>NW_027492550.1:0-461850 GCF_021521415.1 Bidens hawaiensis
GGTGTGTATGCTAGTCCAAAACGTAAAAGAGTAAAAAAGGCATCATGAACTCACCTGAATCAACCGAACACCTGCAATGAGCTAGGAAATCCCTAAGTGTACAATCACAAGCAAGGGCTATAAATTATACACAACGCGTTACTAAACTAGACTGTAACAACACTCTAGCCTAATGGGCCGTTCAGGCCCAACACTCCGCCCAAGACCCAACAATTGGGCCCAAGGCCCAATACTTTGGCCCAAGGCCCAACAACTTGGCCCAAGGCCTAACACTTGGCCCAAGGCCCGACACTTGGCCCAAAGCCCAACCACTTGGCCCAAGGCCCACCACTTGGCCCAAGGCCCAACACTTGGCCCAAGGCCCCTAAAACCTTTCAACTAACCAAAACCAACGGTTAAGCCTAAAACGAACTTGTTGATTAATAACGAGTAAAACGGGCAGATTTTAGCATGCGAAGATGCATTTAATTACATAGGATAACCTTTGAATTAAATTATTAAATTTTTACCAGACTTTAATAAATGTCTTAGGTTTATAAAAATATTTTTATTATATTTTTCTATTGGACACAAAAATCATAAAAATTCTTCCAATACAGAAAGGTATGTGCAGCTATTTCAGCGCGCAACAAAATGGTTTTATTTTTATAAAATTCATTACTGAACCAAATTAAACGATTCCAATTGGGTTTAGTTCTTAACTCAAAACACTAACTTCCAGAAGTGGAACCAACCAATTTGGACTTGTCGAAAAAAGGTTATGACGTAGGGAAGACAGACCAGAATCCGTTATCCCGCATCAGCTTTGACACTCGATTTATAAATTCATAAAAACTATTCAAATCTCGTCCAAAAATTACGTATTATACCTTTCTGGAAACTAGACTCAAAGTAGAACATCATGGAATCAAGAATATAGGTTTCCTCACTAGTTTCATACACATTCAGAAAGGCTTCCTTTCTACCACATTCTGACTTCCACTTTCCAATCTCCTGATTAAGTTCATCAATAGTTAAAAGAAGATCAGAAATTGAGATATCAGAATGTACCTGTGCATTTGAAGATTTTTCTTTGTCTTGCACCTTGGCCATGAAAGCAACGTTTGCTTTTTCCATCTCTGCCGCATGATTACTCCAGTCAAACTCCCCATCTGAGATACCCTTGTGATTGCAACATTCCCTTGGTCTCTAACCTGATTCATAGTATTTGGATTGACTATGTTCTGGTTGTTACGAATCTGTAGTTGGTTATTTCTTTGAGGTTCGAAAGGTTGTTGTTGGGGTCTGTTCTGTTGTTGGTAGGGGTTTTGATTGGCCATTTGATTTCTCTGATGCTAGAAGTTTTGGTTTTGATTCTGGTAGAACTGATTTTGGTTAACCTGGTTTCCCACTTGCTTGGGCTAATTGCATTCTCTGGCAAAGTGACCAGGTTGCTGACAGTTGTAGCAAATTGCTTTTGATTTGTCAAACCCTATTCTTTTATTGGGTCCAGAGAAACTTGATCATCCTGTCCTGTTGTACAACCTCTTGCTTCTCACAGCTAACATGGCAGCCTGCCATTTGATTTCCACATCTTCTAAATCATCAGCATCAATCTGCTCAAGGTCTTCCTGCAAAATGCTTGTGTTGATCAGATTCTTGGCCATAAAAGCATGATATGAGTCAGTGAACATAGAAAATATAGCTTGATAGTCTGCTCCATGGCTTGAATTGCTTGGTGTTTAAGAAGGAAGTCCACTTGCTGATGAGGTTGTTTCATCTTCTCTCATTTGCACATTGAACTTTGACTGACTTTCTCCACATAGCGATCTTGTTTCAGCTGGTTCTTCAGTGGTTGGTGATTGTTGATTCTTGACAGAGAGATTTCCCATAGGTGCTACAAGAGCATTTGTCATTGGGAAGCTGGGCTTATCCTCTCTGATCATGTGATTTTCAATCATCTCGTGCTCAGCAGCTTTTAGGAAAGCTATCACATCATCCAACTTAAAGTTGGGAAAATTGGCCTTTTCCTTGATGAATTTTCTGGCAGTGTACCATTCACCAGAAAATGAAGATAACAGTTTCTTATTTAGGTCAAAGTTAGAGATTTGCAGGTCAGTTGTCCTAATCTCATTTCCAATGACCATGCATCTTTGTAGCACAGACTTCAATCTTTCTCCTTCCTTGAACTAGAATCTATCTAGCTGTTGCTTCAGTCTATCCTTTCTGATGTCTCTTAGTTCAGTATTGCCCTAAAACATGTCAATAACTGCATCATACATCTCCTTTGTAGTTTTGTGATGATTGACAGTTGTCAGTATTTCCCAGGATAGGCCTACATTCAGCATAGATAGTGCTTTGTCATCTCTTTTCTTCATTTTCAGTTCAATAGTGGCAGTGTTGTTTGCAGTAGTAGAACGAACATACTGTCCTTCTGTGATAGAATTCCAGAGTTCGGGGTCATTGTAGTTCACAGCTGCTTCAAAAAGCAACTTCCATTTATGAAGTTCTCTTGTCCAAGAAGTCTTGGAATCTTGTTCTTAGAAACTTCCTAGTCTTCTATTTCAGCAGATCTGAACTTTGATGGAGACAAACCGAGTAAAGCTTCAAGATTTATCACAAACCTTCTGTCCTATGGCCTTCAGCAAGCTTCCAAAGCTCTGATACCACTTGTCAGGACCGTGAGTCTGGTGCAAACCATAATAAGGCTGACAAGAACACACAGACTCAATAACCCAAAGGCCTATTGAATATCCCGGTGGAATCAGGATATCCAACAGATGGGAGTGAAGGAGTGATATAATAACAAACGAAAAAATAAATGATAATCAGTAAAGACGGATTCAAAGACAAAGATTCACTGTATTTAATACATCATTCAACGAAACAGTGAAAGGAATGTCTAGGTTTCGTAAAACAACGGCGGCTGTACAAGTAGACAAAATGAATATTCGTTAGAATGGTTCTCGTAATCCGTGCCCTAAATGGAAACCTAGGACCCTATTTATAGAACCCTGACATTCCTTCTAAAATCCGTAATTATTACATAATGATTGATAAATCAAATACAAGTGTAAGTGTCTTCGAGCATGATTTGTATCTTGCTTGAGCACACTTCAGTATACAGGGTATGCTCGATGTGTGTCTTTGAGCATACTTTACTTAGAATATTTTACAGTGAAAATATTCTCTTCTAGCAAGCTTCATTCCTCTTGACCAATCCTTGCTTTGCTCTAACTAGTCCGTCGAGCAAGTCCATTCTCCTTGATGTCTTCAATCCTGTCTTACGACTTATTCAGCAATGTTTAGCATGCTCGGATGTAAATCTTGCTTGAGAGATTGAATCATGCTCGTAGTCCATGCTTGGAGCATATGACATCCTTTTATTGCATCCATGCTCGTCACCCTATGCTCGGACATCCTGTGCTCGTAACACTTGGTTAAAACTTGAATGATCAAGTTGTTTGCTTGAATGGCAATCCATACTTGATAGGAGAACACTCTTGCTCGTTGAAGTGTAGCTTTCGAAGCCTTTTAATACTAATTAACCCAAAATGGTTTCGAATACCTTGCTCGAAGTAGTAAAACCACACTCGATAGTTTAAGCTTGCTCGAAGTCCATACTTAGCCGTTTTCAGAGGAGGTTGAGAAGATTCCAATCTTCGTTATCACAAATCCGACTCAACACTCTCCCCTAGATTGGAACAAGCTCAGATGCACCAAAACACACCTGCACAGTTACACATGTATCTTATATCAAAGATAAATCATTTAAGAACATGTCATTTCATTACATAAAAGGAATTCTGCCTTTTGGGCATTACACATCAAATTTTTACATATCAAAATACAAGTAAAACCAAAATACAAGGATAAACAGAAAAGAAAGGATCATTATTAAGTCTTCATTCTGCTATCTCCTCCTTCTGCTCCTTGTGTCAGATTTTTCCTTTACGAGTTTAACAAGGGCAGCCTTCTGTTTAATCATATCAAGCTCCACTGCATCCAGAGAGTCAAAAGGAAACTTAGCATCTACCATGTCTTGAAGGTCTTGAGGATGTATAAATTGAAGATCTTCATCATTCTTAATCACAACAATTGTTCCTCCTGATGCATTCCTCAACGAAATTAAGTTATTATGTTTATTATAAGTGAGATGAGAAATCCCTCCATTTTTTGTACAAGTGAGTTTGGCTCAAGCATTTCCCTTCTCATGGCTAAGCATTCCCTCAACGTTTTTCTTTTGCCAGTGGAACTGCTTGCCTGTTAAGTCTTTCTCTTCTTTGACTAAAATAGTTCTCTTCTTTGACTCAAATAGAGAGAGTTCTAGAGTGTGAACTTCATTTATTCTCTTCGTCTTCTCTCTCTCTGCTTGGCTATGTATTTCTTTCTTCTTTTGTTTCAAGAATGGAACCCCCTTTCAGATTGTTCCTTGATGAATTTGGAGAGGTCATTCCTTTGTTGGCCAGCCATTTGGCTTTTGTTTTGATTATCATATAGTTCCAATTCAGCCATCCTCTTCAGTTGATTTTCAGAAAAATTTCTCAAATCATCCCTGAAGATGATCAGAGTCTCTTCACCGTCTTCTATCATCATCCTTCAACCTTCCTTCTTCTTCATTATCAATTTCAATTTGTTCATCAAGATTGTGAAGGGCTCTAATCATTGGTTCTTCAAGATTGATTGACCGAGCCCCTTCAACTTCTGCAGATTTTGCCTCCATTCTCTTGTATACCTTTACTTTCACAAATTTTTGTCTCTTGGGCCTGGGCGTTTCATGTTCAGCCTTTTCTTTTCTTTTTAAGGAGTCTCTTGTCACACCCCGGCTTAGGGCATAGGCGTATGACCCAACGTTGGTACCCGTTTTGTAAATATATCAGAGTTTAAGGTTGTAAAGTAGAAGACTTAATAAAATATAATTATATTTGAAAGACGGAATTTTAAAACACCCGTTGATTTGTACAAAAGTGTTTGGATTACAAAACCATGTTTTAATTATTTTAATAATAAAATAACTATTGAGCCATCAGATCATCTAACGGCTATCCATCATCTCTAAACACCTTTTCTTCATTACTTGTAAAACAGTTATAAAAATACGTCAGCAACACATGCTGATGAATACGCTGACACAAAATATTTTAATACACAAAATATTTTAATACTTAGTTATCCCCTCGGGTATCTTATGACCCGGCCAATCGTGGCTTAGGAAATAACCAACTTAAATTTACTATTACAAACATCTAGTTCTACTTGAAACCTCTCATCGATACCGCAACATCGAGGTCTTAGAAACTGTCAATATACACGAGAAAATCCCCTCTCGGACACTACTTAGGTCCGGCCCAACGTGGCAGAGGCATTAACAAGTGTGGTGCAGTGTGCCCACCGTGTACCCACATATGTAAGGAACCAAACAAATGTATACAATAGCCTGAGGGCCAGCATTACTTTTGTTTATTAAGTTTTAGGGATATGATCCTATGCAAACATTCACAGACTTGTTTTATAAAAAGTTGGACGTATTCACCTTCTCTTCTTGTTTGGTGTTTCTCACCGATTTGTCTTGTTACCTCGGACCTATAGTATGAGGATAACGTTTTATAAGTACTAGATCAGCGATCTAGCTTCAGACCTTTAGTCCGTTTACATATCCTTTACCTTGACATTTATCTCTTTATAAAATATAAGGACCTCTAGTCCTTTTTTTTGTTAATCATTTATAAACCCTGTTTCTTTTTCATGAAGAAACGTATATTTCAAATTTCTTTTAACATAAGAAATATATATATAATAGAGAAACCATATTTCATCAATAATCTTGACTTATAAAAATCCATTTTCTTACTTTATTATATAATCAAGGTATGGGCTATATTCCCGACTAGGGTCTAAGCCATTTATAATATAATAATCGGGCAGAACCCCTACTTTGAACGGTTTGTAATACAAAATGCTTATGCTCTACTTGAACCGCACTTCTACTTGGAGGAAAGTCAAGAGAGTATTTAGGTAAACTTGTCAAGATATCGACATATCGGGATGGTGGCATGATTATCGAGGTAATGTGTGTGTTTTGGAGTGTGTGGGATGGATGATAAACCTCCCCATGGCTGCCTTATTTATAGCGAAAATCCTGCATCTTCGCGTATTTAGAAGATGCACTGGCTTCGATGAGTCGCCGGGTAGGCATGCCACGTGTCGCCATGTGTCACTACTGCCTGCCACGTGACACGTGTCCCGTGACGTCTCCTGCAACTTCGCGTATCGCGAAGATGCAACTTGGATTCTTCGCGTATTGCGAAGATGCAAAACTTCGAATCTGTTTATTTTTGGTCCCTGGTCTTTCAGTAACTTGCCATATTTTGATTTCATCTCATCATTCAAAAATACAAAGGCAGCTCTTAAGCAGCTCGCGGCGATGCGAGCGTGCGAAGTGCAAAATGCACCATCAAAGTGCCACATTGCGCCCATCGCCCGAGCCCAAGCCCGTGCGCGTGCGCGTCGGGTGCTTCGCACCCTCCGCTAGGACTAGGGAGAGTGGTTGACCACACAAGAACATTATCATGGAAAGTTCTCCTCTTAAAAAGTGCTTTATTTTCTTTACCACTTTCCATGTGGGATGGAGTCTCCTTACTTCATTCCCCAACATTAGCTATTTCCATTCTTTGTCTTATTTTTCTCTTTACTTTTACCATGAATATTTTTAGTCCATAAAGTTTATTAGTTTGTCAAATTTGGACCAAATTTTTCGTGATGTTACATTCTCCCCACCTTAAAATGAATCTCGTCCTCTAGATTCGCTAGAACAGGTGTGGGTATTTTTTTCTCATTTTTGACTCTAACTCTCAAGTATATTTGGGTCCTCTTCGGGAGTTCCATCGTATCTTGACTAACTTTAGCCTTCGACGTTTAAGTTGCTTGACTTGGAAATCTTCAACTTGTAGAGGTTGTTCTACAAATTTCAGATTTTCGTTGACTTCAACATCCTTTAAGGGTATGGCTAAAGTTTCGTTAACCAGACATTTACGTAAGTTAGAGACATGAAATATGTCGTGTATTCCTTTCATCTCTTCTGGCAATCGTAAGCGATAAGCAACAGTACTGATTCGTTCTAGTACTTCAAATGGTCATACGAAACGAGGACTTAACTTTCCTTTATTGCCAAATCGTACGACTCCTTTCCATGGTGATACTTTTAATAAGACCTTATCGCCTACTTGAAATTCCAACGGCATATG
This sequence comes from Bidens hawaiensis, assembly GCF_021521415.1. Taxonomy (NCBI): domain Eukaryota; kingdom Viridiplantae; phylum Streptophyta; class Magnoliopsida; order Asterales; family Asteraceae; genus Bidens; species Bidens hawaiensis. The sequence goes on from NW_027492550.1 coordinate 7,224, forward strand.
GTGGACGTCTGCATAGCTCTTTTGTCGGCCTCTTTCTGCCTTAAGTCGTTCACGGATTTGTAATACTTTATCCGTGGTTTCTTGGACTGCTTCGGGTCCAGATATTTGATTATCCCCAGTTTCAGACCAACATATAGGCGTTCTACATTTGCGTCCATATAAAGCTTCCAATGGTGCGGCCTGAATACTTGTGTGGTAATTATTGTTATACGAGAATTCCATCAGAGGAAGGTGATCATCCCAACATCCACCTAAATCGATCACACAAGCTCGAAGCATGTCCTCAAGCGTTTGAATTGTTTTTTCGCTCTACCCATCCGTTTAAGGATGATAAGCAGTGCTAAGAATTAATTTAGTTCCTAACGCTTGCTGGAAAGTATTCCCGAAATGAGACGTAAATCTATTGTCTTGATCAGATATGATAGATAATGGCACACCATGTAATGCTACGATGTTGTTCACGTAAATCCGTGCCAATCTATCCATAGAATAAGATTCATTGATAGGTAAGAAATGAGCGGATTTAGTTATCCTATCAACGATTACCCAAATAGCATTGTGTTGTCCGGTAGTTTTAGGGAGTTTCGTAATGAAATCCATTGTTACCATCTCCCATTTCCATACAGGAAGTTCAGGTTGTTGGAGCAAACCTGAAGGTTTCTGATGCTCTGCCTTGACTTGTAAACAAGTTAAACATTTAGCAATGTATAAGGCAATATCCCTTTTCATCCTATTCCACTAGTAGTTTGGCTTAAGATTTTGATACATTTTATCACTACCAGGATGCATCATGTACTTTGATTTATGAGCTTCATTCATGATCTTTTCACGTAACTCACCAACAATTGGTACCCAGATTCTATTTCTAAGTCTTAGTATATCGTTATCTCCTTTGACCAAAGAATCAATAGTGCCGTTTCGTTTTTCTTCGGAGATATGATTCTCTTCAATTGCTTGCTTTTGCGCTTTCTTGATTTGTTCGATTAAATCGATTTGTAGCTATAATCTCAAGGCTCGAACTCTCTTGGGTTTCTCATGTTCTTTCCAGCTCCATGCGTCAGCTACTACATTTCTTTTCCTTCATGATAGATGATTTCACAGTCGTAATCGTTTAAGGTTTCCATCCATATTCTTTGACGCATGTTAAGTTCCTTCTGATCTGTAACATCCCGAAATTTCCAAAACAATATTAATTGTATTACTTAATAATAGAGGGAAAGTTTACTCGGGTTATCGGGAAATAAATAAATAGAGTAGGAGTTGGTATGGGTCGGGCTAGTGTTGGGTAATGGATATGGGTTATGGACTTGGGTTATGAAAGAAGGAAGGAGAGTCCATGGGCTTAAGCCCATGATCCCTAAATATAAATACAATTAATCACCATTTAATCCTCATTCTCACATATTCCATACACCACCAAAACACACACAACCCGAACCAAGATCCAAAGGCAAGGACCCGAGCTCGTTGGTGCTAGATCGTCGTGACGAACCAAAGCAACAAGACCAGCTCGTGTTCGTAGTTCGACTCATTTACGGTACGTTTATATCGAGAACATGTTCGTTTAGGTTTGGATTAGTATAGAAATGATAGATCGGTGTTTGTATGGTAAAAACGAATCCTACAAAGCTAAACTTACTGAAAATGGTTAAGATTTGATGGGTTAATTGATTGATAAAAGAACCCGTAACCTATATGCCTAAGTCGCACCCCTTAAACATCGATGTTAGGCCGATTTGATGGTTGGGGTTTGTAGGCGCTGGTCAGACGATTCCGTGGATACCTAAATCGAGTTATTTGGTTAAGAAACGAAGATGATTAAGGACGAACAGTAGCTGCAGCCGACAACTTCGCCTGCAAGCTAAGTTCGCCTGATGAACTTCGCCTGTAAAGCTAAGTTCGCCTGATGACAACTTCGCCTAAAAGCTAAGTTCGCCTGATGACAACTTCGCCTAAAAGCTAAGTTCGCCTGATGACAACTTCGCCTAAAGCTAAGTTCGCCTGATGACAACTTCGCCTAAAGCTAAGTTCGCCTAAGGTTTAACTTCGCCTAAAGTCAAGTTCGATTAGAAAATGAATTAAAAACGATAAGTAAAAGTAAGCTAATGCTAGGCCACCAGATTAAATCAGGCGAGTATTGATACGTGTAACTTATACAGTCAGCCGAGCTCAGTTAAAGAAGGGATTTACAACTATCGGAGAAAGAAGCAGAGTTCAGGTGAGTTTCTAGCCCCATTTATGTGTTATGTTTTCGGGGCTGTGTGCATACTCGATATGTTTGTTAATACGCTTATACTAAGAGATAAGTGTATGCCTTATGTGGATAATGTGATATGTATGAATGATTGCTTGATGGTACGTGAACGATCTTCGGATATTGCACGTACTGTCAGGTTGTAACGCTATGTATAAGGTAAGTATGATATGTATGCTTATGTGTATGAACGTGATAAAGTTAATAAAAGAAGGAAATGATGGTTGTATGGTTGTATGGTTACGAAAAGGGTACCGAGCCCTAATAATACTCGAGGTATGATGTATGGTTGTATGGTAACGAAGAGGGAATCGAACCCTACAAATATTCGAGAACTAGGGAACCGACCCTACTAATATTCGAGGAAAGAGGGACCAGACCCTTATAATATCTGTGATGTTAGGGACCAGACCCTTATAATATCTGTGATGTTAGGGACCAGACCCTTATAATATCTGTGATGTTAGGGACCAGACCCTTAGACCCTTATAATATCTGTGATGTTAGGGACCAGACCCTTATAATATCTGTGAGGTTATAGGGCGAAAGGCTCTTTAAAACGTATGATTATGTATGTAAAGAAAGTATGATGGTAAAAATGAAAGTATATGCAATTATGTGTGTATGAAAGAAAGTTAAGAGGTTAAGTATGAAATGTAAGAATGTATTGTATGATTATGTGATTAACTAGAACTCACTCAGCGTAGCTGACTTTTAGTATGCACGCAGGTGATCAGACCAAAGAACTAGCATGAGGATGGCACATGGCATGGATTGAACGGCTGGCATCTTAAGATGGAAGAAAAGATGTTTTAAATTTAATGATTTGTTTTATAGTATCAGAGAAGAGATTGAATGTTTTGTAACGAATGCTTCAAGTAAACGTTTCCGCGAAAGTTTTAATGAACTCTGATTTGTAAGAACAGTGTTTATGAGTAAATCCGACGCTAAAGTAAGGCTACCGGGTTTGGGGCCTTACATGATCAAATATATGCTTTAAGCTCTTATGATTAGTGTACACGATAAACTTGACTCCATAGAGATAGTGCCTCCATAATTTTAAGGCAAAAATTATGGCACCTAACTCTAGATCGTGAGTCGTATAATTCTTTTTGTGTACTTTCAATTGATGAGAAGCATGAGCTATTACTTTATTTCTTTGCATTAATACGCAACCCAAACCCGAATGAGATGCGTCACTAAATACAACGAAATCCTCTGTACCCTCTGGCAAGGCCAGTATAGGTGCATTTGTGAGCTTTTGTTTAAGTAAATCAAATGCTTCTTGTTGTTTGATTCCCCATTCATACTTAACATTCTTTCGGGTTAATGAAGCTAAGGGAACTGCTATACGGAGAAGTTCTTAATGAATCTTCTATAATATCCAGCCAAACCTAGGAAACTTTGAACCTCGGTTGGCGATCTAGGAATCTCCCATTTAGCTATTGCTTCAATCTTTGCAGGGTCTACTTGAATTCCATTTGCATTGATAATGTGGCTAAGAAATTGTACTTCATGCAGCCAGAATTCGCACTTGGAAAATTTGGCATACAACTTCTTGTTTCAGAGTATCTTAAGTAAGATCCTAAGATGAACTTTGTGATCTTCTTCCGATTTATAGTAAATAAGTATATCGTCGATGAATATGATTACAAATTTATCTAAATAAGGCTTGCAAACTCTGTTCATTAAGTCCATAAAAGCGGCTGGGGCATTAGTGATTCCAAATGGCATTACAGTGAACTCATAATGTCCATATCTTGTGCGAAACGCCGTTTTCGGAATATCTTCTTCCTGAACTTTCAACTGATGGTATCCAGAACGTAAGTCTATTTTCGAAAAGAAACTCGCTCCTTGCAATTGATCGAATAGGTCGTCAATTCTAGGTAGCGGATATCGATTCATAATAGTTACTTTGTTCAATGCCTTGTAGTCGATACACATCCTCATGGAACCATCTTTCTTCTTGACGAATAATATTGGCGCTCCCCAAGGTGATGAGCTTGGACGAATAAACCCTTTTTGTAACAACTCATCCAGTTGTTTCTTCAGTTCCTTCATTTCCGTCGGAGCCAAACGATAGGGAGATTTGGCTATTGGAGCTGTTCTAGGCATTAAGTCTATTTTGAATTCGACTTCTCGATTGGGTGGGATTCATGGAAGTTCATCTAGAAAAACGTCGGAAAATTCGGATACTATAGGTACATCTTTGATTTCTTTCGGTTTTGATTTTTCCATCACATAAGCCATAAATGCTAAACATCCTTGGTTTAAGCATTTGTTAGCCTTCATCATGGAGATTATGCTAACATGACCGGCATCTTTGTCGCCCGCGATTTGAATTGTTCGTTTGTCAGGGGCTTGGAGTTCTATAGTTTTCTTATTTCAAATGATAGGGGCATGGTTGTCGGATAACCAGTCCATACCTAGAAGTATATCGAAGCCCGCTAAGGTTATGGGCAGCAATTGTACTGGGATAACGTAGCCTGCCAACAAGATCTTTCCATTTTCTAAGGTTTCGGAGATTTTGACTACCTCACCACTGGCCGTTTCGACGTTTATAGTTTTATTCAATTTTCTTAAAGGTTCGTTTAATAGACTACAAAACTTATAATCTATAAAAGTTTGTTTTGCACCAGAATCAAATAAAACTCTCGCGTAAACGTTATTAACTAAGAACGTACCGGTGATGGTTTCCGGTATGTCTGCGTCCTTCTTGGTGTCGAGTACAAAGACTCGAGCATTCCACTTCTTTCCATCATTGTTGGTGCCGCTCCCTCCAGCACCTCCAGTACTTCCATTCCCAGCAACATTCTTTTTAGGACATTCAAAGCTAAGATGTCCCATCTCCTTGCAGTTAAAGCAAGTCATCTTGTTCTTCCAACAATCAGCAGTGGCATGTCCTGGCTTTTTGCATATATCACAGATGGCAGATGAAGACACTACGAACCAGCATCGACCTAGATGATGCCTCTTACAAATCTTGCACAACGGGTAGTTAGAATTAAAACCACCCCTCCTCCTATCCACATCCTTTCCTTTGAAACGGTTATTTCTTTTTCCTTTCTTGTCATTCGTTGAATATTCCTTCTTGTCTTCTTCTTTTTTGCGGATCAGACCGTTCATCAAATAACCAGCCAGCTCCATGGCGGATTCGGCCGTCTGCGGCAAATGAGACCTCACCATGTCTCGTATCTCTCTCGGTAAACCCCATATGTAGCGAGTCACCTTGCTTGATTCGGGTGTTACCAACTGGGGCACAAGTCTACAATACTCTTGGAACTTGGTATTGTAGTCTCTCAGATTAGTCCCGACTACCTTGTGATTGAGAAACTTGGTTTAGATTAAGTAGGTTTCATGCATTGGACAAAACTTCTGCAAAACCAGTTCTTTAAACTCCTCCCATGACAACTGATACATGATTCTCCCACCTCTCGTCATCAACAGAGTGTTCCACCACTCTAATGCTTCCCCTTTGAACATTTGCGCTGTATACTGAATCTTCTCTTCCTTGTTGCATTTGCTTATTATGACGATTGATTCCATTTCCTCAAGCCATCTTATGGCTGCAACGGCTCCTTTGTCGCCATAAAATTCCTTCGGCCCATAATTTTTGAAGTCTTTAAACATATAGCCCTCGATCCTCAACTTCTTTTTAAAGGTTTGGTGGAGTTCCTCACCATTTGTTGATCCTTGGTCACTCTCTTCTTTTTGAGGTGCAGGATTTGGATGGGTTTTGGATTTAACAGACTTGTTGGGTTGTCGGTTTTCACTTTGATGGACAGATTTTTCTTTCATGGCGGGTAATAAGGTATTCATGACATTGATCATTTCTTGCATTTTCGTTATCAATTGCTCATGGTTTCCTTGAGCAGGCTCAGTTTTTTATTGGTTACTTTTAGCATTCAAAGCTTCCTTATTTGGGAGGGATTACTTCGTTTTGACATTCTGAAATTATAAGGAAATTGACTCATTACTAAGAGTTTTTATTCATAATACAACGAGAATATCTTAATATCTTACATCATCGACCACTTCTTACTACTATTGACTTAGAACAAACGATACTTAGTACAACGACTTATTCTAGAAAAAACTAGTACTACTACAACAGAACGGGAAACAAACGGTGCAACTACAACAGAGCGGGAAACAGATGGTGCAACTTCAATGGAGCGGGATTTTCAATCCTTCATGTATTTTTTTATCATCTTCTTCAACTTACTACACTTGTGTAGTAACTTCTTTTCCACCTTCTTCTTCTTGCTACTCTCCGTAGCTAACTTCTTTCTCAAATCATCGGTTTCATGAAGTGCCCGATCAAGATACTCTTCTTGGGACTGAGGGATGAAACTTGGATATCCGTATTGGGGTGGTGGATCACGGTATCCCATCATGACTATGTCATAGTGGTTCCTTGGATACGGCGGTGGTGGACTGGATTCAAATGGCATGTGAAAATTTTCCGCAGCCTCTCCTTGCTGCTTGATTTCCTCTGCTTGTTCTGAGATGGTCAGAATAACACCAGTGTAGGGTGGAAAACCATATGTAAGTGCCTGGACATACCTGTCTTGCGGATCATAATGAAGGGACATGTGAAACAATTGTTGTTGATAGCCAATACTCGGTAGATAGTCACATCCTGGGTGGTTTTGCACCTCTTGGCTCTTTTCATCAATGCTCATTTTTCTTGGAGCTTCTTCTTCTGGGTCTTCTTCCGGTTCTTCTTCTGGCTCTTCTTCTGATTCCTCTTCTGGTTCAACCTCTTCTTCGGGATCTTCTTCTGGTTCAACTTCCACATTACCTTCATTCACATCAACCTGAGTGGTCACTTTTTCGAGAGGTTGCATTACTCTCATCTTGGGTCTCCTTGATGGACCTGAAACAGAATCATGAGGAGAATCTGTGGGGTTATAGACTGGGGTTCTTGGGTCAGAATAAATCTGCATCCAACTTGGGGTACCATCCTTGGGATTAGACTTAGCTGACTCGTCAATCTGCATTTTATCCGAAGGATGATCCTTCGGGGTTGGCGGGTCACTTGGTATGTTGATAGGCATTTGCTCTGTGCCCGGGAAGTGAATGGGTAGGCTTCCATAAGGTACCACTGGTACGATTGGTCTGTCTTGGTTGAAGAAGTCAGTGCAGTAGTCATCACTTTCCCTGTCAGGAGGAATGATGGGTTCCGGACAGTCTGCCTGTCTCATTTCTTCATATAAGGACTCTATCATCTTTTTGAATATCGACATCTATAAAGATTAGAATAATAAGGGGTAGGGAAGAATACCAACCTATCTTGTCTCTATATATAAATCATTGAAACTTATTCTGATCGAAGCTTAGGTATACTTATATACCTAATTCGCTAAGATCAATGTCTCTAATACCAACACTTGTCACACCCCGGCATAGGGCCCAGGTGTATGACCCAACGTTGGTACCTGTTTTGTAAATATATCAGAGTTTAAGGTTGTAAAGCAGAAGACTTAATAAAATATAATTATATTTGAAAGACGGAATTTTAAAACACCCGTTGATTTGTACAAAAGTGTTTGGATTACAAAACCATGTTTTACATTATTTTAATAATAAAATAACTATTGAGCCATCAGATCGTCTAACGGCTATCCATCATCTCCAAATACCTTTTCTTCATTACTTGTAAAACAGTTATAAAAATACGTCAGCAACACATGCTGATGAACACGCTGACACAAAATATTTTAATACTTAGTTATCCCCTCGGGTATCTTATGACCCGGCCAATCGTGGCTTAGGAAATAACCAACTTAAATTTACTATTATAAACATCTAGTTCTATTTGAAACCTCTCATCGATACCGCAACATCGAGGTCTTAGCAACTGTCAATATACACGAGAAAATCCCCTCTCGGACATTACTTAGGTCCGGCCCAACGTGGCGGAGGCATTAGCAAGTGTGGTGCAGTGTGCCCACCGTCTACCCACATATGTAAGGAACCAAACAAATGTATACAATAGCCTGAGGGCCAACATTACTTTTATTTATAAAGTTTTAGGGATATGATCCTATGCAAACATTCACAGACTTGTTTTATAAAAAGTTGGACGTATTCACCTTCTCTTCTTGTTTGGTGTTTCTCATCGACTTGTCTTGCTACCTCGGACCTATAGTACGAGAATAACGTTTTATTAGTACTAGATCAATGATCTAGCTTCAGACCTTTAGTCCGTTTGCATAACTTTTACCTTGACATTTATCTCTTTATAAAATATAAGGACCTCTAGTCCTTTCTTTTGTTAATCATTTATAAACCTTGTTTCTTTTTCATGAAGAAATGTATATTTCAAATTTCTTTTATCATAAGAAATATATATATATATATATATATATATATATATATATATATATATAATAGAGAAACAATATTTCATCAATAATCTTGACTTATAAAAATCCATTTTTTTACTTTATTATATAATCTAGGTTTGGGCTATATCCCCGACTAGGGTCTAAGCCATTTATAATATAATAATCGGGCAGAACCCCTACCTTGAACGGTTTGTAATACAAAATGCTTATGCTCTACTTGAACCACATTTCTACTTGGAGGAAAGTCAAGAGAGTATTTAGGTAAAGTTACGGCATGCATTTCGAGACAAAACTTGTCGGGATATCGACATATCGGGATGGTGACACGATTAATGAGGTAATGTGTGTGTTTTGGAGTATGTGGGATGGATGAGAAACCTCCCCATGGCTGCCCTATTTATAGCGAAAATCCTGCATCTTCGCGTATCGCGAAGCTGCCTCGCGTATCGCGAAGATGCATTGACTTTGATGAGTCGCCACGTAGCTTGCCACGTGTCGCCACGTGTCCTGTGACGTGTCCTGCAACTTCGCGTATCGCGAAGATGCAACTTGGATTATTCGCGTATCGCGAAGATGCAAAACTTCGAATCTGTTCATTTTTGTCCCTGGTCTTTCAGTAACTTGCCATATTTTTATTTCGTCTCATTATTCAAAAATATAAAGGTGGCTCTTAAGCTGCTCGCGGCGATGCGAGCGTGCGAAGTGCGCCATCAAAGCGCCACATTGCGCCCATCGCCCTTCACCCGAGCCCGTGCCCGTGCGCGTGCGCGTCGGGTGCTTCGCACTCTCCGCTAGGACTAGGGAGAGTGGTTGACCACATAAGAACAGTATCATGGAAAGTTCTCTTATAAAGTGCTTTATTTTCTTTACCACTTTCCATGTGGGATGGAGTCTCCTTACTTCATTCCCCAACATAAGCTATTTCCATTCTTTGTCTTATTTTTCTCTTTACTTTTACCATGAATATTTTTAGTCCATAAGTTTTATTAGTTTGTCAAATTTGGACCAAAATTCTTGGTGATGTTACATCTCTTGCTTCAGTTTCATGCTCTGTTGGTTCAGTGACAATTGGTTTTTCATTCACAGTCCCTTGTCTTCATCAGCAACTTCTTCAACAATCAGTTCCTTCACAGGAGTATCTTCATCAACATCCTTATTAACTTCCTGAATAATTGGTTCAGTTGTCTCAATCACTTCTTCAACCCTTGGTTCTGAAACACTGCTGAGATTTATAAAGTCTTTTTGAGCTTTTCTGGCAGCTGATACAATTTCAGGATGATGACCTTCTGGTTTATTCAGTATGTCTGTAAGGGATTATGACCAGCTTGACCATTGAGCTTGCAGATATTTCAATTGTTTCATCCTCATAAGCTACTAGACCTAAACCGAGCTCTTATTCTTTTGGTGTTTCAATTTCTGGATTTTCATGCTCAGGTTCAGTTTGTACAGGCTCAGATATTACTGGCTCAGATTGTATGGGCTCTTTTTCATCATTTTTTTGTGCAATTGGAGTTTGTTCATTAGGTTGTTTTGCTTTCAATGCCTCCAATGTAGCCCTAATAGCATCATCAGCTTCTTTTCTCAATCTCTCTTCTGCCTCCTCCTTTTTTCTCATTTCCATCAGTGCTTCAAGCACTTCTTGGTCTAACTCCTCCTCAACTGGTTGTTCTTTAGCCAATGCATCAAGTTCTTCATTTATAAGTTTCATGGTTGTTTTTACTGACTCAACCTCAGCAATACATTATCCTTTTCCAAGATCTCATCATCAGATGTTCCCTTAAGAGTTGCTTTTGGATGAAGATCTTCATCAGTCAGAGCCACCCCTTTGCCTTTTAATTTTCTTTGGGCAATATGTTCAGGGGTCTCTTCTTCAGCTTCATTCTCTTTATCTCCGGTCTCCCCCTCAGCTGTAGCATCTCCTTCAACAAATTCTTGATCTATCATTTCAGGAGCATTAGATGTTCCAGCAACTTCTACTTCAACCTCATCTTCAACTTCTTCACCTGAACTGGCATAAAGATCTTCAATTAGTTTCAGGCCACCTTCTTCTTCTAGATTCTCCCCATGTTTTGGTGCATCTGAGGTCTTCTCAACCTCAGAGTGCTCTAGGATTTGAATCTTCAATAAAGCTTCTTGTAAGGCAGCCTCAAGTGCTTTGTTCTTGATCTCCAGCACTGCATTTTTATTCTTTAACATAACATTTTCAAACTCCAGCTCGGCATTCTCTGCGATAAGGTCATATATGTTTGGGCTGGATGGTGGTGTTTATTGAGTTGGTTTAAAAGTTGGTTCTGATAGTGGTTTAGATGAAGAGGTTTCAGGTGAGGGTACTTTGTATGGTTCAGGTTCTGTAGGAGTGGGTTAGGAAGGTTGATTAATGTTAGTAGATATATGTTCTTGTATAGGTGAGGTTGGTGGTGTGGGAATATGTGTATCTTGAGTAGTATGGGCTGGTGGTGACACAGGTGGTGAGGAAATGATAGGTTCTTAGATAGGAGAGGTGGGTGGTGTAGGAACATTTGTCTTATTATCATGTTCAGGTTCAGAATTGTTTCGAGCAGTTGTGGAAGGAGAGGAGGGAATGTCATCATTAGTTGGCTCAGAGTTAATAGATTCAGTATCGTCAGCCCCAACAGAGTCGGTATCAGCATGATGTTCTTCAGGTGGTGGTGAATCCGGTGGAGTGACCTTTTGGATAGTTTCAGCAACATTTGATATTATAGAGGCTATAAAGTCATCATCGTCTATCTGCTCAGTTGCCATGTTGCTAGGACCCACAACTGGTTCATCAGTCTGTTCATTCACTTCAACTTCTGGTCCTGTACCACCTTCTTGAGTCTCCATGTTCACATCAGAATCAGCACCAGTGAATATAGTCATTTCATTCCTAACAAGGTCCAACACAGGTTCATTCACTTCAGCATTGCCACCCAAATTCTCTACCACTTCTTCTTCATGAGCAATTTGTTCAATAACCGGCTCATCACCTACATCACCACCTTGATTATCATCATCATCACCTCCATCATTCCCAGCATCCACATCATCATCACCATCCTCACTATCATTATCTTCATTATCACTATTTCCTGGAGTTTGAGGTACATCAATGGCACCCAATGAAGGAACAAGCAGCCATGGGAGAACATCCCAATCATTATTTCCAGTGAATTTGCTCTTGGCATCCTCATTCTTTGGCAAATGTTTGGATCCTGTAACCTCAGTACCTCTCCTGTGTGTTGAAGGTTTGGCAATGACCTATTTATCAGAATCTGTAGGAACCTTGGATACATCAGGAATCTTTGGTTTACTTCCTTCTCAGCATTTGAAACCAAACCATTGAAAATAAGTCTTGACACGTTGAATGGTTGTTGGTACAGAATGGCAACTGTGAGAGTAGCAAGTTCCCTGCTTAGTAAGGTTCAAGTCCCTCTCCTTGGAGATAGGGACTGGATGACATGACGAATGAGGAATCTGTAAATCAATGGGAAGCTGCCTTTCTGGAACTGTCCTTCTTTAACTTCCCCTTGGTAGCCATGGTTTCTTGAAATATTCTGAACAATCTTAGGGTAGAGTATGAAGGCTGTTCTTCATGATTATCATTTAAGTTCAGTGTAACTCGGATTGAAGCTTCAGTGACTTCAATGTCATGATTTAGGACAGAGGCCTCAATCCTCTTTCCGTTGACATCATTCACATATGTAGCTGAGCCCCAAAAGTCAATAATATGGTTCTTGTAGATTGTTGGACTCTCAGTCAAAGCTACCCGTAGGTTGGAATTGTTCAGGAAATTGATCATAGGCTCCAGTTCTCTGTTGTCATTATCTATCTCCAACTGCGCACACATGTTATGCTTCTTTTCAAATTTCATGGCCATTAGTTCTGCAAAAAGAAAAGAATCGTCAGTACAAGTAAAAGCAGAAACAATAAGCGATGATATTTAGAGAAGAGTAGCGTCTTCAGTAACCTGTTTCGTAGTAATATACGTACCTGCACAAACAAGTGAACAATTAGTAAGAAATTCAATTAGAAAGCCTAATTTCGAAATCGGTGAGACGATAATCGAATAACGATATCTTACCGAAGTCGAAACAGAGCTAATGGCTAATTTCGAAGTATAATCGAGCAGTGATTTAGTATTCGAGTAAGCAGGGGATGCGCGAGCAAGAGGTTTTTGCAATTAGGTTTTCTGAGGGAAATGAAATGTTTTGAAAAAGTTTCTAAGTCCCTCTTTTATACCTAACATTTGGGTAGTACAGTACCTTTTTGTCGTCTAGTGCAGACAGTTGTCATTTAATTCAAATTTAATGTTCCTCCCTTGCTCGAGCATACAAAGAAAAGAACAGTTGTCTCCCATTGTACTCGAAACCATATTACTATCCATGCTCGACATACGTGTATGCCCATGATGCTCGAGAACTAGTATACTCGAGATAGGTTGCTCGAAATACACTTGTGCTCGATGCCTTAGTCAAAATGTAAATTGAAGACTTCACTTGCTCGAGTATAGGATCATGCTCGACATGAACTGTACTCGACAGTACTTAGTAAAATTCGCTTAGTTATGTATACTCGAGACACACTCATTTTTGAACCTTACTCGACTATTCATCATGCTCGACATTATTTAGAAATCTATCATGACAAAACATATGCTCGAGATGCAACTCCTCTTAGCAGTGTTGTAACCTATGCTCGACTGACTTAGATTACTACAACTCAATGTGCTCGAAGTACCCTCATGCTCGAAAGCCTTAACAGATTTTGTCCTTCTTATGCCTGTACTCGAACACTCAAACTGAAGAGTCTAGCACACTAGTTTGCTCGAACCACTTAGCAAATATGTCCATCTAGTTCCTAAGCTCGAACTCATAGACCAAAGTGTCTAGCACACAACCTTGCTCGAAACAGTTAACGTCTCCTATCTTTCAGTTCCTTGTGCTCGAAAACTTATGTCTAACCGCTCAACATGCAATCATGCTCGAAACACATAACATCAATTGTCATGACATAGCGGGTGCTCGAAAGTAAGATGCATGCTCGAAACTCTTAACAACAACTTTCAGTTCATCAAGATGCTCGAAAGTAACATGCATGCTCGAAATACATAGATGAATCTAACAGTTCATATAGCATACTCGAAGCAATGTAATCACACAATCGAGCAAAGTTTCTTTGCTCGAAACACTTAAATGCTTTTCAGTTCAGACTGTGAATCCAACACATCATATGGCAATCAGTTTGGACATTTACACACATAACCTTTGCTCAATTTGCGATTTTGCATAAAAGATAATCATTTGGAACATTGAACTGACCTAAGCAATTAGTTTAAGGTGAAATAAGAGATCAAATTTCAGTTGAATATTTCTTTAAAAACATTTTATAGAAAGATCTCAACATGGGATTAGATTGTTTAAGGCAATTTCACATCACTTCATGGTCAGTGTTATTATGACTTAAACCAGGTTGACAGCAGGTATACTTAGCATAATTTTTATTGCTTTTCTGTGATACATTTTAATGTTCAATTAAGGCATAAGTTAGGAATGGTTATCACTATATTTTAAGGTTACCTCTCATCTCTTCTCAATGCTTATTTAGCTTTCTCCAAGTTACCCCAATTTGACTTAAACCTAATGAAGTATGGTCAGTACATTCTAGATTCTAAATAAACATAAAACTTGTGAAACTTTCAGAATATATATATTTTTTTTGTACTATGCTCTTTATTTGACTTTGAGCTTTACATTTATATTTATTCATATTGTGTGAATTATTCATAATCATAAATAGATAAGTTCCTAATGACCAATACTTCAAGAGGCTTGTGTATGACTGGATAATTACCTTTCTGCCTATCATTCGGGGAGATATGCTAGAGAACATACCTTATCTTCTAATGGTTCACCACATTAGACTTAGCAGAATTTAGGTTTATATCACATACAGCAATTACAGATTATGGAAAGCTACCATACAATGCCAATGACTTTACTTCAAGCCTTTTAGACTTATAATCCATGGGTTAGTCATCTTAAACAATTTTCTATCATTTCCCTAAGGTTGGATACAATTTCTATCCAAAAACCTTAAGTTTCTACAAAGCTTGTAACTGAATAATCTTATCATATTTTGTCTCATATGAGATCACCAAAAACAGTGTTGCTTAGTCAAAAACATTTTATAGTTTCAAAACCATTTCTTTTGAAAGTTCATTTTAAACGTTGATTCTGAAAACAGTGTTATCATTTAAGCACATTTGACAAGCACACACTTCAATAATATCAAACACATTCATTCAGGCAGCCTAATTCATTTAGATAAGCACATAAGTCTGTCGAGCATGCTTAGAAATCCATCGAGCATACTCGGAAGTCTATCGAGCAACCTTAAGATTTTTCATTATAGAGTCTGTGCTCGAGAGACTTCATGAAAGTCCATGACTTTAATTACTGTGCTCGAGCAGTGGACTTGTGCTAGAAATACTTAGAAAGCTTTCCAGGACATGTCCATGCTCGAACATCAAAACATTTCCTTTGTGCTCGAATTACTTGAAAGTTCTCAAGTGTGGTTTGTTTGTGCTCGAAGAGCAACAAACATACCATCAAACATGGAATTCTGCTTGAAATACTTGGTAAGTTTTCCAAAGCATGTTTCTATGCTCGAGCGGCTGAGACATGTTATCTGTGCTCGAAGTACTTAGAAGAGTCTTCAAGTAGCACTGTCTGTGCTCGAGGAGCAACAAACATAGTATCAAGCACAGATTCATGCTCGAAATACTTAGACCACAACAATATATCATGTATGCATAGATCTAATCACCGTAAATAAAACATTAAGTTCATAATAATAATCAATCATACAGAAACAGTCACAAACATGATTCATGCAATCAGAATAATCAGTCAAGCAAGGCGATAAATCATGCAAACATTCATAGTGAGAAACATAGATAACCAGTAAGCACCTCACATAAGCACACATCATAAATCAGATTTCATCTGCGTTTATCATAACTAGGCATTTTAACAGAAAGTGAAACCTGGTTTTATCTAAAGGTTTGGTGAATAAATCAGCTAGATTGTCAGATGTATCTACCATTTTTATTTCTATGAGGCCTTTTTCACTACAGTCTCTAATAAAGTGATGTTTAATCTCAATGTGCTTAGTCTTAGAATATTGGACTGGATTCTTAACAATAAACATGGTAGCAGTATTGTCAATTAAAATTGGAGTAAGTAAGAAATTCAGACCATAATCCAGCAGTTGATTCTGAATCCATAGAACCTGTACACAGCAAGTGGATGCAGCAATGTATTCAGCCTCAGGAGTTGAGATGGACACTATAGTCTGTAGTCTGCTTCTTGCATTGCCAAGACACCAGCCTGTTACCTAGAAACTGGCAGCCTCTTGAAGTTGACTTCCTACTCATGTTGCAACCATCGTAGTCACTGTCTGTACAGGCCATCAAGTCAAAAAAAGAGTTCTTTGGATACCAAATCCCCAAATCTGGTTTCCCTTTGAGATATCTAAAAATTCTTTTTACTGCTAGCATGTGTGAGACCTTGGGGTTAGCTTGGAATCTTGCACAGACACACACAACAAACATAATATCTGACCTTGATGCTGTCAGATACATAAGTGATCTTATCTTGGCCCTATATTCATGCTGGTCCACTGGCTCCCCCTTCTCATCAGGTACCATCTTCTCATGTGTGTCCATTGGTGTAGACACTGTCTTGAAGTCCTGGCACTCGAACTTGTTAAGAATCTCTTGTACATACTTTGATTGATTAATAAATATTCCATCAGCTTTCTGTTGCACTTGTAGTCCAAGGAAGAAATTCATTTCTCCCATTGAACTCATTTTGTATTTAGACTTCATTACTTGCTCAAACTCTTTGCACATTTTGTTCATTAGTAGAGCCAAAAATAATGTCATCTACATAGACTTGCACCAGCAGCAGATCCTTGTAACATTTTTTGTAGAACAGAGTTTTATCAATAGCTCCTCTGCATAAACCATTGTCTAACAGGTGGTTTGATAACTTGTCATACCAAGATCTAGGAGCTTGATGTAGTCCATACAAAGCTTTGCTGAGTTTGTACACCTTGTTAGGATGAATTGGATCTTCAAATCTAGGAGGTTGAGTCACATACACCTCCTCATCAATCTTTCCATTCAAGAATGCAGATTTCACATCCAGTTGATAGACTTTTATGTTCATGGATGCTGCATATGCTAGAAAGATCCTGATGGCTTCTAGTCTTGCAACCAGAGAAAATACTTCTTCAAAGTCCACTCCCTCTTCTTGTAAGCACCCTAGAGCCACCAGCCTTGCCTTGTTCTTGATCACAGTTCCTCTCTCATCTTTCTTGTTTCTGAACACCCATTTGGTTCCAATTGCATACTTGCCTCTAGGTTTGTCTACCAAGTCCCGGACATGTAAGTCCCTGAACTGAGCTAACTCTTCCTGCATAGCTTCTACCCAGCTGTTATCTTTTAATGCTTGATTAATGTTCTTTGGTTCAACTTGGGATAGAAAGCAAGCATACAGATAGATGTTTGCTCTTTTAGGGGAACTTCTTGTCAATCTCTCACGCAAGTCCCCAATTATATTCTCTGCAGTATGATTTCTCTCAACAGAAGCAGTATGCACAACTTGTTGTGCTGAAACCTCTGTTTCAAGATTTTTCATGTTTATTTCAGCAGCTTCAATTTCATATCCTTCTTGATTCTCAGTAGCTTCTTGAGTTAGAATAGTTGCAGAAGATGATGCCTCATTTGACCCAATTTGGAGAGAGTCAAACAGAGACCGGAACCTGTCTTCATTTGATACTTCAATGGCTGCTTCTTGACCAGTGACATCCATTTCACATGCTCCTTGATTGCTTCTTTCAAAAGTAAATCCATTTGTTTTAGGAGCAATTGATGACCATAATTTGTCCAGATCAAGTTGCTTTTGTTTTCCTTTGTCTTCAAAACTTGTTCTGTACATGTTGTCATCCATGTCCTCATTATAAATCTTGAAAGATTTGACCATCTTCTCCAAATTAAAGAGCCATTTGGGTCCTTCAACATTATTGAAATGGTTTTCATTGAAGATAATGTCAGAAGACTCAATGACTACCATGTGTTCCTTCACATAGACTCTGTAAGCCTTGGAATGAGATAAGTAGCCCACAAAGAAGCATTCCAGAGATTTTGACTGGAATTTTTTGAGATAGTTCTTTGTATTTAGAAGTGAGCATCTACATCCAAATGGCTTTAAGAACTTCAAATAAGGTTTTCTCTTGAAGATAACCTCATATGAAGTCTTATTTTGAGTCTTGTTTAGTAGAACCCAGTTCTGCACATAGCAGGCAGTGTTGATTGCCTCTGCCTAGAATGTAACTGGCAGATTTGCATCAGCAATCATGGTCCTTGCAGCTTCAATTAATGTTCTGTTTCTTCTTTCTGCAACACCATTCTGCTCAGGAGTTCTAGGTGCACTATACTGCTGGAAGATCCCCTTAGAAGTGCAGAATTCTTCCATTATTCCATTCTTGAATTCTGTGCCAGTATCACTTCTAATGACCTTTAACTTTTTGTCAAATAGATTTTCCATTCTGATCACACATCCCTTGATCAAATCAGGTGTCTCATCTTTTGTCCCCAAGAAGTAAACCCATGTAAATTTTGAAAAGTCATATGTAATGACTAGACAGTATCTTTTCTTCCTAATGCATGGAACACTCATAGGATCAAAAAGATACATGTGGAGTAGTTCCAAGACCTCATCAATAGTATTTATCAGTATGCTTTTATGAGAGGATTTATGTTATTTCCCTTTGAGGCAAGATGTGCATTTTTCTTCAATCTTAAATTCTCTTGTTGGAAGGCCAACAACATGTTCACCTTTCACTAGTTTGTTCATATTCTTCAAATTGACATGACACAACAGTCTATGCCAAAATTTAGTCTCATTTTCAGTGGCTTTTGAGACAAAGCATGAACAACAGTATAAATTCTCAGTTCATAGAGGTTGCCATTCCTTGGATCAATCATCATGATCATATCAGTTGGAATCACAAATTCAGGCTTTAGGACTAGACAGTGTTCATCATTGAAAGCCACTTTGTATCCTTTGTCACAAACTTGATAAATGCTTAGTAAATTATATTGTAGTCCTTCAACATGCAGCACATTCTCAAAGGATAGCTTGCCATTTGTAAGAGTGCCCCTTCCAACAATTTTCCCTCCATTTTCATCACTCCCAAAAGCAACTGGACCTTCATACTTTCTTTCATAATTGACAAGAGCTCCCCTGTCACAGGTCATGTGCCTGGAACAACCACTGTCCATGTACTATCATTGAAAATTATGGACTGTTCCTGCATAAACACACATAAGAGAATCAGTTAGATTTTGAGTCACAAACTGTATCAATTTGCAATTCAGATTCAATAGGAGATTCATCAGGAGTTGGAACTGGAAGTGGAAGTGGATCTACATAGACTATTCCACAATTTTCATCTGAGTCTGACTCTGACCCAACTGACATAACTGGTGAATTAATGCTATTCTCAATTTGATCGATCACACAGTCCTTCCAATAATTTAACTCCTTCTTTGTCTTCCACTGAAACCCTCTTGGTTCAAACCCTTGCTTCATCAAGAACTTTTCATCACCATTAAGAACTCCAGGTCTCATTTTAGCTTTTCCTTTGTCATTTGACCATTTGTTCTTCACTGGTTTGCTTGATCCTTTTGTATCATCCTTGATTTCCAGAAGTTGCTTCAATCTCTTCTCCAAACATGCTCTTTTCTCTTCATCACTTGAGTTGTTCTTCTCTTCATTCAAATACCTTTGATACATCTTTTTGTATCCTTTCATATCAAAACCACAAATAACATCTGGCACAATAAACTCATCTTCCTCAAACCAGCAGGAATCTGTATGATGACCATAAGCATTACATTTTTTTCACCACACCTTGGCATAACTTCCCATATCTTCAAGCAATTGCTTGTCTTTGATTCTGTCACTTGGCTTGGGAAATTCAATGCCTAGGGATGTCTATGGGCATAAGGAGTTGCTGAAATCCAATTTGATTGGTCTATTCACATCAGACACTAAAGGAAATTTCTCCTTGACAAACACAATTGACTTCACTTTAGATGGTGATCTTGAGGAGCTTCCTTCTGGTTCATCAGCAAATCTTCTCATGGGCACATAATCCACATCCCTGATATCAAACAGTTAATGATTAGAGAAAACTGGATAAATTGGCCGATGGATTTGATTATATGTGGACTTCTTTGGTACATCATTCCTTTCTTGATTTCTTACTGAGGTCTGGCACATATATCAAACACCACATGCTCTCTTCTCATCTTCTCAAAGTTCCTTTTCATTTTGGGGGTTTTTTTTGGCAACATTGGAATCTTTTCATCATTCTTTTTGCTTGATCCCTTCTTCTTTTTCTTACCTTTTGATGATTTGGTACTACCACAGCTGCAAGTACTCCCCTCACTGGAGTATTCACTCCATTTCTTCTTTACTTCATCTTTCTTTGCAACCTTCTTCTCCTCTGATTTCTCATTTTGCTTCATCACAAACTCTCCCTCTTCATCAACAATCACATTTTCATACTGTTTTACAAACTCAGTTCTGTCTTCAAAAACATTCTTAAATTGTTTTAAATACTCATTCCAACTCTCCTTGTCTACTCTTAGTGGAAAACCGTTACAAAAAGGTGGTGGCACCTTATTGTATTTCTCTTCATCTGCCATTTTGTCCACGAATCCAACTATATTTCTAGTAGATACCTGGTTCTTCAGGAATTCCATTTGAATCATTAATTCAACATTCTTAAGCTTCTCATCCGTATACATCTTTTTCAGTCCCTCAATCTCAAAAGTCATTCTTGATTGAGTTCTGTATGCTTGCATACAATCTTCTTCTAATCCCTTAATCTAGTTCTCATAGGTTGCCTCACTAGTCTCATACACATTCAGAAAGGCTTCCTTTCTACCACATTCTGACTTCCACTTTCCAATCTCATGATTAAATTCATCAATGGTCAAAAGAAGATCAGAAATACAGATATCAGAATGTACCTGTGCATTTGAAGATTCTGCTTTGTCTTGCACCTTGGCCATGAAAGAATCGTTTGCTTTTTCCATCTCTACCGCATGATTACTCTAGTCAAACTCCCCATCTTGAGGTACCCTTATGACTGCAACATTCCCTTAGTCTCTAACCTGATTCACAGTATTTGGATTAACTCTGTTCTGGTTGTTATGAATCTGTAGTTGGTTATTTCTTTGAGGTTGGAAAGGTTGTTATTGGGGTCTGTTCTGTTGTTCGTACTGGTTTTGATTGGCCATTTGATTTCTCTGATGCTAGAAGTTTTGGTTTTGATTCTGGTAGAACTGATTTTGATTAACCTGGTTTCCCACTTGCTTGGGCTAATTGCATTCTCTAGCAAAGTGACCAGGTTGCTGACAGTTGTAGCAAATTGCTTTTGATTTGTCAAACCCTATTCTTTCATTGGGTCCAGAGAAACTTGATCTTCTTGTCCTGCTGTAAAACCTCTTGCTTCTCACAACTAACATGGCAGCTTGCCATTTGATGTCCATATCTTCTAAATCATCAGCATCAATCTGCTCAAGGTCTTCCTGCACAATGCTTGTGTTGATCAGATTCTTGGCCATAAAAGCATGATATGAGTAAGTGAACATAGAAAATAGAGCTTGATAGTCTGCTCCATGGCTTGAATTGCTTGGTGTTTAAGGAGGGAGTCCACTTGCTGATGAGGTTGTGTCATCTTCTATCATTTTCACATTGAACCTTGACTGACTTCCTCCACATACCGAGCTTGTTTCGGCTGGTTCTTCAATGATTGGTGATTGGTGATTCTTGACAGAGAGATTTCTCATATGTGCTACAAGAGCATTTGCCATTGAGAAGCTGGGCTTATCCTCTCTTATCATGTGATTCTCAATCATCTCGTGCTCAGCAGCTTTTAGGAAAGCTATCACATCATCGATCTTAAAGTTGGGAAAATTGGCCTTTTCCTTGATGAATTTGCTGGAAGTGTACCATTCACCAGAAATGAAGATAATAGTTTCTTGTTTAGGTCAAAGTCAGAGATTTGCAGGTCAGTTGTCCTAATCTCATTTATAATGACCATGAATCTTTGTAGCATAGACTTCAATCTTTCTCCTTCCTTGAACTTGAATCTATCTAGCTGTTGCTTCAGTCTATCCTTTTTGATGTCTCTTAGTTCAGTATTGCCCTCAAACATGTCAATAACTGCATCATACATCTCCTTTGCAGTTTTGTGATGATTGACAGTTGTCAATATTTCCCAGGATAGGCCTAGCTTCAGCATAGATAGTGCTTTATCATCTTTTTTCTTCATTTTCAGTTTAATAGTGGCACTGTTGTTTGCAGCAGTAGAAGGAACATACTGTCCTTCTGTGATAGAAGTCCAGAGTTCAGGGTCATTGTAGTTCACAGCTGCTTCAGAAAGCACCTTCCATTTTATGAAGTTCTCTTGTCCAAGAAGTCTTGGAATCTTGTTCATAGAAACTTCCTGGTCTTCCATTTTAGCAGATCTGAACTTTGATGCAGACAAACCGAGTAAAGCTTCAAGCTTTATCAGAAACCTTCATTCCCGTGGCCTTCAGTGAGCTTCCAAAGCTCTGATACCACTTGTCAGGACAGTGAGTCTGGTGCAAACCTTAATAACACTGACAAGAACACACAGACTCAATAACCCAAAATCCTATTGAATATCCCAACGGAATCAGAATATCCAACGGATGGGAGTGAAGGAGTGATATAATAACAAATGAAACAATAAATAATAATCAGTAAATACGGATTCAAAGACAAAGATTCACTGTCTTTAATACATCATTCAATGAAACAACGAAAGGAATGTCTAGGGTTTCGTAAAACGGCAGCGGCTGTACGAGGAGGCAAAATGAATATTCGTTAGAATGTTTCTATTAATCTGTCCCCTAAATGGAAACCTAGGACCCTATTTATAGAACCCTGACATTCCTTCTAGAATCAGTAATTATTACATAATGATTGACAAAATCAAATACAAGTGTAAGTGTCTTCGAGCTTGATTTGTATCTTGCTCGAGCACACTTCAGTATGCAAGGTATGCTCGATGAGTGTCTTTGAGCATACTTTACTTAGAATATTTTACAGTGAAAATATTCTCTTCTAGCAAGCTTCATTCCTCTTGACCAATCCTTGCTTTGCTCGAACTAGTCCATCGAGCAAGCCCATTCTCCTTGATGTCTTCAATCCTGTCTTGAGACTTATTCAGCAATCTTTAGCATGCTCAGATGTAAATCTTGCTCGAGAGATTGAATCATGCTCGTAGTCCATGCTTGGAGCATATGACATCCTTTTATTGCATCCATGCTCATCACCCTATGCTCGGAGTTAAAACTTGAATGATCAAGTTGTTTGCTCGATTGGCAATCCATACTTGATAGGACAACACTCTTGCTCGTTAAAGTGTAACTTGCTTGAAGCCTTTAACACTTAGAAGAATTAACCCAAAATGGTTTTGAAGACCTTGCTCGAAGTAGTACAACTATGCTCGATAGTCTAAGCTTGCTCGAAGTCCATACTTAGCCGTTTTCAGAGGAGGTTGAGAAGATTCCAATCTTCTTTATCAAAAATCCGACTCAACAAATTGAACACAAATCGCGCGACTCAGGTTGATGCGATTGAATGTGATGCGACTCGTTTATGTGTGCTTAGGTCCTAGGCAACCCAACCCCTGATTCACCATCGCCGCGTTGCCGGAAGTGCCGTGAATGGCGACAGTGGTTGGTGGAACTAAGAAAAAGGAAGAAAGGATATGAGGGAGAAAGTGACGGGGTAGGGGTGGGTGTTATAATAAATAGATAGGGTATGGAGGGTAAGTTGGTAATTTGGCAAGTATGCTTTATTAATAATAATTAAACTATAATAATAGCAATAATAATAACAATAATAATAATAAAAATAGTAAGACTTACTATAATAAGGAAAGTATAGGCTAGATACAAAGACTTGAACGAAACCCAAACCCGTGACCAGCCTCAAGTAAGGAATGTGAGTTGACGGTGAGCCAAACACAAGAACCTAAGCGCTAAAGAAATGAAATATTAATGGAGTTAAGTATTAACTTGACCCAAACCCGAACCCGCTTAGGGAAACGTAACTCATAAACAGGACGTAAATTAATAATAATGAAGTGAATATAATATATATATATATATGTATATGTATATATATATGTATATATATATAATAATCATACATAAGGGTTGTATTACAATAATATTAATACTTAAATAATAAACCTATAATAATAATAATAGTAAGTTGTTAATAATAATGATAATAATAAGATTAGACATGAAAGGTAAAAGTAAAGGATACAAGGTAAATGAAACCCGAACTCGTAACTCGCCTTATGATAAACCAATGAATTATGGGACCTGTTCAGAAACACTCGAACATAAAAGCTCGTTGTATCAATAGAGGAATTGAAGGGAACATACGAACGAAAGATAATTTAAAATGTGAAGGTGAGAACTTAAGACAAGATAGAATATGAATTAAAATAATAATGAAATAATATGATAATAGGTATGCATACGATAAAAATAAATATATTTAAGAACGCAAACTAATGAATTCGGTTCGATAGTAAAATAAGGTTAAAGTATATTAAATTAATATGAATGGTTAAAGAAGAATTCTTGTCGGTTCGGTCAACTTGAAAGTTAACCCCGTTAACTTAAGAAATGAATAACATGAGATTATAGAGGATTAATATGTGTACATCATTAACAGTTAGTCGGGCTCAGTTGAAGAAGGAAATTACTATTAGTTCGGAAAAGAATTGTCTACAGGTGAGTTCTAGCCCCTTTCTCTGTGATGTTTTTTGGGGCTGTGTGCATACTCCTAAGTGATAGTTAATACACTTATCCTAATGATATGTGTATGATTATTTATTTAATGTTATTATTGAATGTTGTATGAATGTCCGTATACAAATATAATTATTACATATGCAATTGAAAGATGTGTAATATATGCATGTATGATAGGAAACATAGGAAGTAATGTATGGACGATTGACAGGACATGTATGGTTAAACGAGACAAAGGGACCAGACCCTAATAATATCTGAGATAGAAGGGACCAGGCCCTAATAATATCTGAGATTGTGATAGAAGGGACGAGACCCTAATAATATCTCATATTGTGATAGAGGGACCGGACCCTAATAATATCTAATAGGATGGATCAGACCCTAAAAATATCTGAGATAGAGGGACCATACCCTAATAATATCCGATATAGTATAAGTAGAGTAGTTTACAGTATACTTTAGGAAAGTAGGAAAGGAAGTGTGTAAATACGTATGTATGAACATAAAGTATATATGAATGAGTATTAGCAAATAAAGTACGAAATACGTATCTTCGGACGCGTATAAGTATGGATGTGAAAGTATTGTATGTTAATCGATTAACTATAACTCACTCAGCGTAGCTGACTTTTAGTATGCACGCAGGTGAGTATGATGAGACAGGTTGCATGAGGGGGACACGTGGCAAATAAAAGAAGACTGGCATTGAAGAAAATCAGAGTCACGTGTTATTTATATTTAATGTTTAAGACTTATGTTATTTCTGTTTAAGACAAAGTATTTATGTTATGTAAGGATGGTTGACTTTTATTCTGCGAAATGTTTTAATTAACTCTGATTTTACGAATTATGTGAATGAGTAAATCCAACAAGTAAGAAAGTAGGGCACCCGGGCTCGGGGGCCTTACAAATTGACAGGAGAACAAAATGGTACCATCAATTTTCATTTGTTAAAAAACTAGTGGTTGACCGTGCGTTTTAAACTTTGTAAATGTAAGCATAAACATAAGCATAAACTTGCGAGCTATTACGCTGTTATGAAATGAATGCTAAGAAACACAAAATTAAATTTAAACATAACAATAAAGTAAAACTATATTAACTTTTTTTACAAAATATACTAGTTTAATAACAGTATATTAATAGGGACGAACTTGGTATCGAACTGGTATCGATTCCGAAGATCCCGATCTCGACTTTCTCAAAAACTTAGTATAACTACTGCTACAGTAGCAGTTCGATACTGGTATTCGATATTATTTGCTCATCCTAAACCCTAATACGAATTTTAGTTACGTAACATATATATTCTTAATTACACGATACAAGGAACTTAAAGGGGTCAATTAGTTAGACAGCCAGAATAAAAAAAAACATAGCATTATTTAAAAAAAAACAACCAGAGAATTAATGCCTTAATGAATTCACATTCAACAAAGCAGGATCAAAGGAAACAACTTTACTTAGAATGTGTGTTCTCCTAGTTCCACTTGATCATAAACACAAAACGAACATTCAAAATAAACCTAAATAATTAAGACAGAATGCCCATAAGCACTTGAACAGTTCTTGAAACGGCTCCATCAGAGACCTGTTGAAAAATATGTCTCAAATAAAATTCAAGCAGATAGACAAACAAGCTTTTTTTGCCATTTACAGGTATTGTTGAATGATCTTTTGCTATCAATAGCGTTTAGTGCAAATATCCTAAAGTGAAACCTTGAAATCAGAAAAAAAAAATGGGTCAAACCAAAATAGATGGAAAATTGAAAAAGTGTTACTTGTAAGCAGCGGGTAGGTATAACCACTCACAAAGGTTGATGCACTTAGAGTACTAAACTTGTAAGCTTCAGTTGCTCCGATTTTGATAAAATAAAGCATGTCTTAACATTATAGTACTGGAACTCAAATGAGAAGCAACTCTCCTTGTTACCCCCGACTTGCTGGCCCCACGTATAGACTTCACAAGCACTTAGAATATGAACCACACGATTACGAAAATGCCCAACTACAAAATCCTCAAAGTTCTGCAAGATTATCCACATGTAGCATCTTTGTCATTAGTTAGTTAACCAACCATGCTTACATAATACTATGAGGAACAAAAATCTTACCTCGGGTAGCTTATTCATGATATAAATTATTGTTTTGAGGGGTTTAATCACAATGTCCTCTTTGTATAGTAAGGAAAAGTATTCAACAACCACAAAGGGTACATATTCTGAAAATCCATGTTGGTGGAACAAAGGGTCTGCGTTCAAAATCCTATCTTGTATGATGAGAAGAAGTTGGAGCATAGTTGTATTCGCTTTCTGGCGGAGTGTCTGGTCCCCCAGGAAAATCCATTGATGAAGTTGAAGCGAACTTAACCACACTCAAACAAATGTGGATTGATACCAAAACCACCAGTGATAGCCCACAAGCTCCAAGAAAATATAACATCACCATTGGCCATGTATTATATAAAAACCAATAATAAAATGTCACACCCCAACCTAAGACGGAAATGCCGGGGTGCGAACCGTGGTCACAACTCACAAGGTACTATCATCCAATATAAAATATGATAATATCTAATTAATTAATTTATTTCAAAATTAAAATAAAGTGCACAAGTTTCAAGATATGACAATAACAATTTAAAACAAATAAATAATTTCAAACTAAATGATAGAGAAAACATTTCTTTATTTTGTTTTCTAAGGTCTTTCTCTGCGTTATTCACTTAGCTTCAAATCGACTGATAACCTGTATATGCGTAGAAAATAAACAGAGATTTGTCAACAACACATGTTGAGTGAGTGGTCACAACTCACAAGGTACTATCATCCAATATAAAATATGATAATATCTAATTAATTAATTTATTTCAAAATTAAAATAAAGTGCACAAGTTTCAAGATATGACAATAACAATTTAAAACAAATAAATAATTTCAAACTAAATGATAGAGAAAACATTTCTTTATTTTGTTTTCTAAGGTCTTTCTCTGCGTTATTCACTTAGCTTCAAATCGACTGATAACCTGTATATGCGTAGAAAATAAACAGAGATTTGTCAACAACACATGTTGAGTGAGATAATCACCAGTTTTGATACTAATAATAATAATATATAATAAATAATAAATGTGTAAACAAAATAATATGAGTAGTAGTCAATTAAACAATAAACAAATAATGTGATTGTCGGTCGACCATGCCTCACGAACACGGGCTATGGCAACTACGACGGCGTAGATCATACTGATATGCTAGACTTATGATGGACCTCTCTGAATATGATAGAATATAAACACTTAAACAAGTAGCAATTAGCATTTAATTGAACTACACACAATAATTATGTTTGCGAGTTTGTGTATATATATGATATAAAATATGAATTAGATATGCATATGTCCCCAAAACATTTGAAACTCGTAAAATAAAAGGGGATGATATCTCACCTTATTGCTTAGGCGAGTGTGCGAGAAATTAGAATAAAACACGATTAAACGAACGAACCATCCTTTAACGTGCTGACTGAGGTAAACCAAACATACCTGAAACTTAGAGATAATAAACAATGATTAAAACCGAGATCATATCCGCTGGAATCGATCCAAACAAATGTCTAGAACTCCGGTTATGAGAAAATTAATGTTTAAGCGAGCTGGGACTGACCAGAATCTGAACAGCGAATCAAGAGTTGGGTTTTGGTTAGTACATTCAAAATCTCTAGATAAAACTAAAAGTCTTCTTGACCTAGAACTAATTCCGATCAGAAGATATAGTAATTAAAAAAATCATTAAAAATGACTTTTATGCCCATAAACGGGTCGGAAAGTAATTGACCAACAAAACCCCATCAATCAGTAAAATTGATTGAGGACTTTTGTTAGTTAGATAAAAGACAACATTTTTCATGAAGACAACTTACCCAAATGATGAATGGTACAAGAGATAATCGAGGTTAAAGTGGTCTTGAGCATCAAAGTCAAACCGTAGATGAAAGAACTTGAACAATCTTTATGAAATTGATAAAGGAGAATGTGGATTTCGAGATTAGGGGATGGTGGCTGATATTTTCAATAGTTTTTAGGGTTTAGAGGTGTGTTTTGATTAAGTATAATGAATTATAACTTGTTTATGAAGTAATCCACTCGATTAGGAAACAAAATAAGCTATTAATGAGAAAAATCGGGTATAATAACTAATAAAATTCAGCTTGGACAATAAGAAAACGATTTTGAACATTTTATAATATTTCTTAGAGTTTAATTTTGTTATTTTAATCGAAAATAGGAAAGAATTGGCAAAATTAGTCCATGTAGTTCCCGAAAATACATTTTTAGTCATTTAAAGCGATTTTAAGAGTTTCTAAGAGCTATTTTGCATTATTGAAAGTTATGAAATTATAAAATAAGTTAAACCAAGTTAAATACCAATAAATACAATTATTAAATAGTTCAAAAGATCCGAATTACATTCTTGAATCGGTTTATACATAAATGAATACAGATACGAAAAATCCGAGATGTTACACAAAAGAAGGGAACATACAGGATGCACATGAGGATAGTAGGGTTGGAAATACACATCAAATAAGAAGATACCGTCATAATACGGTGTCCCCTTTGGTCCAATGATTACAGCTTTTAGAATATCCTTCCTTGATTCGGAAACCCTCACAAATATTATATTGCTTATATTCAAACAAAAGAAAACAGGTTAAGTATAAATAATAATAATAATAATAATAATAATAATAATAATAATAATAATAATAATTACTATTTTCCTAATGAGTTGAGTTTCCATGCATATATACCATGCAAGTTTTCTTCAAGAATCTTCCACTCTTTCTCTATATGTACAAACCAAGGTTCTTGTGCCTGAAACATGCCACACCACATGTATTAATATTGTTATTATTGCCAAAACTAACATGCAGCTTAGTGACGACATGCATGGTACCTTCTCCACAGGCTTAGTGATAAAAAGATGATCTGAAAGGCCTACGATGATATCAAATCACTTGAGGTTTTGATACCTTTCGAGAGCATTGTCATGATCATGAAGTTGAAGCAATTGCATTTGGGGGTGGTAACACATCTTCTTTAGGGTAAACGCCAACCCTTGAATACCTCTCCATAAACTCGTCAAACTTAGATTTATACCGTTTAGAAAATGCTCAAAACCGAGAGCATATTGACCTAATGTCTTGAGTATCAAGACGAGAGTTATTTATATAGTAAGGATTTGAAAAACATGATTCCTTGTCCACCTAGTAAGGGGAGATGTAATACAGAATACCTTAGCAGAAGTTAAGAAAAGACTATAAACAACTTGATATTAATTTAAAGCAAACATGGGGAAAAAAGTTATACCTTAGATATTTTGTCCACCGCATCAATGAGGTCTTCATCCACGTCATCATCATCATATAAGAAAAGATGTGATTAAATTAAGTAAGACATCTTAACAAAACTTACAATTTGAACTCATGAACACTCATTTAGAAGCTGAACAAAATACAGGCACACAAATAATTATGGTCACACCATGAGTGATAATATACCTTATTTGTTTTCTGATAATCTATTGGAAGCGAAATCTTGGGATCCATACTCTCTGGAAAAGAAAAAAAAGGATTTTACTAGAAATCAAAAGTTCACACACGTAAACAACTATAGAATTAACGGTTGCACCATAAATTACCATAATGCAACTCTCATAACATACAGTGTGTTTTGGGTGCCAAGGATAGAAAGATATAAAAAAACATAGATTTTGTAATCTTTTATTTTTTTTAGTTTTTTCTATACTTGTTTTTGTTATAAATGTAGAGATTTAGGCCGACCCACGTTAATTTTATTTAGGTCAATGTGATTTAGGCCGGCCCACATTAACAGGATTGGATATGCGGGCAAAAGTCAATTGGGTTAACAGCAAGGTAACACTTAATTCCTTGAGTCAACACATATACTAATAACAAAACTAAAAATTTAACACTTATTATGCTTTTTGGGGGATCTAGGTCAACCTAATTTGACCTGCTATTTCCCATATTTAGAAACATGTAATATTATAGGAACATGCATTCCCATATTTTCCAACTGAAGTTTGATTTTAAAAAGTATAAATGCTTTATTCAGTGTCAAGGGTTTTCTGAAAGGCAAACCAAAAGTAACATTATGGCCATAGTTTGACTATAATTTAGTCAAACCGCATATTGACAAACATGGGTATTTTGGGAAACATTGATAAATAATCAGGGCTAAGGTATGTATATGCTACAATCTGCTTGTTCAAATAAGTAACACAAGTTCTTTTTAGGATCGGTGAAATAAGAAACATAACTAACTAATAAGCATTCAGTAATTTTATTTGTTAGACCTTATTTTAAGTGGTAAACTTTATATGTCTTATTTATTTTACTGTTTTGTAATTTTGTGTGTCTGACTCGACCGGGATGTACAGAGTGTGGTTATTATATCTTAAACTTCATGAAAGAGATAGTTGATGAAGGACTTCAAATACTCATAATAACGATATAACGATGTAAATATAATTTAGATGTTTGATTATGTTTATATTTGTTTGTTTTGACCCAAATCATATAAACTCGACCAAATTTTGAAAGGTTTTATTTGTTTAGTTTTCTTAGGTTGGGGAAGGCAAAACCGAGTACACTTGTGCAGATTTTGATGCTGTTCGAGAAGAGTGGTTGAGTTATGCATCATAGTTTATTTTCCGGTAGTGATATATGTATGCTTTTGAATATTAACAAATTAATACTTTTGCTAACTTGGGAATATTTGTAATATTTTGACTTACGATGTCTAATATATATAGTTTTGATGCTATATTTATGTAATTAATGTAAAACTTAGTAATTATGCAGTATATATATATATATATATATATATGAAATATATATTTTTTAAAAGTATACGATGACATGCATAAATGCTAATCGTAAATTGGTATCATAAATGTGGGTAACAAAAGTGTGTCATACACGTATGTCATAAACACGTACCACAAATGAGTGTCAATAAAGCGTGTCATATAATATGACATGCACTTGCGTGCCATATTTCGTTTATGACTAGGGCTTCAATGACGCGCACTTGCGTGTCATCTGTTATAACAAACCATAAAATAATAAAATAAAACGTAAAGAAATAAAAAGCAAGCAAAAGGAAGAATGAAGGAAACAAAACAAGTGAATTCCATCCCATATTGGTGGAGGAAAGAAAATTGAATGCTTCCACCTTGGTATAAATAAGAATATGAGTTCTTGTCCCACACCGCTATATCATAAAACTTGTAAGCTCTTTCTAGGAAGAGAGCTTATATGATAATATCCTTATGTGACAAATCACACCTTCGCACCCGACGCACACGGTCACGGGCTCATGCAATGGGCGCAATGTGGTGTTTTGATGGCGCACTTGAAAACTTGTTCCTTTGCGCTACGCTAAGTGTTTTGTTGGTGTTGGCTCGCGCTACGCGAACTGACCCTGCTTCAACTATAAATAGGTTGGGATCCAGACTTCATTTTCTCGTCCCAAAACTCAGAATTCTCTCTTGTTTCTCATATATAAGGAGTATTAGTATAATACCCGAGTGGTCTTAATGATCCCCTCTCTGATTGAAAGAAACTTTTACACGCGAATCCGAAAGCTCTACCTGAACAAGGTAAGACACGACCAATTAATGTTTGGATAAAAATCATGTCCGCCATCATTCCATTTCGTGGACTTACAGAAATACCTCGAACGGTGCCACAATCTGAAACAATTCATTTCACATCGATGCCGCCACTCGATGTTCACGGCTCCCCTCCTGCGGTATAGGAGTCGAGGACTGTGACAGCTAAAGTGGTATCAGAGCCATTGGTTTAAGCAATATAGGTATTTTGATAATACCTAGTCTTAAAATTTAGAGTTAGGAAATAAATATATTAACCTATGTGTTAACCATGTGGATAAGATGATAACCATACGCAAATATAAATAATATGATCTTTCTTTTGGAGTTCATGTTTTATTGTTCTTGATTAACAACATGAGTGAGCTTGTTGAAACCTTGGAAAACATATCCGTCAACACTGCGAATATGGAAGTGGGAAGCTCTAGTGAACCAAATACAGAATACCCAGAACCTATTGTATTCCAAGCACAACCTCTAGAGCAACCAAAACCAAAAAGGAGAAGGAGATATAAAGACTGGCAAAGAGGACTGAGAAAATAAAAGAGAAGAATCGTAGTCACAACACCACAACCAGAACCACCAATAGAACCACAATCGTCTCAACCACAACCCCTTACTCTACCTATGCAAGAAAGACTAGGTAGATGCCTAGATCAATGTGAAAATTTTCAACCCATAGTTGATGATATAGGGGAAAGAACCTAGATCGACCTGACCATACCCCCTCAAAACCAAGAGAATATACTCCACCAACTTATAAACGAACCTCATTAGGAATAATGGTGGACAAACGATTGGCAATTTGTAACACCCGTTAATTTCCGGTTTAAAGAATTAAAGCATGTAAAGTATGTATGTTTCTCGGTAGTTATCCGGCATATTTCATCAGCTTTCTCATCAACCCGATAAGTTAAAATATGTAACTTTTCCACCAAGATGTTAACACTTTAAAACTTGTAGGGCTGAATGTGAAAATTGTTTATATCATAAACCCTAACCCCATTCCCCTTTGCTATTTCCGATCGGCGCAGCGCCCCCCCTTCTTGTTCTTAGACTTTTGAGCAATTCCAAGGCAATTAGAAGTGGTTAAAGGTATGTACTACAATCCCCAACACTCCCTTCGTTCAATCCTAATCGTATTGATGCTCAATTTTGCCGATTCTTTTCGTAGGGCAGTTTTCGGCCAACGAGCAATTGACCCGCTTCCCGTGGATAAAAATTAGAGCTTCTAGTGTAGAAAGATTCCCAGGTATGGCATTTACATCATATTAAAATTTCGGGGTCATTGAAGGTGTTTAGGTCGGTCAACTGATTTTAGTTCGAAAACTAGGGTTTATCGGGTGTAGAATCGTCAATTGTTGAGTTTGATGCGTTAATCGATTGAATTACCAACCGAATCAGTTTTCATAGCCCTAGAGGGATTTAAGGGCTGTGGTAAAATTATTTTTTTAGTAAACGGGGCTGATTTGGTTGGTGATTACTCAATCGAGTCGGTTGTGCGCGAATTGTTGTTTAAACGTTAAATTGAGTGTTGTAAAAAGGAACTGCCAACCCTATCAACTCGGGTCACATAATTATGATGCATGAAAAGGTTAAGATGGGAATTTGGTCCATTTGGGGCTGATTTTCATGGCAATTGGTTTTAAGATTTATTACGCGCGTATTCGACTCGATTTGCATACCGACGGGTGATTTGTGCATCATGGTTAGCCCCGACCATGATCGTAGGGTGGATTTGGTTAATTGAAAAGTTTTAGGGGATGAGATGAAGTAAATGAGTATGGGTTAGGCCTCGAGCCAATCTGTTGGGTTTGGACGGTCCGTTAGGCGAGTGTGTTATTACGGTCTAGTTTAGTAACGCGTTGTGTACAATTTACAGGATTTTACTTGTGAATGTGCACTTAGAGATTTCCTACCCCGTTGCTGGTGTTTGGTTGATTTCTGGTGAGTTCATGATGCCCTTTTTAATCTTTTTAAGTTTTGGGCTAGCATGCACAGCTAAGTGATTTTACTTGATGAAATGTTTAAACGATTTTATATAGGCTTGCTAGTATATGGTAGGCCTTGGGATGTTATAGTGTGTGTGTGTGTATATATATATATTATTGTATGGCCTATA
This sequence comes from Bidens hawaiensis, assembly GCF_021521415.1. NCBI lineage: Eukaryota > Viridiplantae > Streptophyta > Magnoliopsida > Asterales > Asteraceae > Bidens > Bidens hawaiensis. Next base: position 41,600 of record NW_027492550.1, read on the forward strand.
TTTGGCGATGTTGTAGTCGTTACGACTACGGATGTTGCGTATGCCTACTTTGTGTTTGCAAACGTTGATGAGATGTTACGTGTTTGGTTGTACGTTTGCTCAACCTTGATGTTATTACTTGGATGTTATATATATATTTATATATATATAGGGATGTATTTATAAGGATTTTTATATATATGTATGTATATATATATATAGGAATGATTATTTACCGATGATGATGGCTTAACTGATGTACTCCTTTTACTTTTAAACTCTTGGAATGAGTATCATGATTATTATTTACTGATGTTATTTATTTAAAACTTGAACTCACTCAGCTCAAGCTGACTTTGTGTGCATGTTAGTGTGAGTTTTAGGTTAGGAAGAGGATGCCTTATCGCTTGGACGTTCACGAAGCTACTTGGATGGTGAAGGGCATACGTGGATGGAAGATTTTATTTTTGAACATTTTATTTTAAAAAGTTTTATAAATATAATTAAATTGGTTTTGGGCAATATTCCCAAGATTTTGGGAACTTATTTTATTATTTATGTTTTCAGCTGAATTCTACTCTAAGATGTTTATTTTAATGGGATGAACCGTTTTCAAGTTTAAATATTTTCTTAAGTATTTTGTATGAATACCAACTGTAGGGTTCCCGGGGTTCGGGGCCTTACAAGTTGGTATCAGAGCCATGGTTCGAGGGATCCGAGCATCCCCGAATGCTTGGACTCAAACTGTAAGAAAATAGACTAGTATGCCCTTCGCGAGTAGCTGCACGCTAAGAGGTAACTTTAAATTATTTAGTCATTCATATGAATTTAAAAGTTTCTTGTATGTGATTAACTGTTTAAGTGTTAGATAAAAGGCTAATGTGGTTAGGGGCAGGGGTGATTAGGACGGGCGGGTAAACTAAACAACTAATTACACTTGATCAACGTCATTAGCAGTTTACCCTTACCTTAAATGTTCTAAATGCCACTTGTACTTGACCGTGTTAAAATTCTGTCTTTGTAGGGATAAGTCATGGTTAACACTCGTGCAGCTAAGAGAGGCCGTCCTAGTCTTCGTGGTCGTGGTCGTAAGCCACGTGCCGAAGCCGAGAGTGAAATCCCTACTTCCCAACAGGAAGAAAACCCGATTCATGAGGAGGGGGATAACCCCGCCTTAGATCCTGCTATGCGTATGGCAATCGCGGATGAGGTTTACCAGGTGCTCCATGGTGCCATCCCGAGATCGTTGCTGAGGCTGTTAGGGCCATGGAGGAGTCACTGGTTGGTAAGGGTTTGGATAAGGGAAGGAAGAGTAAGGAGGTGCAGGTCAAAGAGGAAGAGGAGGTGTATGTGCCGAGTGGGGATGAAGATGAAGATGAGGTGCGGACTATTAGTGTATCTACTCGGGGTTGCTCATATGGTGACTTTAAGAAGTGTGAACCCCCTTCTTTCAATGGTACTAAAGATGCGTTGGCAGCACATCAGTGGGTGAGGGAGATGGAGGCCATTCTGAGAGTTAGTAAGTGCAAGGGGGATGACATGGTGACTTATGCTACTGCCTCGTTTCGTTCCGAGGCACTATGTTGGTGTGATAACTTGGCGCAGGCTATGGGTGATCGTTCGATTAAGAGGATGACATGGGATGAGTTGAAGAAATTGGTTGTTGATCAGTTTTGTCCTCCGCATGAATTGGATAAGATGGAACAGGAATTCTTGACCTTGGAGGCGAATAGTCTGACGCATCGGGAGTATACCACCAAGTTTAACAAGATGGCTTGTTTGTGTCCCGATTTGGTTACTCCCGAAGCCTAGAGGATTAAAAAGTATGTGAAGGGGCTTCCGGTGGATATTTGTAGGGGTGTGGTGACTACCGACATGAACTCATTTCATTCGGTGGTTACTCTAGCAGGTACATTGTATGATCAAAGGGAGAAGTTGCCGCCGACCGAGACTAGAAAGACTTGGAACTCAAATTCATACGGTAAGCGACCAGGGGGAAACAACTTTAATTCAGCTGAGAAGAGGGTAAAGACTGAGAGTTCGGATTTTAAAAGGGATACGTCGTTGGGTAATTGCAAAAAGTGCGGGAAACCGCACAAGGGGGAATGTAAGAGTGGCTCTGGCTCCTGTTTTCATTGTGATAAGGTTGGACACCCCCACTTTGAGTGTCCGACGTTGACTTGTTTCCGCTGTAAGGGTTTCGGTCACTTGGCATCAAACTGTCCTACCAGTAAGATGGGGGGGGGTCCGATCAGGGGACTTCCTCGAAGGGGAAGATGGAAGAGAAGCCGAAGGCCAGGGCGAGGGCCTTCAACATCTCCAAGAGGGAGGCGAAGGATGATGCGGATATTGTTTCAGGTACTTTTCCTTATTTAGGTTTTCTTCCACCGTTATAATTTCTTATTCCTTTGGAATCGTATGTGATGATCTTGTAGCTAAGCAGTAGTATAATATTATCCCAGGTACCTTTTTACTTGATGAATTGCAAGCATCAATCTTATTTGATTCGGGCGCCTGTAGAAGTTTTGTGTTTACTACTTTCTGTTCCTCGTTGAATAAATCACCCCAGCGCGTAGTCGATGTGTTTAAGGTTGAGGTCGCCGTAGGAAAATCCGTTTCCATGTCTAGGGCTATTCAGGGTTGTTCCATCGAGTTGTCTGGGTATAGATTTCCGGTGCGGTTGTATTTGATGTCGCTTGTTTGTTTCGATGTGGTGCTCGGGATGGATTGGCTCGCAAGCGTTGATGCTCAGATCATTTGTGGTCAGAAACTTGTTCGTCTGAGGGCCCCGGATGGGACCCAAATTACGGTCTTCGATGACCGGAATGGTGCGACGCCACATATCATATCTATGCTTAAGGTGGGAAGGTTGATGCAGCGGGGTTGCGGGGCGTATCTGGCGTATGCTATAAATATGAAAACCGAGGTGGCTACCGTCAGTGATGTTCCTATTGTTCGGGATTTCCCGGATGTATTTCCAGATGGTTTGTCAGATGTGCCGCCAGACCGCGAGGTCGAGTTCCAGATAGACCTTGTGCCGGGCGGAAAATCCATTGCTCGAGCCCCTTACCATCTAGCACCGAATGAGATGAAAGAACTTATGGCTCAGTTGGAAGACTTGCTCGACAAGGGTTTCATTCGACTGAGCATCTCACCTTGGGGTGCCCGGGTCCTGTTTGTTAAGAAGAAGGACGGTAGCATGCGGATGTGCATTGACTACCGTGAATTGAATAAGCTCACTGTTAAAAATCGGTACCCTCTTCCAAGGATCGATGATTTATTTGATCAACTCCAAGGAGCCAGTTGGTTCTCAAAGATCGACCTTAGGTCCGGGTATCATCAGTTGAAGATTCTGGAGGAGGGTATTCCTAAAACTGCCTTCCGCACTCGTTATGGGCATTATGAATTTCTTGTGATGTCTTTCGGTTTGACCAACGCACCGGCCGCGTTCATGGATCTTATGAACCGGGTGTGCAGGCCGATGCTCTACCGTTCAGTTATTGAATTCATCGATGACATTCTGGTATATTCCAAAAATGAATCCGATCACGCCGGTCATCTCATGGAAGTTTTGGAAGCTCTGCGACAGAACAAGTTGTATGCGAAGTTTTCTAAGTGTTCCTTTTGGTTACGAGAGGTTCAGTTCTTGGGTCATGTTATTAACCCGAATGGTATTTTGGTTGACCCTACAAAGGTGGAAGCCGTGAATGAATGGGAATCTCCTAAGTCTCTGTCCGAAATTCGTAGTTTCCTGGGCTTGGTGGGGTATTACCGCCGCTTCATTCCCAACTTTTCGAAAATCGCTTCGTCATTGACCAAGTTGACCAAAAAGAGTGTTAAGTTTGTCTGGGGTTCCGAGCAGGAGGAGGCTTTCCTCGAGGTGAAGAATAGGTTGATGCATGCCCCGATTCTAGCCTTACCCGACGACACTGATGATTTGGTGGTTTATTCTCATGCTTCTTATCAGAGGCTTGGTTGTGTTTTGATGCAGCGAGGCAGAGTCATCGCTTATGCCTCACGGCAGTTGAAGCCTCATGAGGCGAATTATCCTACTCACGACTTGGAGCTGGCGGCGGTTGTGTTTGCACTTAAGTTGTGGAGGCGTTATTTGTACAGTGTTCCTTGCGTCATCTGTACCGATCATAAGAGCTTAAAGTATTTTTTCGAACAAAAGGAACTGAATATGCGGCAGCGTTGATGGTTGGAGTTGATTAAGGATTATGATCTGGAGATTATGTACCACCCTGGTAAGGCTAACGTGGTCGCCGACGCGTTGAGCCAGAAGGAGAGACCGAAACCCATTCGTGTAAAATCTTATCAGCTTATTCTTAAACCCGATATTTTGAAGCAGTTAGCCAACGTTCAGAATGAGGCCTTACAGGTGGAATGGATTATGTCAGAACTTATTTGGGCTCAGGAGAGATTGTTGGAAGACGTCGGTGACGAGTTGAAGTATAAGGTTGGTCGTTTGTGGTACCGAAGTATGGGGGATTTAGGGGTAAAATTTTAGATGAAGCACACAAGTCGCGCTATTCAATTCATTCGGGCGCGACCAAGATGTACCAAGACCTGAAAAAGAATTATTGGGGGCCTGCGATGAAGTTTGAGGTGGCTCAGTATGTGAGTAAGTATTTAACGTGTCTGCAAGTTAAGGCCGAGCATCAGAAGCCATTCGGAAAACTTCAGCCCTTGGAAATACCTGAGTGGAAGTTGGAGCATCTTACGATGGATTTTGTGACTAAACTGCCTCATACTCCTAGGGGTAGTTATGACACCATTTGGGTAATCGTTGATAGATTGACCAAGAGCACTCATTTCTTGACGATTCAAGAAACTTTTAATTCCGAGCAGTTGGCCGATGTGTTTGTTCGTGAGATCGTTTCTAGGCACGGGGTGCCGGTATCCATCGTTTCGGATCGGGATACGCGATTTACCTTTAGGTTTTGGAAGAAGTTTCAAGAAGAGATGGGAACCAACTCCTCATCAGTACCGCTTATCACCCACAAACGGATGGTCAGTCCGAGAGGACTATTCAGACTCTTAAGGATATGTTGCGGGCTTGTGTCATCGATTTTGATGGTAGTTGGGACCGTCACTTACCGTTAGTCAAGTTCTCTTATAATAACAGTTATCACGCCACGATTGGGATGCCACCGTTTGAGATGTTGTATGGTAGGAGGTGTAGGACTCCAGTCAGTTGGGGTTCCATTGGTTAGAAATAGTTGGGTAATTTGGAGGTAGTTGAGGCTACGACTGAGAAGCTCGATAAGATTAAGGCTTTTATGAAGGCCGCTCAGGATGGTCAAAAGTCTTATGCAGATAAAAGGCGAAGGCCTATTGTGTTTGAGGCTGGGGATCGGGTTATGTTGAAAGTTTCCCCTTGGAAGGGTATTATTCGTTTTCGTAAGAGGGGGAAGCTTAGTCCGAGGTTCATCGATCCGTTCCGTATATTGTCCCGTGTTGGTGAGGTAGCGTATAGACTGGAGTTGCCCGATGAGCTCGCGGGAATTCATCCTACTTTTCATGTGTCCCATTTGAGGAAATTTTTAGCGGATGAAGAGGCCCATGTGCCTCTTGATGATATTGAGCTTGATAGTAAGCTGAACTAGGTTGAGGAACCTATTGCTATACTTGACCGTCAGGAAAGGCGTCTAAGAAATAAAGTGGTTAGGCAGGTGAAGGTGCAGTGGAGACACCGTAGGGGTTCCGAGGCTACTTGGGAATCCGAAAAGGAGATGATGAAACACTATCCGCGGCTGTTCCTGTCGCATCGGGATTCAGGGACGAATCCCATTGTAAGGGGGTGGACTTGTAACACCCGTTAATTTCCGGTTTAAAGAATTAAAGCATGTAAAGTATATATGTTTCTCGGGAGTTATCCGGCATATTTCGTCAGCCTTCTCATCAACCTGGTACATTAAAATATGTAACTTTTCCACCAAGATGTTAACACTTTAAAAGTTGAAGGGCTGAATGTGAAAATTGTTTATATCATAAACCCTAACCCCATTCCCCTTTGCTATTTCCGACCGGCGTAGCAGCCCCCCCTTCTTGTTCTTCGACTTTTGAGCAATTCCAAGGCAATTAGAAGTGGTACAAGGTATGTACTACAATCCCCAACACTCCCTTCGTTCAATCCTAATCGTATTGATGCTCAATTTTGCCAATTCTTTTCGTAGGGCAGTTTTCGGCCAAGGAGCAATTGACCCGCTTCCCGCGGATAAAAATTAGAGCTTCCGGTGTAGAAAGATTCCCAGGTATGGCATTTACATCATATTAAAATTTCGGGGTCATTGAAGGTGTTTAGGTCGGTCAACTGATTTTAGTTCGAAAACTAGGGTTTATCGGGTGTAGAATCGTCAATTGTTGAGTTTGATGCGTTAATCGATTGAATTACCAACCAAATCAGTTTTCATAGCCCTGGAGGGATTTAAGGGCTATGGTAAAATTATTTTTTTAGTAAACGGGGCTGATTTGGTTGGTGATTACTCAATCGAGTCGGTTGTGCGCGAATTGTTGTTTAAACGTTAAATTGAGTGTTGTAAAAAGGAACCGCTAACCCTATCAACTCGGGTCACATAATTACGATGCATGAAAAGGTTAAGATGGGAATTTGGTCCATTTGGGGCTGATTTTCATGGCAATTGGTTTTAAGATTTATTACGCGCGTATTCGACTCGATTTGCATACCGAAGGGTGATTTGTGCATCATGGTTAGCCCCGACCATGATCGTAGGTTGGATATGGTTAATTGAAAAGTTTTAGGGGATGAGATGAAGTAAATGAGTATGGGTTAGGCCTCGAGCCAATCTGTTGGGTTTGGACGGTCCGTTAGGCGAGTGTGTTATTACGGTCTAGTTTAGTAACGCGTTGTGTACAATTTACAGGCTCTTACTTGTGAGTGTGCACTTAGAGATTTCCTACCCCGTTGCTGGTGTTTGGTTGATTTCTGGTGAGTTCATGATGCCCTTTTTAATCTTTTTAAGTTTTGGGCTAGCATGCACACCTAAGTGATTTTACTTGATGAAACGTTTAAACGATTTTATATAGGCTTGCTAGTATATGGTAGGCCTTGGGATGTTATAGTGTGTGTGTGTGTGTATATATATATATATATTATTGTATGGCCTATATGTTGTAGTCGTTTCGACTACGGATGTTGCGTATGCCTACTTTGTATTTGCATACGTTGATAAGATGTTACGTGTTTGGGTTGTACGTTTGCTCGACCCTGATGTTATTACTTGGAATGACTATCATGATTATTATTTACTGATGTTATTTATTTAAAACTTGAACTCACTCAGCTCAAGCTGACTTTGTGTGCATGTTAGTGTGAGTTTCAGGTTAGGAAGAGGATGCCTTATAGCTTGGATGTGCACGAAGCTACTTGGACGATGAAGGGCATACGTGGATGGAAGATTTTATTTTTGAACATTTCATTTTAAAAAGTTTTATAAATATAATTAAATTGGTTTTGGGCAATATTCTCGGGATTTTGGGAACTTATTTTATTATTTATGTTTTCCCCTGAATTATACTCTGAGATTTTTATTTTAATGGGAAGAACCGTTTTCAAGTTTAAATATTTTCTTAAGTATTTTGTATGAATACCAACTGTAAGGTTCCCGGGGTTCGGACCTTACACAATTCCATACGATGATGACAAATCCATATGCACCATTCCAAGCCGAAACGGCCAACTACCCCACAATGACACCGTAGATGATGACAGAACTCCGTCATTATGGGGAAGAGTTGAGTGAAACCAGCAATAGACTGAGAAACACTGGGGAGATATCACCTAAAGATATTACGATCAAGAACCTAATATACAAATATTACTAATATATATGTTCATTATCACAATTTCTTTCTTAAAACAAATGGTGTATATGTATGTATAGAATATGTAGGAAATATAGATCAGATGTAAAATATGATGATGGATATAAAAAGAGTAAGTATCACAATGATCGATGATTTTGACATATTCTGTGTCTATGTGTTAACATATTTTGTGCTTATGTGTTAATATCTTGCTTACTTTATTATTTAATTATGATATTAATATTCCTTTCTTGTTTGGAATTCAGATGTCGGATGAAATTTCTTCTAAGCTAAACAACCATGAAAACCAAAATAATTCCAATCAAGAAAATACTATGAATATGAATGCTATCGAAAAAATGATAACTTAGAGAATCGCTGAAGCAATCCCTCAAATTGCTGAAGCTATTAGGCAACCAGTAACTGTAATTAGGGATAAGCCAAGAGAAACAAATGAAAGTCTGACATTGAAGCTAGTAACAGTGTGAATGGAGGAAATAAAACTAAATTACCTAAAAAGTCAAAAACTAATGGTTGTACTTACAAGGATTCTTGGCCTGTAGGCCAACCGAATTTTCTGGAAATGAAAGAGCCATTTCAGCACTGCGCTGGTTATATAAGACAGAATTTGTTATAAGAATCAGTAAATGCATTTAAGAAAGTAAATATTATATAATTCTAATATCTTTATTAATGAAGCATTAGAATGGTGGAATACTGTGACATCTGACCCGATCCGACCCGACCCAGGTACCCGTTTCTCTGATCCGATCTCTTTCTTTTATGATTTTATATTTATTTATTTATGCTTATATTTTACTTTAAATAATAATAATATGTTTTTCCTTCCCGCCTCTCTCTCTCTTTCTTTCCGCCGTCCCGTCCTTCTCTTTCTTTCCGCCTTCTTTTCCCTCTTGTCGCCGTCCCGCCCTTAAGCCTTGAACCCTCTTTTAGTCCTTTGTTCCTTCCCGCCTAAGGTTGTCTGCGCAGCTCCACGCGCCAGACTCCTTACAAGGAAGCCTGCGTGAAGACCACCTGTTACTGCGATACGCGAGACGAACTGTCCCCACAGCGCGCTAAGGATTTTAGTTCTTCCCGCGGCGCGCTATGGATACCGTTCTTCCCGCAACGCGCTAAGGAATATAGTTCTTCTCGCGACGCGCTTAGAATTGAAGTTCTTCCCGCGGCGCGCTTAGAAATGTAATTCTTCCCCCGACGCGTTAAGGTTGGTTCTGTCTGCCTTCGCGCTCGCGCACTTTTGCCTTCGCGCTCGATGCCTTCTCGCGCTTAACCCTTGAGTCTTTCCTTCTGTTTAATCTAGCCATTTACTTTTGTGTTGTCTTATCTTCTGTGCTGTTGACCTAACCTGTTTTATGTCTGAAAAGTTACTTTCGGCGCAGCATGCGTACCAACCCCATTGGTTGGCAGAAAAAGTGACTGACATTATCTTTTGAGATCTGCTTTTCCATGCTTGACCTGTACCTTTATCTGAACCGCCCATGCCTTTTTACTGTTCCCTGTCAGCCTTTTTCTCTTTTTCCCTGCTGCCATATCTTTTGATATCTTTTACTTTTCTGAACTTGCTTTTGATATCTTTTGTTATCTTTTGTTTTGTCTTGTTCTGTTTGTTTTGGGATCTTTTCCCCTTTTCTAGGGATTGTGTTCCCTAGGGTTTCTCTATAAATAATAATGTTATTTTTCCTAACACATCACACACAAACACTAAATTTAAACTCTCCTGTTCTCTCTTGCTCCTTGCTGTTGTTCTTCCTCTATGCCTCCGTCTTCCTCCCTGTTCTGCCCTGCTTTTCCGGTAATATATAATATATTATATATAATAATTTACTTATTAATTATGCTAACTTATAATCAAGACTTAAAACAAATCATTAAAACAATAATCTTATTTATAGGTTAACTTGTGCTTGTTTAAAGTTGGTCCTTGCTTTATCTTACACCGCATCGTTTATCAAGTGAGTAATCTCGTACCTAATCCCTTTTTATTTTTAATGTTTTGGGATGTTCATGTGTTCATACAAACTTAGAGTCTTAAACTTGTTTATAAACTTTAGTCGCGCAGTATCCCATGTGTTGAGGACGTTTACTTGGCTGTTTATTTGTATGTGTGTATCATTAACCGCTTTGTTCGGCCTATTCCGAAGTTTTCATGGATCCATTAGATGAACACGGGAGACCTATCGTTTACGGTTTTCTTTGTTTACACTTGCACAGATGTTTTCTTGTTTTTGTGCTCATTTGGGAGCACGGATTGAACTATGAGCTATGATCTATTTAGGCTTGATCACAATCTGATTACACCCTTGTTAAACACCAGACATACACGTGTTGCGCGCAGATTTATTGTTATCTATTATCTATTAAACTTGATTTCTCACCAACACGCAAGTGTTTGACGTTTATTTTAACACATGTTCAGGTTTGCTGTAGCTACATTTGGAGCTTGTGGACACGTAGGACGTTTTTACTTTTGGACCTAGATTAAAATGTATCAAGACAAGTTATTGTTGTTCGAATATTTTGCCTTATAATATATTGATTTATGTTGGTTTATTTATATCTTGTGTATACGTTGCGCGTGCGTGAATGAATATATATTTATTAAATATTGACACCCAATAGTGTCACGAGTAATGAAACAATATGTGGCGCCCCGATGTATAATCCGCCTTTGGTCGGGGTGTGACAAATACAATCCCCAGGCAAAAGGAAGCAACATAGTTTACACTATGACCTGGGGAGGATTCAAAGAAATAGTAGAAAAGAAATTATGTCCTCCACATGAAAGAGAAAAGATTGTTACTATGTTCTTAAACCACAAGATGGAAGGCGTGAAATGTCATGAGTATACGACAAAATTCTTTGAATATGCAAGAATGGTATTGGCTTTGGCTTCGCCAGAATCAATACTAATTTCTCGTTATATTTGGGGATTAGTAAGTGAAATCCGTGATCTGGTAAAGTCGGCTAGACCTCAGACTATTGAGGATGCAGTTGAGCTAGCCAATACCATGACAGACGGATTAATCCAAACACAGAACAAAAAAAAGGATTTAGCCCAGAAAATATCCCAAGAATTTCGAAAGAAAGGAGCAGGGCAATCCTATGTTCAGCCATTCTGTAAAATTTGCAGAAAGAGGCATTCAGGGAGATGCGTTTTTAAAAAGACTAAGTACTGTAACTATTGCAAGATGGCTGGTAAAAAAAATGAAGAATGTAGAAGAAAAGAAACCCGTGTTTGCTACAACTGCCGAGAACCTGGTCACATCCGTCCAGAATGCCTAAAATTGACAAAGGTGCTTGATAACAAAGCTAAGAATACAGACATAACTAAGAAGAATGCTCGAGCTTTTCAGCTTACTACACAAGAGGCAGCAATGATTCCGGACGTCATTACGGGTACGCTTCTTAATAATGTCGTTTATGCTAAAGTACTGTTTGATTCCGGAGCAAATCAAAGTTTCATAAACATGAATTTTTACCACGCCCTAAATCTACCATTAACCAAACTTAGTCAAGTCTGTACGGTAGAAACAACCGACGGAAATTCCACTCATATTCATGAAGTACTTCAAGGAGAAAATATAGAATTACTAGGTCGCAAATTTAAAACAAATTTACTTCCAATGAAATAGGTTGGATTTGATGTTAGATTAGGAATGGACTGGTTAACAGCCAATCATGCTCAAATCCTATGTAATAAGAATTCTATTGAGATTCATACGCCAATAGGAGAGATTATTACTATTCAAGGAGACAAAGTTTCTAGACCTATGAAGTTTATGTTAGTAATGGAAGCGACAAATTACTTAAGAAAGCAAGGCGTAGTATATATGATTTCTGTAATCATTAGCACCAAAGGAAAGGAGCAAAAAGAAATTCCGGTAGAATCGGAATATTCTGATGTTTTTTCAGAAGAGCTACCGAGACAACCTCTTGATCATGAAGTAGAATTCAGAATTCATGTGATACCTGGAACAGCACCAATTGCTAAAGCACCATATCGATTAGCGCCAACAGAAATGTTAGAATTGAAAAAGCAATTAGACAAATTGCTAGAAAAAGGTTTTATACAACCAATCTCATCACCATGGGAAGCATCGTGTTGTTTGTTAAAAAGAAATATTAATTGATGCGTATGTGTATCGATTATCGAGAATTGAATAAGGTCACAGTTAGGAATCGGTATCCACTACCGAGAATTGATGATCTATTTGATCAACTTCAAGGAGCTCGATATTTTTTTAAGATCGCTTTATGCTCAGGATACCATCAATTAAAACTGTAAGAAGAAGACATTCCTAAGATTACCTTCAAAACAAGATATGGTCACTACGAGTTTACAGTTATGCCGTTTGGTCTAACCGATGCACCATACCCATCTGGATAAATTTGTAATCGTCTTTATAGAAGATATACTTATTTATTCTAAAGCTAGTGATGATCGTGCCAAACATCTTCATACACTTTTGACATTATTGAGAAAAGAGAAGCTTTATGCAAAATTCTCAAAGTGTGAGTTTTGGTTACAAGAAGTACAATGCTTGGGTCACTTGATTAACCATGAAGGTATTCATGTGGACCCTGCCAAAATAGAAGCTATCACTAAATGGGAAATTCCTAAAACTCCTACAGAAATTTGAAGTTTCTTAGGATTAGCATAATATTATAGACGCTTCATTTAAGATTTTTCCCGAATAGCAGTTCCGTTAACAAAGTTAACATGCAAAAATGTCAAGTTTGAATGGGGACCCAAGCAAGAAGAAGCTTTTGTAACTTTGAAGAAAAAGTTAACAAATGCCTCAATACTTGCACTACCAGATGGAACTGAATGTTTCATAGTTTGTTGTGATGCTTCCAAATCATGATTGTGATGTGTATTAATGCAAAGTGAAAAAGTTATTGCTTACGCATCCGTACAATTAAAGAAGCATGAAGAGAATTATACAACACATGATTTAGAATTAGGAGCAAAATTTTTTCCCTAAAGATCTAGAGACATTATTTGTATGGTAGTAAGTTTACTGTATTTACAAATCATAAAAATTTAAAATGTATTTTTGGGAAAAAGGAGCTCAACATGAGGCAAAGACACTGGATAGAAATTCTTAGCGACAATGATTATGAAATCTAGTATCGTGAGGGAAAGGCTAATGTAGTAGCCGATGCATTAAGAAGAAAAAAGCATGACAAACCTAAAAGAGTACGCGCTCTAAGGTTAGAACTTCAAATCAATTGAATTAACGAAGTGAAAAATGCTCAGAAACAAGCAATGGAAGGAAATAACATTGCTGATAAGAAAAGAAATGGTACTATTGATCAACTGGTCAAAGGAAATGATGAGATTCTCCAAATGAGGAACAAAATCTAGGTACCAATCATAGGAAAGCTAAGAGAAAGAATTCTCGAAGAAGCTCATAAATCCAAGTATATGATGCATCCCGGAAAAGATAAAATGTATTAAGATTTGAAGAAAACCTATTGGTGGATAGGAATGAAAAAGGACGTAGCTAGTTATGTTTCAAAATGCATAACTTGTTCACAAGTTAAATTTGAACATCAAAAGGCATCAGAATTACATCAACAATTAGAAATGCCAAAATGGAAATGAGAATTAATATCAATGGATTTTGTTACTAAATTACCTACAACAAAAAGAGGTAATGACACAATCTGGGTGATTGTGGATAGATTAACAAAATCAGCTCATTATATATCAATGAAGGAAACTTTTAAAATGGAACAATTAGCTAAACTGTATGTAGATAAAGTTGTCTCGTTACACGGAGTTCCATTATCCATTGTATCTGATCGGGATAGCCATTTTACTTCTCATTTTTGGAAAAGTTTCCAAATAACCATGGGCGCAAGGTTAAACTTGAGCACAGCATACCATCCACAGACTGACGGTCAAAGTGAAAGGACCATACAAAAATTGGAAAGACATGCTAAGAGCATGCGTGATAGATTTTTGGTTGAAGTTGGGATGACCATTTACCACTAATAGAATTCTCCTAGCTATCATACAAGCATTAATGCTGCCCCATTTGAAGCACTTTATGGACGAAAGTGCAGAACACCAGTGTGTTAGGCTGAAATAGGAGGAAAACAATTATCAGGTCATATAATCATACAAGAAACCACTGAAAAGTACATCAAGTCAAGGAAATATTAAAGACTACATGAGATCGTCAGGAGAGTTATGAGATCATAGACGCATACCATTATAATTCCAAGTTGGAGATAAAGTGCTACTGAAGTATCTCCATGGAAAGGAGTAGTTCGATTCGGTAAGAAAGGAAAGTTGAGTCCAAGGTTTGTTGAACCATTCTAAATTATTAAACGAGTCGGACCATGTCACACCCTGCCATGGGGGCCTGGGAGTTTCATAGACAAATTGGTACCAAATGTAAACAGCGGAATATTACTAATAAAAGTAAGTTACAATGTTTGCACTATGTATTTAAGACAAGGTGTAACTACAAAACTATCTCATCTCTGACACTGCTGCAATCCCGGGTTTGGTTCTACTAATCTTCTTGGCATCTAATCTTCATTGTTCTGTTCGACATACACCTCTATCTTTAGTCATACTCATTACAATGTGTAATCCAAATTGTTATCTTCAACGTACCTGAATACGTGCTAAAAGCGTCAACTAAAAAGTTCGTGAGTTTGTGAGTTTAGCTCACATACACATAAAAGAGTTACTTTGTTAAAGCGTAAAAGTTTGCATGTATGTAAGTATAAATCATGGTGCACATCAATAAAGTCAACAATCAATCCTGCATTCGATCATAAGCCTCTCCTCAACTTACAACCGAACGGCACCCGTCCCTGATTATTACTCTGCCAAGCAATAATCCAAACGTTAGGTTATATGCCGCAACGATTCGCAGACCTCAATGTGGTTTACCCGACATAGGGTCACTATGCGTGGGGGTCTCCCAAATAGTACTACCCATACGAGCCATAGGCTCACTCCTGATTTAATGATTACGTAATTTAAAGTGGGATAAAAAAAACATGGCAGAAACCATTATTGACAAATATCACACCATAAGTAAATCACAGCATGTACTCAGCCCAAAAAGTTTAAGTAAAAGGGGCAGCATGAAACTCACCTCAGTCCGTATACAATATGCGTAAATGAAAGAAAATCTATGAGCTTGCAACTACGCTAGGATCCACCAAGTACGCCTATTATATATATCAATCAACAATAAGTTATTGGACAACAATGTAAAATTCGTTACGGGTATCGTGTACTAGCTAATTCTAGCTGCCGACCAATGTGTTTGGTTCCTAGTGAATAAACTTCCCCTTTATGGAAAGTTTACACTTCAATAATTTTACAATATTGGTGTTGTTGTAAAGTATTACAATTCAACTTAGAGTTTTAGTTACCTCGGTTTACTTGTCGGGTTTCGATAAAGTTTCCATTTTTGGAAAGTTTGGGCTTTCGATTAGGTTCCGGGCCACCATATGAACATAGAAGTTATATTCATTTTATTGATATCAAAAGTTTAATGATTCTTATTTAAACAGCCATGCCTAGTGTGTGCAAAAGTTGATAATATCATTTAGCCGGTGTTGTCGGCTTTTAACGATGTGTCTAGAATGAATAGTCTAAATAAATGAATACTCTAGTAACTAAAACTTCTAATTTTCTAGAAACATATATTATACAAAAATATGCTATTTCCATATCTGATTATTCAGAAATTTGGTGTTGTACAAGTTTAGTACCCGCACTTTCGTTTAACGTTTGTTTCGGCAAAAATCGGGTAAAAGAGTTTGTTAATTTTCGTAAAATAAGTAAACACTCAAATTATGGTTTTATAAGCTTATACCTACTGTTAGAAATCAAAACTTCATAGTTTTGTATTTTTCAAGATGCTTGTTCGGTTTATATCGTTTTAACATAAGTCACATTTAAACACCAATTTTTGACAAAAAAAGGGGGTGTTTTGTGTATTGAAAATGGTTTATATCATTATAATAAAGTATTTCACATTTAACTTCTGGAAAAGTACCCACATTATATTTTTGAAGCATTTTATTCTTTAGAAGCCTACCCGTTCGTTGGTTTTAACGGAATACACTTTTAAGCTCGTAAACGGACCCTTTTTCTAAGTCCGTTTATCCTCAAATGTTTTATAGATTATTTTGGCACATTTAACCCATGAGTTTCTCAAAACATATTCTTAAAGTTTCTGTTTTTAAGAGATAACCGGTTTTCAAAAACGCCCTTTCGTTATGTTTTTAACAAAAACTCATTTTTCGTCATCTAAAAAGTTAGGACATGTTATAATATATTAAAATAGGTTGTTTTCCATGGGTTTTGAAAGATTATTCATAGTTGCGGTTTCGATAACGGGCCCGGTTTTGGCTCTTTCGGGTCTTAGTTCGGTTTTTAAAGCGAAGATTCATGCAAAATGGTTTCGGGTCAGATTATATATAATTAATATAATGTATTTTAAGTATATTTCTAAGAAAACAGGTATTTTTTTTATTTTGAAACAATTAGACTTATCTATGCTTGTTCATTGTCGGTTTTAAGCGAAACACGCGTCTAGGCTTGTAAGCGGGTTTCTTTTCCTAACCAAATTGGTCCTAAATATTTTATAACTTGGTTTTAGTCAAAAATTTCATATATGCTTCAGTTTGAAATAGTATTTGTGTGTAAACACAATTTATGGAGATAACTTGCCCAAGGTTTGTTCCAAAAATACCCTTTTAGCTATATAATCAACTAAACTCGGTTTTGATCATCAAATCAGTTATACCCTACTATAATATAATAAAATATAATGTAATGGCATATCTTGGTTCATAAAACGACTAGGGTTTCGATTAATGTTGCGGTTTGGATTTTTGGCCGGCTAAAATGTTTCACTTAGAGTAGTTTTGGATCATGTTATATATCATCAAAATAGCATATTTAAGGCTGCAAAAATATGCCATGATATCATGTACGCTGCAGGTGTCTTTTCTTAGTTAAACGAGTTACAAAAATGTCCGTTTAAACGGTTTTTTTATAGCCTGGTTTCAATATTGTCCATTGGGGCTAATTTATACAATTTCAAGGACTTAAATATGTATGATTAACTTCTGGAAATTTTGTTAAATGTATAGAAGTTAACAAGGTCACATGCCAGGTTGATTTTTGAGCTAGTTTCCACTTAAACGAGTCACCGAATGACTATAAATTGGCTACGGTTTTAAGAGCTGAGCTTTGTGTAATTTTTAGGGGTTTATGGTCAAAGTTTTCTGTTATAAATTTATACTTTTCTGTTTTGAATATATAAGTTTATACCAAGCTCACTTTATTACCGAAAATGCCATTTCCCTTTTATATTTATTTAGAACTTGCTTTTAGTTGCGAAACACGTCCGGGCCTGTTATAATACATGGTATTAACTAGCAAAGAGTTTTATACCGATATTAGGCTGCTCAGAACCCAAATATGTTTTGGTTCGGTTTCGGCCCGTTAGCACCTTTATAATATAATTCTAGCAAAACTAAATTTTATTAAGAAAATAGATTAGGGCTAATAGTACATAAAAATAAGTGGTTCTAGCATTTCATTGGTTCTAACAAATATTTTTAAAGTTGCACTAACAAGTACGAGTCCGGTTTTTGGCCCGTTCGGGTTCTAGTTTGGCTTTAAAACGATGATTCTTGTAAAACAGTTTCGGGTCAGTTTATAACTTATCAAAATAATGTGTTTGGTGCTGTAAAAAGATGTTGTAATATCACTTAGGTTTCTGGGTTTGTTTCACAATTGAACGGGTTACAAAAGTGACAGTTTAAAAGGTTTTCATCACACGGTTTAATGTTAAATCTTGGGGCTGATTTATATCAAGTTTAAGGACATAAATAAACATGTTTAACTACTGGAAATTATGTTAGATGTACAGAAGTTAATATGGTCACATATCGGCTTTGTTTTCAAATGAGTTTACACGAAAACGAATCTCCGAATGGTCATAACTTTGGTCACAGTTTTGGGGCTGTTTTGGGGCTGCATATAATGCAATTTTAAGAGTTCCATACTAGTAATATTTTCTGCATATTCTGGAACTATTTACAAAGTTTGTTGGTTTGGTTCACGACCGGCTAGTTGGGTTTAAAAACTAAGTTTTCGGTTTAATAGTTAAAGGTTTCAACTTCATGGCTATGACATACCCGATTTTAACATGTTCTTCATTATAGTTTTGGGTTATATGTTAATATGTTTCTTTTAGTTTGCTGGTTGAGTTTCACATTAGTTTAACACAAATTCAAAGCTTCAAATCAACACAAAAATACAACAAATACGAGCTGCAATACCTGGTACACGTTAGGGTTCACGAGTAGGATCGAGCTTTGATTTAAGATGATTCCACGAGTAGAAACAGAAATCTCAGGCTATGATTTCATTATAGGTTCATTAGAAAATCAAAGGAATAAGGATAGAGAATGGATTGAACATTATTAGAATGGTGATTACAACAAAAGATTACCCAGTTCTTGGCTAGTTCTCTCTTTAACAAAGAGAGGGCAAGGAGAATTCTGATGAAGGTTTGCAAATGGATTTGATGTTGATAAAGGATGGTGTATTAGGAAGAGGATTAGATTTTCAGAGAATTTCTTAGGTGATGGGGCATGCAAGAACTCTGGTTAGGGAAGAGACTGATCGAACATGATAGGGAGGGCAGGGATTTGATTTGATTTGATTATTTAGGAGATATTATAGTTTCTTATATTAGTTTGTTATTTTTATAAACTACTAATTAATTTATATAATACTAGATGAGAACCGGTTTATATATATAAATCATTGGTTTAAGTTATTTAGATGATCTCGAATGTGTCACAAATCTCGTTTATCGATTCTCGTTTTGTTTGGTTCGGTGACCAGGTGGTAGTATGCGAAACCGTTTAATGTTTGGGTTTTATATTTTGGATATATGGTAAAATTTAATAGTTATTAAATAGTTCGTATAGTTTTTATTTTATTATATTATTATTTTTCTGAGCTATTGGGTTCGGTTCATTTGGGTTAAACGTGTCCCGGTTTTATTTGGTTAAATTAGGCGAGTCCATTAACTACAATCTTGACGATTCGAGCCAAGCACATCGACGTACGGATCGCTTCAACTACTCGACTAACATCTTACTCGATATTAACAATAAGTTTTCTTTAAAAAAAATCTAGCCTATTTTTTTGGGGTTGTTACAGACCAGTAGCCTATCAGCTAGAATTACCAGAAGAAATGACTGGTATACATGATGTATTTCATGTAAGCAACTTAAGGAAATGCTTAGATGATGAATCACTAAAAGTACCCCTTAAAGATATAAAGGTAAACGAAAAGTTGAAATTCGTTGAGAAACCTTTACAAATTGAAGATAGAAATATCAAGAATTTCAAGCATAAAAGAATAGTTCTGGTCAAAGTGAAGTGGGATTCAAGACGTGGACCAGAATATACTTGGGAATTGGAAATGAAACGGAAGTACCCACACTTATTCTAGTAGATCTCAAGGACAAGATTCAAAATAGGGAAGAGAGACTATAACAAACCATAAAATAATAAAATTAAAAGTAAAAAAATAAAAGCAAGCAAAAGAAAGAATGGAGGAAATAAAACAAGTGAATTTCATCCCACATTGGTGGAGGAAATAAAACGGAATGCTTCCACCTTGGTAGAAATAAGAATGTGAGTTCTTGTCCCACATCGCTAGATTATAAAACTTGTAAGCTCTTTATAAGGAAGAAAGCTCATATGATAATATTCTTATGTGAGAAATCATACCCAGTGGTCCTAACGGAGGGTGCGAAGCACCCGAGGCGCACAGGCACGGGCTCGGCGAAGTGCGATGGACGCAACTTGGCGCTTTGATGGCGCACTTCGCATTCTCACATTGCCGCAAGCCGCTTGAGAGCCACCTTAATGTTTTTGAAAACTTGTTGAATGAAGTTAAGTCCCTTCGCGCTTGAAGCATTATGAGTTATCTAGAAATTATGTTGTCCTTCACGCGACGCAAAGTAACCCTCCGCGCTACGCGACGTGATAGTCACACAATGGTGACACATTGCCTGTCATGTGTCACGCCACGTGGCATAGATACGGCTGACTCGACAACCCTATTTTTACTTTGCCCTACGCGAAGTGTTTTGTTTGTGTTTATTTGCGCAACGTGAACTGACCCAGTTTCAACTATAAATAGGTTGGAATCTAGACTTCATTTTCTTTACCAAAACTCAGAATTCTCTCTTGTTTATCATATATAAGGAGTAATACCCGAGTGGTCTTAACGATACCCTCTCCAATTGAAAGAAACTTTTATACGCGAATCCGAAAGCTCTACCTGAGCAAGGTAAGACATTGTGCCATCGTTTAATGTTTCTAGTCTCATGATTATCGTAATGATTATTGGGTTTATACTAATCTAGATATGCTACATTGTGTTTCACCGAGGTGCTTAATATCAGGAGGCTTGTTAATTGTAAACATTCAAGGTGAGACATTCAAGTTTTTATAAAACTCACATTTGCGTGAGGCAACTGATTTTCCAATACTGTCATGATGCTTTTCTAAACCCATTAAACTCATGACAGATAGTCCAGATGCTTTTAAATATATTTTCAAAGGATTTTAAATTACATTATAGTGATTAAGTTTCTGTAGACTTACGGGATGGCTACTATGGTATTGTGGGGTTTTGTATTCAAGGCTTGCCTACTGGGCTATTACACGTTACTTATTGGACAAGTGATAGCCAATAAGTAATATGACCACAGTCACAGATACGATCGAGTGAAAAGTAGCTTTCGATAATTTGTAAGCACGCAGATTAAAAACATCATAATGCTGTAACTGTAAAATGCGTCATTTATAAATGAATGTACTCACCAGTATTTCCTGTTGGTCAAATATTTTTAAACATGTTTCAGATGACTTGTTAGAGACAAAGGAATAATGTATGCGGGCTTCCAGCTTAAATAAGTGGTTTGTCACCAGAATAAAGAAATGTGTTTTGTAAATTATGGTTTATCTCTATAAAAATTATGTTTGTATAAAAATGGGTTTTAATCTCAGTTTATGAAAAGAAACATGTTATTTTTATAACTCTGGTCATATTTCCTAACTACGGTCCTGATGAAATATTCCGCTGCAAATTAATTTAATAAACACCGATACCATCGCTCAATGTTCACGGCTCCCCTCTCGGGGTATAGTGGTCGGGGGCTGTGACAGCTGTACCTATCAATGACACGCAATGTGTGTCGTTAAAGCCTTCTTTTTTATAGTGGACGTCTAAAAATAGTTAATGATATAATAACATGACAGTGCAAGATTGGTGGATATTAGCATATTAGGCAACCCCTCCCACCCAAAATAGATTTTACATACGTGGTTGTAAACAGAAATCATAAGTATCGTATGCATTAGAAGTATTTATTGCAAACAAATATGAAATAATGGAACAACAAAAAACATGAAATATTTCCAGGAATAGCAGCAATCAATAATAAAATAGTAAATTGAAATCACATCATTGTTTGGTTCATCGGGGGAGTCATTGTTGGAAACTGTTGCATCTGTTGATTCTTAATCATGTTTCCTTGCCACCCTGAGATTGCAAGACATTTATAAATTTAATTCAGCCATATTATTTAGTTGAAAAAGAAAAAATGAAGCTTGGACCTGACATAACTTTTTGACCGCTTGCCATCTATTTAATTTGATGTAAAAAAAGTTAGTGGATTCATATTCGTTTTTTCTCACCGATCACAACTCCCTCTCTTATCTACATGTAAAACTTTATCATGGAATTTGTGTTTATATACTTGGATGATCTTGTTTTCATAAAAACTCACTCTGACTAATTGAAAGGAAACATATACCTATAGCAGGGTCCAAGCCGCGGTTCTTGAGCTCCCGATATTCTTGGCAAAGAGCACACCACTCGCAAAGGCAGTGTGTGATCCAGTCTGGTGCCGGTGTCTCCATCAAGCCATACCGGCTCCTGATCTTGGTGCGATATGAGCATGACATGATGCACGGAATGCCAATAAATGAAGCGATCAGACAGTATATAAGCCCACTTGTTGTGCACGCTAGAATGGAAAACAAATTAGTAACCATATATTTAAATGACCTGATCTTGAATAAGTGAACAAATAAGAAGCCGGCTTACAAGTCTGGCCATTGTCGACAATCTCTGCAATCTGTCCGAAAGTGATGCACGGGAAACACGCGGTTATGATCGCTGCCAATCAACAGCGTTGAATCATATATACTATATATGCAACGTGTTTTGTTTTTAAATCCTTGAACTGTTACATTAATATTTAGAGATGAAATATTATTTATATATTACCGTTTTCAGGATCTTCAGCACAGTCAAAGAGACCATTATTAGTACCCCATGGCTGAGTTGGAGCAAGGTACTGACTTCCGATCGCAATCCCTTCGGTTCTCACAGGCGTCTGATACCCTCCATAGTTTACCTGCGGCTGAGCATTTGCATGGGCATAGCTATACGTTTGAGCATTAATAGGCGGCTGCTGAGGTGGAAACTGGACCGGCGGTGGCTGAGGAGGAAACTGGACTGGCACCGGCTGAGGCTGAGGCGGAAACTGGACCGGCTCAGGCTGTGGAGGCGGATAGGTTTCCGGTTTCTGAGGCGGGTAAGCTTCAGGTGGAGGCATATTTTGAGGTGATTGTGGCACGTAAGAACGTGGATGGTTGGCATTCTGATCGTTTGGTTCCATTGGAGACTGATCGGAGGAGTCGAGACGGCCCATTTCAGTTCCAACTATTTTGCCACCGGTTTACTTTTGTATGTATTTTGTGGTTCATATATGAAAAGAAGAAGGCGTGATTATATAGAAATGTTTGATTGGAAAACAACTTGGAAGTTGACTTGCCTAACATTTTAAGAGTTGACTTATGAAGCTATTCGTTGGTATTCGGAAATTGTGATATGAACGTGATCTATATTATATTTTCATTTGCTTGTACATATGTGGGTGTGAAGTGTTTTATTGGAAAACAACGTGGAAATTGACTTACCTAACATTTTAAGAGTTGACTAATAAAGCTCTTCGTTGGTATTTGGAAATTGGGACATGGACATGATTTGTATTATATTTTAATTTGCTTATATATATACAACTGGGATTCTTTGATATGTATTTAACTGCGAACATGATGTGAATGTGTAGAAGTGTTTATTATATTTTGTCGTATACGTTTTCTAAAAGGAAATTCGAGCCAAGTCCAGTTTGAATTATTAGTAACGAATCATATAAAAACTAAACAAGTTGAATCAAACTTGTTTACTCTATATTAAACAGCTGGTTTGAAACCTTAGGCAATGTTTAAATTGTAAGTTGGACTTTATATACGTGAAAGTCAACGTAGTTCATGCTCGGAAGGAATAATAATAATAATAATAATAATAATAATAATAATAATAATAATAATAATAATAATAATAATAATAATAAATAGTGGTAACCCGAAGCAAGCGGGGTCAAATTTACTCTCTGAACATTTCAGCGGAATCATATGAGAAGGGGGAATTTTTAATACAAGTAGGTAAATTTGAAGCTCCATGATTAGTAATAAGTATCATTCTTATAACATTTTTATAGATGGATTGTCATGGTATTGTTGCATCTGTATGCTTAAGAAGAATTAAACCAACGACTTCAAAATCACTTTTTTTAACCAGGAATATGCACAGTTCTCTGCTTAGATGATGACGTGCAAAGGAATGTGACCGGCAATAGAGCCCAATTGAATCAACTACCATATGATATTCCTACGCAAAACAATTTAGAGGTTTAGATAGTCTCAAAAATGCCAATATCGATGGAGCAAGTGCAGTTCTGTATCATGTTTGTAAACTTGTACTCTTTACACGGACGCTATATGAGCCGTGAGCCTTGGTATGAAACATAAGTAATCAAGAATGATAAAAGATAATTAATGATTGTTGTGATAGACTGATATCTAACACTAACTTTGTATACGTATTTATAGTAGTCAGCCAACTTGGTCACCAAACATAAATTATGTCTCAACCACTTAACATGGCCAATAAGGTCAACTTGGCCACCAAGGAAATTGAAGAAAGTTTTATAATACCCCTTAGACTGTAACCGGCTAGTTAAAATCTCTTGGGTCTGGTTTACCGACTTCTGACCTGGAATAGAAATCAAAGTAATAGTAGATTGATCCATCAAGTTACTTTTTCGGAGTCTTTCTTTCAGTTTTGTAGTTAAAAAGCATTTGATTATTTTTCTGTGGGTTAGTTTTCTTCCAAGTTTTCATGTTCAAAACACAACAATATATATTACGTACTTTATTTATTTATATGCATATTTAATTTATGGCTTATTAATTTAGTTATAGTTTCATAAGTTTTTTTTAAGTTAGGTTTTGTTAATTAGGATATATTTTTCATCCACTGTAGATATATATAAGAGAAGCACTCAATGAAATTAGATAATGAAAAGAATCAGATTGCAAACAGAAATGATTTTCTTTTACACTCAATGTTAGAAGATTACGTCTTTATATCAACCAACCAATTAATTTCTAACAAACAAAAGCCACATCAACTAAATAACTAGCCACTATGCCAGCAGGACATATCAGCATAGTAGAATAATGCCAACCCCCCCCCCCCCCCCCCCGGAGGGAGAGCCCGAACAGGAACCACATATGGAATATACAATTCATGTGGAAGCCTGGTAAGCCATGCTAGTTACTCAGCAATTACCCTTCTCACAGATTTGTATTAAGCCTCAATTGAATTAAGAGAAACTATAGGTTGTTTCTTGGATTTCCAAGAAATTGCACTTCCACCTAAAAAATGAAATAGCCACTAATTGATCTCCAGTTTTAGAAATCAAAAAAGGCTTCAACGAGGGCCGACCCTTGGGGGTGGCAGGGTGGTTGACGGTCACAGGCCCGACAACCCGCTAAAAAAAATTATATGTATTTTTATATATTAAACACAATATGTATATTTAATGTTTAAACACAATTACACAACCATCAGCTTAGTCTAGTGGCAAATGGATATCACTTACAACCAAGAGGGTTGTGGGTTCTAGCCCCACCTAAGACATCTTTAATTCTCTTTTCATACAAAAGTTTTTAACATAACCCAAATTATAACCAAGTAAGCCCATATAAATACTAAATTGTTTAAACCTAACAAAATCCTCCATTTACTTAAGGCCCAAAAAATGTTCGCCTTCGGCCCAAAAGTTTTTTTGCTTTCTTGGAGCCGGCCATGGCTTCAACTTTTAAGTCAGAAGATTTATTAAACCTCAAACCATAAGAATATATCCAGGATGATTGAGTTTCCAATGTACGATATCCAGGATTATATGAGATGATGGTTTGGTTTTAGAGGCAGCCCCTACCTTCATGAAAAGAAGGTAGGGGTTTCATATTTGAACGTAGCATAGCAATATCCTCATATCGTTCATTCAAACCATTGATCAACTGTTGCACTATTTGTTCATCGGCTAGGGCTGCATCTACATTTGCCAATTGATCAAAGATTACTTTAGCAGTTTGGTAGTAGGCAGCCATACTGTCAAAGTTATCAAGTCATGTGTTGTTGAGTTTCTAAGTTAGATAAATGCCTCGGATACTTTATTATCTTGGAATATAGTGGCGAGAGTGGTCCAAGCAGCATATGCGGTGGTGTTAGGTTTTAGTATGATGTGGAGAAGGTCGTTTGAAATGGTTCTACATATCCATTGAAGGGCTATGGTATCCGGACGATCCAATAACTCATCATCTGCAGTTTGTTTTGGATAGCGAAAGAGGCAGCAGGTATGGGTTTTGGTATGAGATGGTTATAAACCTGATAAGTACGAGAATGAATCTTAAATAACTTCGACCAATAAGTGTACTTTCTGACTTTGGTGTCAAGGGTGATTGGAATTAGGTTTTTAATGTTAGAAACAATTACTGCTAGATGTAGCTTGGAATCCATAGGAAAACAGGAGCTTAGATGGCTGTTGGAGAGTGGTCGATTGAAGATGAAAACGGGATAGGATATGAAAGGTAGTCAACAAAGAGAGGGAGGGCGGCTGCTAGGGTTTAGGATTGATACCATATAAGATTATAATTTTTATCGTGCCTTCTCTGTTATTAGTAGTATTCAATAAACGAGCTTATTTTAAAAAGAGTATGATGGTAATGAAACCCAAATATGATTTTAATGCCCCAAATATCTAGGATGGGCACAAGGTCGGGTAATCGGCTATGAGACTAGAGTATGTTACTACTTTTGAATGTTTTCACGATTATGAGATTTGGTGGTATACCCGTTTATCCAACCCGATAACCAATTAACATGTAGTCATTTACCCGATTTTATACCTAACATTATTTTTTTTTAATATATCTCTTAGTCATGTATAACCTAATTATATTAATTGTATTTCCAAATTTTAGAGTTCCCAAGCCATTCCAAATGTAACTGATTACTAGTTACATGATTGATAAGTCTTGGTCCATGTATACACAATGAGCATTTATAATAACCTAACGGGTATACTTGAATCCAATACCTGACGGATTTTAAGCCAAGTATGAAACAAACTTCTATAATCAGATATATTGTTGGGAATACTTGGAAAAACAAAAACAAATGTTCGAATTTGGGTCAATATAGGTTATTACTATTACGTAATGAGTTGTTTTGGGTCTCAAAAGTCTAGGTGGGTTGATACGGGTTTAATGAATGGAAACCCTAACATAACCGCGAGTTAGAATGTCCCGTGAAAAGTAAATGTGTGTTATAATGGGCAATCCTTTCCTCATCCATGTCTCCTTTTCTTTCCATCAACAGATCGATTCATCCTCAATTTCCCAATGATAGGCATGACAAATGGGTCGGGCGGGGTGGTTTGTGTTACTGTGAGAATAAGTTTGGTTTAAAATTATTTAATACAAAAAAATATTTATTTTGGTTCGGGTCGGAGATTTTCGGGTTGAAAGGCTTTGGATCCGAGTGGGTCTATAAAATGACATAAAATCATTGCATGAGAAAATTCAAATAATGTAACTAACATTCATTGGTTGAAAGGATTTCAAAATCCTTCTAGTTCAAAACGAGGGACGAGCTTGATACCATACCATTACCGAATTACAAATTTCTCGATCTCGGTTCTCTTAAAAACTTGGTACAAGTACCGGTACCGAAAATTGTCGGTTCAGTATTAGTACCACGGGAAAAAAATTGGTAAATATCAGTACCAATACCGATCGCGAATCTCTCGATCCTAATTTTCTAAAAAAAGTGGTACCTATTACGCGTGCTACGCACCCTCTACCACGTTCCATGTGTACAGGTGTCGTCGAGTTGTGCCTGCTAGTAAAATAATAAACATTAGTAAAAAAGAAGAATCATTAATGTCACACCCCGGTCCAGGGCCTAGGGGCGTGACACAGAGTTAGTACCTATTTTGTGAATATATCAGAGTAGCGGATTCAATTTAGGGGAAGTCTTTAATAAAATATTAATTTACATTGAAAATTTACTCGGGAGTTAAATACCTGAGTATTCGGTTACAAAATATTGTTGTATTATTATTACAAGGATTATATTCAAAATTGAGCCATTTCGAGCGATCTTCTCTTCGTGACTCCTAATCTTTGTCTATCATTATTAGCCTTAATTACCTAAGGGTTGGAAAATACGTCGGCTATGTGTTGGTGAAACATAGACTCAATAAAATAATTTATGACAGTCGTTAAATACAAACATAGTTTTCTGTTTCACAATCTCAGCAGGAACGCCTGTCATTCCTGGGATTTGTACCACTGCCCTACGCACACAATTCAAAGGTTTCCCGAGTTACATAGCCCATGTTCGGAGAAAGTCTTCCCCCTAGGCTATGTGACCCTGTTGGAGAACTGGTTATGACTGACTTGGTTTTGTATGCCAATCGTCAATTATGTATGGATCCAGACACATGTGTATCGATCTGAGTTGCTTTTTATTATCCATTTTGTATTGAAACGATTTTAGAGACAAGTAATCTCATGCAAACATTTATCAAACTCTTTGAAATAAACAACCTTTTTATCTACAAGAGTAAAATCAGTTCAGTCGGTAAAAGGTTTAGCTTATTCACCTGTTCTTGTCAGTTCGGTGTCGTTCGGAACCTTTTCCTTTCAGTATGCTTGTTAACCTATATTTGTAATAGGTTTGCATAAATACCTTGATGGTGTCACTTTCTTGTTTTTTTCATTAACATTCTTTCTTTCCTCATCACGATTTCTAATCATACTTTCCATGAGGTACCCTGCAAGCTCTACGCAGATTCGGTTGTCGATGGCATATGCAATCGCACGTGATCGCGAATTTCTTTGGGTAACTCGTAGATATAACGAGTGACCTTGTTATATTCGGGGGTAACCAGGTGAGGCACTAATATGCAGTACTCAAGATATTTCGTATTGTATTCCTTGAGATTTGTGCCAATCACTTTGTGATTCCATAATTTCGTTTGAATTTGGTCGATCTCATGTACCGGACAGAATTTTTGTTTGATCATCTCTTTAAAAGTTCCCCATTAAAGATTGTACAAATTGTTTTTTCCCTTCACATCAATCAATGTGGTCCACCATTCCAGAGCTTCTCATTTAAACATTTGGGAAGTATACTGGATGCTTTCCTCCTCCGTGCACATGCTGATTATGACAATAGATTCCATCTCCTCTAACCATTGGAGAGTAACTATTGCCCTCTTATCACCGTAAAACTCTTTCGGCTTATGTACTTGGAAATCTTAAAAAATACAGCCTATGTTGATTTTTATTCTTTTCACTTTGCTTGGTACATGATTAGTAGTTGACTTTCATAACCCTCATCTTTCTTTTCTTTGACTTCCTTCGTCAATTTAGTTTCTTTCTTAGAATGAACAGAAATACTTTGGCTTGGTTGTGCACATTTGACTAACATTGCCATACTTATTGAATTAACAGTATTATCTTGTATCATATAGATTAATGGTGTCACCGCTTCTTTAATCATTTCATGGATTCCACCAACATACTCTTCAGGTATGGCTTTGTTGTTTTTAGGAGTCTTTGTTTGTTCATTAACTTGACTCCTTTGACTTTACTGGTTCCTTTCTCCAGACATTCTGTGATTTAGTAAAATAAATAGGTTCAAAACAAAGTACACATGTAAGGCCCCGATCCCCGGGAACCCTACAGTTGGTATTCACACAAAGTACTTAAGAAAATATTTAAACTTGAAAACGGTTTCTTCCATTAAAACCAACATCTCAGAGTGTAAATTAGCAGAAAACATAAATCGTAAAATAAGTTCCCTAAAACCCGGGAATTTTGCCCAAAACCAAAAATTTTTTTTAAATATAATTCATAAATCTATTTAAAATAAAATTGTTCAAAATACATTCTTCCATCCACATATGCCCTTCACCGTCCAAGTAGCTTCGTGCACGTCCAAGCGATAAGGCATCCTCTTCCTAACCTGAAACTCACACTAACATGCACACAAAGTCAGCTTGAGCTGAGTGAGTTCAAGTTTTAAATAAATAATATCAGTAATGGTAATTATAATAGTCATACCAAAAGTTTAAAAGTAAAAAGAGTGCATCCATTAAGTCATCATTACCGAAGACTAATGTTGGTGCATTTTGTGACCGTCGCTATGCAATTCTGACCAGCGGAACGCCACAGGCGAAGTTAGCACAACTTCGCCTTAGGCGAAGTTAAAGCAACTTCGCCAACGGCGAAGTTGTAACAACTTCTGCCTTAGGCGAAGTTATCACAACTTCGCCATAGGCGAAGTTAGCACAACTTCGCCTACTGAAGCCCAGGCCCGTGAATGTTTGTCTATATATAGTTGTGTCTTGTTTAGTTTTAGGTATCTAGAAATCAGTGTGTGTTTGAGCAGCTTGTTTATTGAGAGAGAGTAAGAGACCAGAGTCGTGTGAGACGACCCGAGGTAGAGCTCACCTCGGGTCAGTCGTGTTTTTCTGTTTTTGTTACGGTATGTAACGTGATTATTTTATATATGAATCTGCAGATTTGTTTATCCCGTTCTAGTATTTGTTTGTGTACTTGATCGTGTACGTGTTTGTGTTTTTCGTCTGTACACCATAAACGAGTCTAGGAGGATTCCGCACTCCTAGACCTCGTGCGGATCTCGTATCGATCGGCGACGCCCCGGGGGGACCTACAAGTGGTATCAGATCCTTAGGCTCTTATGCTATGGTTCGAGATCTGCGTTTTGGTGTTTCTGGCACGTTTCTGTGCGTTTCTGGCCGAACAGCGCCGCAGGCGAAGTTATTGTTCATCAGGCGAAGTTATTGTTCATCAGGCGAAGTTGCCGTCACTGTTCGTAGGGTTTCAGCGAAGTTATGAACAGGCGAAGTTATAAACAGGCGAAGTTATGAACAGGCGAAGTTATGAACAGGCGAAGTTATGGCCAGGCGAAGTTAGCAGCCAGGCGAAGTTATGGCCAGGCGAAGTTATGGCCAGGCGAAGTTAGCAGCCAGGCGAAGTTATGGCCAGGCGAAGTTATAGCCAGGTGAAGTTAAAAAAAAAAAAAAAAAAAAAATTATTAAAAAAAAAAAAAAAAAAATTGTTTGGAGTTTTCGTCTGTATGGCCAGGTGTACACGATTATTGTGAGACCAGAGATGTTGTTCCGTCAACGAGTGATCTTTTTATCTCTTGGTCTTACGTGTGAACAAATACGTGTCAACTCTGGATTTGGAGTTGAGGTTGTGAATGGGATATTGTTTGAAACTGGATATTGACACATATTCGGGTGTTTGTGGGCAATGAAAATTGTTGTTGTTCGTGGTGACCAACCGAAGAAAGTCAAATTGAACTGAAGGTTTTTCGTCATTACTGGATTGCGGTCAGAGCATATTTTTTATGTTATTTTCAAGGCGTTCGAGAATTGGATCCTGAAACGTGATGCTTATTTATTAGAGTGAAAATTCTGGAACAAGTTGGATGTAATCGGGAACTAAAGTGTTTATGTTCTTGATCGTTATCCCTGGTGATTGAAGATGCTTCGGATGAATTAATGGTCATGTGTTAGATTCTGTCAAGGTGGTTTTGTGATGAAATTGATCACTTGATGTTGAGTAGTTGAAGATTAAACCTTATCGTATGCCGACGAGTTGGTGAAGTTGTGGAGGAAGCCCAACTTCACGTGTTGGTGAAGTCAGATGGACTCACGTGATTGGTTGAGATGATCTATTGGCACGAGGATGCATGCATTACAAAGACCTCAATCGTTATAGTCGGAGAAGCTTACACTGAAGGGGAGATCTGATATGGAAGACGCTGGGTGATTGGTAGATTTGTGAAGCTACAGGACAGTTTCAGACACGGCTGGTTGACTGCAAACAGAAGATCATCAGTTAAGAGGGAGTCTGTTGGTGCATGTTTTGTAACAGATGATCTTTCGTGTTTGTTAGAATTGAGAGCAACGGTCAAAGGGGAGACTGTTGGTGCATTTTGTGACCGTCGCTATGCAATTCTGACCAGCGGAACGCCACAGGCGAAGTTAGCACAACTTCGCCTTAGGCGAAGTTAGAGCAACTTCGCCAACGGCGAAGTTGTAACAACTTCTGCCTTAGGCGAAGTTATCACAACTTCGCCATAGGCGAAGTTAGCACAACTTCGCCTACTGAAGCCCAGGCCCGTGAATGTTTGTCTATATATAGTTGTGTCTTGTTTAGTTTTAGGTATCTAGAAATCAGTGTGTGTTTGAGCAGCTTGTTTATTGAGAGAGAGTAAGAGACTAGAGTCGTGTGAGACGACCCGAGGTAGAGCTCACCTCGGGTCAGTCGTGTTTTTCTGTTTTTGTTACGGTATGTAACGTGATTATTTTATATATGAATCTGCAGATTTGTTTATCCCGTTCTAGTATTTGTTTGTGTACTTGATCGTGTACGTGTTTGTGTTTTTCGTCTGTACACCATAAACGAGTCTAGGAGGATTCCGCACTCCTAGACCTCGTGCGGATCTCGTATCGATCGGCGACGCCCCGGGGGGACCTACAACTAAACATCCTCATACATACATATACAAAATATATATATAAACATCCTTTCAAGTAAGATCCCTATATATATAACAATATATATATATATATATAACATCCACGTATAACATCAGGGTCGAGCAAACGTACAACCCAAACACGTAACATCAACGCATGCAAACACAAAGTAGGCATACGCAACATCAGTAGTTGAAATGACTACAACATCGCCAAATATAGGCCAAACAATAATGTATATACATACATATATATATATATATAACATCCCAAGGCCTACCATATACTAGCAAGCCTATATAAAATCGTTTAAAACATTTCATCAAGTAAGAAAAACACTTAGGTGTGCATGCTACCCCAAAATTTAAAAGAGTAAAAAGGGCATCATGAACTCACCTGACACAAGACGCGGATTCACCACGAGCTAGAGAATCTCTAAGAAATCCCAAAACTCAAACATCTATCGGTTTACATTCAATCAATACTAATGACATCAAGATGACTCGTTTATCCTACGAGACGTTCTAACATGGTTCGAGTTACCTAAACCCTCGACCTCATCAAACTTACTCACAACAGCCCCCGAAGTCTCACATTCACCAATTCGACCCTTAGGTACTCCCGGGAATAAAGAACTCCCAAATTACCCCCGGAAGCACTAGTTGATACTAATACGCGCGTTTAAGAGTCGATTAGGCCATTAACATCCAACTCAGCCCCGTGTGGACCCAACATGATAAAATCACAGCCAAAAAGTCCACATGACGCTACACGAGTCAAATGGGTCGGTAACTCGCAAGTACAACGCACCAACTACTCAATAAACGCAATTGTGTGTTGTACCGACCCGTTGGAGTAACCGACAACCAATTTAGCCCCATAACTTATAAAAATGAATTTTGAACAGCCCTTACATCAAACCAAGTGTCCCCGAGCTGAATTGGTCGTTAATTACTTCAACCCTCGCGTTAAACGCACCAAACTACAATTCTAGTCAACCAAACACTAACAATCAAGCTACAACTAGTTGACCAATCTAACGAACACCAATGAACACAATACTTACGTATGATATACGTGACATACCTAGGAATATTGGGGTGCAAAAACTCACTTCAAATAGCCCCGACAAGAACACAATTGAACATCCACCAGTTAAGCCTAAAACGAACTTATCGATCAATAACGAGTAAAACGTGTAGATTTTAGCATGCGAAGATGAATTTAATTACATAGGATAACCTTTGAAATAAATTATTAAATTTTTTCCAGACTTTAATAAATTTCTTAGGTTTACAAAAATATTTTTATTATATTTTTCTATTGGACACAAAAATTATAAAAATTCCTCCAACACAGCAAGGTATGTACAACTATTTCTGTGCGCAACAAAATGGTTTTATTTTTATAAAATTCATTACCAAACCAAATTAAACTATTCAAATTGGATTTTATTCTTAACTCAAAATATTAAGTTCCAGAAGTGGAACCAACTAATTTGGACTTGTTGAAAAAGAGTTATGATGTCGGGAAGACAGACCAGAATCCATCATCCCGCATCAGCTTTGACACTCGATCTTATAAATTCATAAAAACCATTCAAATCTCATCCAAAAATTACATTATACCTTTCTGGAAACTAGACTCAAAGTAGAACATCATGGAAAGAAGAATCGATCAAAAAAAATGGATTATCATCGCTTTACAGACCCTACAATAAACGTATACGAATCTGTCAGCAAACTGTTATCATCAAAACTCAATCCTAACGTGTTCAATAACGGGTTTAATGGTGAAAAAGACATGGGGAATAATAAAACCGACCTAGAATTAAAGTTTTTACGGTTCAAACTTGGCTGCACAGAAGATAAATCTTCAGGGGGGGTACTGGTCCGATCGGCTGCGCCTAAAGGAGTTAGGGTTAGGTTTTTATTTTTATGTTATAATATAAGAAGTTACATCCAAGTCCCTCCAAATAGAAGTATAAGGCATTATGGAAGAAAAGTTAAATGGTTTAACGTACCGAGATGACGTAAAGGATTTCGAGAAACGTCGGTTAAATCCCGAGAATTATACATACTTTACGAGCTTTAACTCTTGGAACCGAAATTTACGAGCGTTACAACACACGTTGCCTTTATTTATATTACATTATTTATATTACAGAGGGATAGAAATAAAAACATGCTTAAACAACATATATTCCTAATCCCTAGTCTATTTCTTAAGTTTTTCATCTTGTCACATTTCTTAATAATTTTATCGCCTATCTTCTTTTTCCTGATTCTTTCATTCCTCAGTTCATCCATAACCGAGTTTGGTTGGTTTGGATATCCCACGGGTGCGGATGCTGACGGGAAAAGATAGGCAGTTTCCTTAGGATACAGATGTGGATTCGCCACATAAGCTTGCATTTTCTCATCGGGAATACTTGTTGTGTAGAATTTCTCTACCAGTCGGGCTTCCTCCCAAATTTCATTTGTCTGTTCAGATATTGTTGGTATAGGTCCTTGATACGGTGGGAAGTAAGGAATTTCAAAATAACGGGTCGGTCTATGACTCGGTCCTGCTATACTGTGCGAATTTTGATAACCTGGTGGTGGAGACCTGAAGTGCCACATACTTTGGTGCGAATGCTCCATCCAACTTGATGAATCTATGCTGTATTCCTATTTTATTTTACTTTGGACCTCCACGTCCCCAGAAGGATGGTAGGTCGGATTGTCAGTCAAAAAATTTTGCGGAATGCCTTCAGAAGTATCGCTAGATATTTCTATCGGCATTTGTGGGCTACCAGGAGTATATATCGGTTAGCTTCCGTAAGCCAAATAAGGATCTATTTGATCTATCGAGTTCATCATATTTGTCAGATCGGCCGGATTCATTGGATTTATCAGGTCACTAAGATTTATCGGATCAGTCGGTTGCTAGTGACCGAAGTTACAGTCATTGCTGGCCATATCAGATGGCTCCTGTTCAGGTGCATGTTTAGATCGTCTTACAACCTGGCGCCTTTGCCCGTAGTAATTTGTATATGACATCTGCACAGAGTTATACTTAGGGATAGGTAGACTACGAATCTTTACTTAACCTAGTTATCAAATTAATGGTTAAAGCTTAGGTACTAATATGTTAATACCTAAGTCGCTGAAATCGATGGCTCTGATACCATCCTATCACACCACGATCCAGGGCCTAGGGGCGTGACACAGAGTTGATACCTGTTTTGTAAATATATTAGAGTAGCGGATTCAATTTAGGGGAAGTCTTTTATAAAATATTAATTTACATTGAAAATTTACTCGGGAGTTAAATACCTGAGTATTCGGTTACAAAATATTGTTGTATTATTATTACAAGGATTATATTCAAAATTGAGCCTTTCGAGCGATTTTCTATCTTCGTGACTCCTAATCCTTGTCTATCATTATCAGCCTTAATTACCTAAGGGTTGGAAAATATGTCGGCTATGTGCCGGTGAAACATTGACTCAATAAAATAATTTATGACAGTCGTTAAATACAAACATAGTTTTTTGTTTCACAATCTCAGCAGGAACGCATGTCATTCCCGGGATTTGTACCACTGCCCTACACATACAATTCAAAGGTTCCCCGAGTTACATAGCCCCTGTTCGGAGACAGTCTTCCTCTAGGCTATGTTACCCTGTTGGAGAACTGGTTATGACCGACTTGGTTTTGTATGCCAATCGTCAGTTATGTATGGATCCAGACACATATGTATCTGTCTGAGTTGCTTTTTATTATCTATTTTGTATTGTAACGATTTTAGAGACAAGTGTCACACCCCGACTTAGGGCCTAGGCGTGACACCCGTAGTTGGTACCTGTTTTGAAAATATATCAGAGTTGCGGGTTATTAGCGGAAGTCTTTGATTATATTATTTTATTTTGAAAACCTCTTGAATAATAAATATTCAAGTTTTGATTTACAAACCTTTGTTTATTCTTGCTCACAATATTTTATTTATTAAAAACCGAGCAATCTCTATCTGCGAGCATCTATCTCTAAGAGTGACTCCTATCCCTTGCTATCTGTGCTATACTTGTTTTCCTGTAATGAGGGGAAAAATATGTCAGCTATATGCTGGTGAATCGTTGACTCTGAAAACATTTGACTGACAAGATAGTTTTTGAACAAACACAGCAGAAACGTCTCTTATTTCTGGGAACTTGTGCCACTGCCATACACCCACAATTATGGTTCTCCAATAACTGATGCTCATTGGAGAACTTTCGTTATGTCTGTTAGCCTGCGGCCACGTAGCCTTGATTGATAGGTTAACAGATATGTTTGGATCCAGACACATGTGTACTTGGTCTGAGTTGCTTTTATTATCTATCTTGTAACTTAAGGATCACGTAATCCCTTAAAATGTAGAGATCACGTAATCTCATATTTGACTGACTGTTTAAGATAAACAACCCATTTATCTGACTGACTGAAAAAGGTTTAACGTATTCACCTGTGATTGTGATTGTCTTTTCTGAATGATGTGGTGATCTCGTTTGAAAACCCTTGTGAAGGAGCTATGCAGTTAATGTGGAAAATATCGGATATCGGTCAAGAACCGACATCTGAGATATCGGTTTTCACAGTGATATATCAGTAATTAATATATATGTATTATAATGTTATTTTTATACTTTTTTATGCATACATTTATATAGTACAAAATATAAATTAGTGAAGATAAATGGGGTTAATTTTTAAAATATACAAACTAATTTTATCGTTTTTATGTAAAAGTTTATAAATTTGAAGTATAAAATGTAAATTAGTGAAAAAGAGAGGGGTTCATTTATAAAAGATCTAAACTTTATTAAACCTAAGAAGTCTTAAACACAGACATCTTCTTCCTCGCTTCCTAATTGTGCCGATCTCTTCATTCTTTCTCGTTTCCGGCAAAAAAGTTGCCGGAACTAACAGTCGGAGTTCTCTATTAGATCAATAAGTGGTCGCCAAGTACGTTTAAAGCAACCAGGTAATCGGATTTAAAAAAGCCTTTCCAAGTTCTGAATATGAAAATGGCCAAATCGAGAAAATCGGAG
Source organism: Bidens hawaiensis (assembly GCF_021521415.1). Lineage (NCBI taxonomy): Eukaryota > Viridiplantae > Streptophyta > Magnoliopsida > Asterales > Asteraceae > Bidens > Bidens hawaiensis. The sequence goes on from NW_027492550.1 coordinate 78,585, forward strand.
ATATAATCGATGTTACTGAAGCAAAATATCGGCGATAAATCGATCATTATCGTCGATAATATCGGGACCGATAGTATAATCAATATTTGGGACCGATATTTGTCAAGGGGTCCGATAACCGATATATCACCGATATATTGTCGATAGTAACTGTATAGGGAAGGAGACGGTGAAAAGGTTTTTTTTTTTACTTTGGGAAGGAGGTGTTATGTGTAAAAGGTTTTGTTTATAGTGTTGTGTGCGTATGTTTATTTTTTTAAAATAAAATGTGGTGTGTTAGTTTTAATGTATTTTACTTATTTGTTTTATTTTATTTTTATTAAGAAATAAATAAAAAAAATAATGAGGTAATGATTGGTAAATCGACCCACATCAATTTGACACCCGTGGTTAGTTGATAGGGTCGCTTTTTATCTATATCGTATATATCATACCCTAACCCTCTCGCCTTCGCTTTTCTTTCGACCCACCAACAAATCAGGTAATCCATCCATTCCTCTCTCTGCGATTTGATTGGTTGATTATATACAACAAAAACAAGCTGTTAAATTTAAATTTGCTCTAATCCTGTAAATATGTGATGATGATTGTAGTTTAGATCAAACGAACGTTTCATTTTTACGAGGATCCAGTTTGCTATTCAAAAGGGGACGCTTTGAGTTTAGCAGTGAAGATTCGACAGCTTTTACGAATTACACCTCACTCACGCTTCATTTGAGATGTTTAGGGTTTAGTTGTGGTGGTTAAGCTGGTAGCAGTTGAGGGATTAATTGCATCGGAATTTCATATTTAGGTTATCCCTTTTATTTTAGATTAATCGCGATTTTACAACACTAGCCGCCTTTTTGTTGTTAATTGTTGAAGGTTTTAGAGGTTTTTTTTTTTGTAACAACTGAGCATTTGTTAAAAGCTGAATTATACACGTGTGACTTATTTCAGTTACTTGAAATAGTGGTTTGCAATGCATGTTGTTATGATTTGAAATGAAGTTATAAGTTCTACTTCATTGTCTACATTTGAATATTCAATGGCGTTGTTCTTTAACAAGAATGTTTATATGCGTATTTATACTTGTATTTTACAGAACGAATGGCACATAGGATACTAAGAGATGTTGAGGCTGATGGTTGGGAACGATCTGATTTTCCGATCATATGCGAGTCATGTCTAGGTGACAATCCTTATATTCGAATGGTAATCTTCTAAGTTTTGTCTTTTCTTATAGTTTATGATTCGTTTTTTTCTTTCAGTTGGTTTTAACGTTGGACTTTGACATGCCAAATAAAGACTACATTACTACCTTATGAGTTACTTATGTTGAAATGGGATGTTTGAATTTGTAACTTGGAACTGATTTTCTGAAGCTGTGAAAGTAAAGTTTGTTTTGTGATAAAAGACATTCTGCTGCCAGTTGTCTTATCACATAAAGGCCGTATTCGATTTTTGATAGGCAGTTTTATACTTTTATACCAGCTGCTACAAACTGATTATCGAAGCGTAAAGTAAAAGTTACCTATTTACCTTTTGTTGAGCTTGTCTTGAAAGAATTTGATTTGCATTTCAAAATTATGCTATTTTTATACTCCTGTCATTGTTTGTAAATTAATTTTTTAATTTCATAATTAGAGCTGGCTAAACATTTGATTATCTGGTTATTTACAGCTTCAAAAAGTAAAAGCACATGCAAACACTAGTTTCTAATTTATAATCTGTTACACCTGATTATCTTATTTTTAATTTATTCAGTTCAAATATTTCACTTCAATCCGTACATCCAAACACCTTTCTTAATTTTTTTTACTAACGAATCGTTTTTCTTTCTCTCTTTATTATTATTGGGTTGCACTTTTAGCCTTATTTGCATTCAATGTTTACTAAAAATCAATCATGCTTATTTGGTTTTTATGCAAGTTATTAAAAAAATACTAATTTATGCACAGACAAAAGCAAATTATGATAAGGAGTGCAAGATCTGCACTAGGCCGTTCACAGTTTTTAGGTGGAGACCTGGTCGGGATGCAAGATACAAGAAAAGTGAGATTTGCCAAACTTGCAGCAAATTGAAAAACGTTTGTCAAGTTTGTCTTTTGGATCTTGAATACGGTTTGCCAGTTCAGGTTCGTGATACTGCACTCAGTATCGACTCAAACGACTCCATTCCGAAGAGTGATGTCAACAGGGAATATTTTGCAGAGGAACATGATCGTAGGGTACGTAACCTTTACATTCTGTAAACAAATGCAAATTAATAATTATTATTCAACTGAATGAAACATTATTATTGTTGGTTGTTTTGTTAAAGGCAAGAGCTGGTTTGGATTATGAGTCATCTTTTGGAAAGGAACGACCGAATGATACTATTTTGAAGCTGCAACGGACAACTCCATATTATAAGAGAAACCGAGCACACATTTGCAGTTTCTTTATTAGAGGTGAATGTACTAGAGGTGCCGAGTGTCCTTACAGGCATGAGATGCCTGTCACTGGTGAATTGTCCCAACAGAATATCAAAGATCGTTATTATGGGTATGCAACCATCCACTCCCTAGTAACACGCTTTTTATGAAGGAACTGATATCCATAATACATAAAAGTTTATAACTTTTTCTAGTGGTGTTAGTCGTGTTGGGGTTGATATGTTGAATTGTTCAACCCGGAAACAGTCCATAGATTTATTTCTGCCAAAAACATTAAACTTAACCCAGCATTGACGGATATTCCTTGTTGGGAGGGGGTGCACATGCCCCCCTGTAAGCCAGTCAAATTTGGCAGTAAAGGCCATTTACTGCACTGATATAATTCTTTAGGGGCGGCCAAGAGTTTCTATCTGAAAATTTACTTTTGAATTCACAATTATCAATATTTTAATTAACCGTTTTATTACATTAGTTAAGTATATATATATATACTTGGAAGCCCAGTTTTTCTTATTTAATCTTGTTTCTCAGTATGCAATGTTAATGCTTATTTGGTTCTCATTTAGAATATTGACTAATCAGAGGTGTATTGAAAGTACTTTGTCAACTGTGCTGTCATGATTTTTTGATTGCTAGTATAGTTTGTGCTGAGAAAAAGATTAAGTTAACAATATTACTAATGAGCATGTAATTGAGCATCTCTGAATATTTCATAACACAGAGAGGACAAGTGCAAAAGTAATTTGTTCCCATTAAGTATATTGTTTAAATTATACTAAATCTGAATCATATCATGTTATTTTGTTATCATGTTTTATGACCTGACCCCATTTTCCCCACCAATTTCTAAATTTGCCACTGTAACCCAGACACTTAAAATTATGTAATTAGGGGTTGTCAACGAGCCAAGCTCAACTAGTCCCGAGGTTGGCTTGTTTAACTTTCTTACTGAGAGCTCACAATTTTATTTCTAAAGCTCTAGCACTACTTGTGAATAGATTTTTCAAGCTCGAGCAGGGCTTGGCTTGTTTATTATGTATCAGTTAATAATTTAATTTATATGCACTTTTAATTGTTTTATACACATATATATTGATTATAATAATTTTTTATATGTAATATAATATATGTTATTTAATTATATTTATCATAATTTTATGTGTATAAAAGTTATGTAAATATATATTTAATATAATAAATGAAAGTTAATTAAGTAATAGGGTCTTTTAAGCTTGTGAGCCAGCTTGAACACAATAAGTAAAGCTCGGACACGCTTATAAACAAGTTTATTTTTAGGCTCGGTCTCGTCTAAGCTTTACTTGATTTGAGCTTTCAGCAAGCTGATCTCAAGTAGCTCGCGAGCAACTTGGTTCGTTTACACCTCCAGCATGTAATCCTAACACGACCCGTTTAACCCTTTTTTCGAGCATGTCAAACGGGTAGTAACCAATCTGTCACGTGTTCATCCGGTTGGTGGGTTGTAATAAACTGGTCAAACGCTTTGACGGGTCAACCTGTATTACTTAAACGGGTTAAACAGGTCAACAATATCCGTTCATAAGCGCCTTAATTATGACAACCCAAAACCTTGTTATTTTCCTGCTGTGTTGGAAACTGCTATTCCTAACTCTTTTGATTACATCATTTGCAGAGTTAACGATCCTGTTGCACTAAAACTACTAAGCAAAGCAGGCGAAATGCCGTCTCTAGAACCCCCAGAAGACGAAACCATCAGAACCCTATACGTAGGCGGGCTCGACGCCCGCGTCTCTGAGCAAGATCTCAGAGACAATTTCTACTCCCATGGTGAAATCCAGTCAGTAAAAATGGTTCTCCAACGCGCATGCGCTTTCGTCACCTACACCACTCGAGAAGGTGCAGAAAAAGCTGCCGAAGAACTTTCAAACAAATTAGTCATCAAAGGCCTTCGGCTCAAACTAATGTGGGGCCGCCCACAGGCACCAAAAGTTGATGGTGAACCCGGTTCGGATGAAGCCCGACAACAAGCGGTTGCACACAGTGGTTTATTACCCCGTGCTGTTATTTCCCAGCAGCAAAATCAGTACCAGCCGCCAGGAACTTCCGCTAGTCATGACCAACAACCGCCACCTGGAATGCATTATTTCAACATCCCGCCTCCGCCACCTCAGCAGGGCAGGGCGTTTTATCCTTCCATGGATCCTCAACGAATGGGGGCGGTGATCCATAATCAAGATGGGAGTGGGGCTAGTGGGTCGGGTGGCGGTGATCAGCGGCCACCATATGCTGCTTATCCGCCGCCACCGCGTCCACCTCCAGGTGGTGGTGGACAATACTATCCGCAGTATTATCCAACACCGCCGTACGGGTATGGTCCCCCGACTCCAGCTTATCAACAATACCCTCCACCGTCACGTCCACCGTCAATGGCACCAAATGGACCGAATGCCCTCCATGGTCAACAGGCGCATCAACAGCAAACACCACCGCCACCCTCAATGCCACCACATGGACCGAATGCCCTCCATGGTCAACAGGCGCATCAACAGCAAACACCACCAGTGGCGGAGGCGGGGCCACCGCCACAACAATGAAGGCAAAAAAACTTCTTGTATGGTTAAAGTACTGTGGTTTTTGCTACATGTATGAATTATTTGGTGCTACAATGGGCTTTGTTCATTTTTGTTATGCATTACAGTTGAATGTTTTCCCAGATTTTTACTTATAGTTATATTGTAACTTTATTTTAGTAGTTTTGACATCTTGTTTCATTCTATTTCTTTTAAATATCTAGTTTGTATTTGAATGATTGAAGATGGTTTTGATTACTGTATAATACATACAGTAAATAACTACATATCCTAAACTTAAAAGAAATACACAAACTATAGAAGGCAAAATATATTTGGTTTACATGACCCATCCCAAGTTTCAAACTGAATAGAACAGTTAAAATTGACAAATCACCGAAGCTGAGCTGTGAGCTGACCATTGAGATGTTTGGCTGAACTGTTTTGGGCCTTCGGTTTGGATGGCTCCGTCGATTACATATATTGTTCACAGCGGTGGAGCCAAGAATTTTTTTCTATGGGCTCGAGAATTTTCTGCGTTTGGATTTTTCCAGCGTCTAAGTTTTCTGGCCCGGATGAGTCGGGCCGGGTTGAAAAAATAAAATGCAATTTCACTATCATAAATTATGAACACTTAACAAAATACAAAGTCATTTAAATAAAAAAAATATTACATATTTTAATTGTCCCATAAGCATTTTATTTTTTGAAAATAAATCATAGTATCTTCAATCACGACTAAAAAAGAACTCCTTTTTCAATATAATAAATGCACGCATAATTCATATAATCGTAACTCTTCCGATTACGTAATTATGTCTTCATGTAAAGCCACTAGATTGAAGCGTACGTTGCGGGTTGATTGTTGTGGAAGTCCGATCGTCGATGATGCAATTGGTTGGTGAAGGGTTTTTTTGTTTATTTATTTATTTATTTAGGTGTTGTGTGTAAGTATGTTAATTAAATTAGGCTTATTGAACTTTAATTTTGTATAATATATATATATATATATGGGTTATTATTTTATTGGCCCATTTATAATGTTTTGTTTAGTCATTTTTATAGTTATTTAAAAGCCTCATATATTTATAAAAAAATTGATTACTAAAAAGATTTTAACTAAATTTTTCATAACCAATGGGTTCGAATATTTTTTACTGGGTTCGCTCGTCGAAAGAATGAGTTCGCTCATTAACTCGATACTGTAGGTTATATATAAAACCGAAAAAAAGACCGGGTTCGGCCGAACCCAGTAGCTATAGTGTGGCTCCGCCACAGATGGTTAATGAACGAGAGTAAGAATAATCATGCAACATGCAAGTTTAGTAACTCACACAACTATATCAACTGGCATGAGATGCGACAACTTGGTTAATATTTTTACCAGTAGTTAGTCCCACCTCCTTGAGTAGGGTCTTCATTGCACGTGTTTGGATCAAGCGGCTTATCATCGTATGTTGGCTTGTTTTTCACTTCCATTCAGGGCCGCCTTCAAGAATTTATGTATCCTGCCGAGCCTAAATAAAATTGCCCGTAGGCCCTATCAAGTAATGAAATATATAAACCAATTTTTTTAAATCACATTAACATTATAACTATAAATATTGCAAAAATATAGTAATAAAATCAAATATATTAATAAGAGTTAACGACTAATCGATGATTCGTGAAACTCTCATAGCATTTTTTACCAAATAGAGTTTGGTTTTGGGCCAATTAACCTAAACTTTACCAAAATTGACTATGAATAAAAAAAAATTTGGGCAGGTAATTTTAAGATGATTAAAATCAAATTATATTATATGATATGTATATAGTGGGATCTAGAGAGAACTTCTTTTAATAAGAAAACTAGAGAACTAATACAAAATTATTTTTAACTTTTAAACAAAAAATATTTTGTGATTTTTTTTCTTTTCTTCTAATAAAATGATATTGTTCAAAAAAAAAAAAAACGGTCGAAAGTAGTTCGTATTGCATATATACAATAATGTTTTATTGCATATAATATAACACAATTGCATTATACAATGCACACTATTAAATATATGCAAATACAACACTAATAATTGTATGCAATACACACTATCTATGAAAATACAACACTAATAATTGTATGCAATACACACTATCGCATATACGTAATACAACACTGATGCACATATGCACCATATCGATTTTTTTTATTATTGTATATAATATAACACTATTGCAATAATACAATACAAAAAATTGCATATATGCTATTCAACACTATTGCAAATATCAAAATACACACTAGTGCACATATGCAATAAAAAAAATCGATGTATAGCACATGTGCACTACAACGAGATTTTTTGTTTAATTTTTTATATTTTCATATATTTTTCTAGTGAAGAATAACAACATATAAGAAGGATGAATGAAAAAATATTTTTTTCATTAAATTAAAAATATTTCTTTATTAGTTCTCTAGTTCTCACAATAAGAAGGAGTTCTCTCTTGATCCTCTTCCTATATATATATATATAGGATTGGGAAATCGTTTATGTCTTTGTTTATATGTCCAATACTAATAAAGCAAAAATAGCGTGATCATTATTAGAGCCTATTAATTGGCTATTAACAACTTTTGTAGGGTTATTCAACAAGAAGGAAGATTACGTAAATCTAAAATTTTTCCCAAGAAGGAAAAATTAACCTCGTCTTGGTTATATTTGGGAAATTTCGGTTTAAAGTCCCTTATCTCAATCATAAGCAATTAGCGTTAGGGATTGGGGAGACATGAAGAGATAATTCAGGACTGGCCTATCGTATGGGGATGAGTTTAGATATGCTTAATCCTTATCTCATCCCAAGACTTCGCCATATCAACCTTACTGGGTCCAAATTTGACAAGTCAAAATAGAAGAAGGACTGCAAATTCCTATTGAGGTATATTTAAATTGTTAAGAGAATTGGGTCAAGATCATGGAAACTAAATATCATCTACCTCAGCCAAAATATCAAAAGAGGATCTTGTCTGAAACTGGTCTAATGAGTGGGTCTAAAAGGGATGGACCTATCCGGTATGTGATGAGAAAGATGGGCTAGGATTATGCTAGTCTCTTATCATAAAGAATAAGGACCAGGGGGACTTTTAAAGTCTGCTATGAAAATGGTCTCCGTCCCATGATGGGTCTAAGTCAGGAAACCCAGGAGAAACCAAGATACTTGAGGAGTACTAGTTACTCTAACCAAATATCCAACCAACCAGATATGAAGGAGATAGGAAATGCAAATTTGAAAGTAAGAAAATGAGCAAACAGTTAAGAGAAAGGCATGTGATTTGAAAGGTATCATGACATTTTGAGGGAAGCGTGAGAGGCATTTTCAAAACTGGCGCCAGTTTAGGTGTGGGCCCAGTGATGGGCTAAGAAGATAAAAGGGGGATTGGATAATTTAAGTCCAAGAAAGATAAGGATGAGCCAGGTCGGGGTTTAGTCCCTTACCCTTATCATAAATAATAAGGACAATAGACGAGGAAGACTCGATGAGGCTATCCTGGAAATGAGCCCAACAGTAACATTCTCACTCTAGCAATTGTTAAGGTGATGGTGAGATTGATAAAGGATATCGGTACTAACCTTGTGAAGAAAGTTTAAAGATGGATAAATTTCTTTAGAAGATACATAGAGACGTGTTAAGCTGTTTGAGATAACTTGAAAATCGGGCGAATAGAGAAAACGACATAAACGGACACTTCCGGAGGATAAAGAAAGCGCCGTGGAGACCAAATTAAAAGTGCAGTGGAGAAATGATATAAGTCCATTATGCTCGTCAAAAATAACGAGCACAATGGACTGGGGAGACTTAAAGAGATTACCCTTAAATGGGCTCTTCGAATGATATGATAAATAGGCCCAATAGCAAATACATACTCAAATTAAGTGTGGCCAAAGGAAGGAAGACCAAAAAAAGAGTAACTAAACTACCTCGAAGTAACTAAACGCGATCAAAGGTTCTAGAAGGATTAGATCAACACATGTGTCAGGCCATATTGCTGGTAGGGGTGAGCAACTTAACCACCATAACCGTTTAACCAAACCATAACCGAAAAAACCAAACCGATTTTAACCAATAACCGATAACTGGTGGGTCAGTTTAATAAGTTTTTAAAATCGCCAAATACGGGTCGGTTTTGGTTAAAGATAATTCCAAAACCGCCATAACCGAGCCGACCCATTTATATCATTTTGATGTTTTTGGTTTAACATTTGTTATCAAATTAAGTTGAATTTCATTGGTGGATTATATAATGTCATCCTTTTTTTGAATATTTGGTATTAATATTAACAATTATATACTTTGGTATACCACGTCATGTCGTTTTTTGTAATAATTGGTACCAAACTTTTAAGCCCAATTATATTTTTTTGGTTACGGTTAACCGACCATAACCTACAAAACCGATTAACCATAACCGCCATAATGGGTCGGTTATGGTTATGGTTTTCCATTAACCGACATATCGGTTATGGTTATGGCTTTAGCTCAAAACCGCCCTAAACCGACCTATGTACACCCCTAATTGCTGGAATGGATGGGGCCTAAGTCAAAAAGAATAATGGTCTAAGAGAAAGCTCTGAGGTCAAGAACCAACATACAATAGTGCCAAGAATATTCTTTTTGTATCAAAGGTACCCCTGGCTATATAAAAGATAGGGATCTTTCATTTGTGCTCACTCACTCCCACATGAAAGAATAAATACTCACAATCACTTAATCAATCGAAGTTTAAGAAGGATCACACAAGAGATCACGACAGAGATAGAATAGAGACTTGTTGTAAGTCCATTATACTCGTCATAAATAGCGAGCACAATGGATTGGGGAGACTTGAAGAGGTTACCCTTGTAATGGGCCAAAAACGAGAGAGGCAGACCCAATAACATTGGGTGGCCCAAAGGGTTTATAATTGGGCCTCCAGGATAAGAAAAAGGATAGGCCCGACAATAGCCCAACCAAAGGTAACCCACAAGCAAGCATATGATGAACAAGATTAGAAGAGGCCTAGCAATGGCCCAAGGAAGGAAGCCCAAGTGAGTAATGAAGATAAGAATGAAGAAAGCAGGTCAACAAGGAGTGAAGGAGGGAAATGTATCTTCTGGTACTGTTCTCTTGAGCTAGGGGAGAGACTCAAGACAGATGTGTCCTTCAGCACAAGCTGAGACCTAGAGGATAAAAGAATGAATGACGAAGAAGTTGGAGGATAATAACTAGTATAGAGAAATATGTAAATCCTTCATGTAATAGCCCAACCCTTAACTCCCTTTATATATGGAGAAAGATTGTCTTAAATAGGCAGGTTGTTTGGCTGAAGACCCCCAAGTTATTAATAAAAGAAGCTTGATCTCCACTCTCTTTAAGGGTTTCACCTTGAATCCTACTAATCACCATACACACTTCACTTGTATTAACTTCATAGTTCATGCTACTCTTTATAACACTTGTAGTCTGGTTATTCAATAGAGCAAACTTCGAACTCGTATCAATATTATTATCGATTCAACTAGGGTTCCAACATTAATAATTTTGGAATTGCTCTTCTATGTTTTATTTTTGTTTTTGTTTAATGCCATAGATAGGCCGTTGTTGTTGTTTGTTGTTGTAGAGGGTTGTTTTGTAATGCATACCAGTTGTTCGACTAAATGTCTATCTACTTTTTTAGTCGTTTGAGGTAGACTTTTTTGCACAGTTTGTGGATAATTGGGGACCATTTTTACAGAATTTACTATCCGCAAACTGTTTTAAGTCCCTAATAATTACAGGGTTGACTGTTATCAATAACAACATTACTTAAAAAAGAATCTGTAACATAAACTTTTTATAAGTAATGTTGACTGATTTGTTAGTGTAAGTAATGGCTTCTAACACATCAATAATAACAAAATTGTGCAATAGGAATGTTTGCAAATTCAGACAAGAGTTTTAAATAGTGTTTTCTGTGACATAACACAAACCATTTTGAGATTTACTACTTGAATCCCAAAAAAATATTTAAGTTTTCCTAATTCTTTTATCATAAAACTTTCATTAAGGAAGTAATGAAATATTTCCAGGAATTACAGTATCACTGACGTACACAAGTAGTGTAAGAAACAAATTATCAAAACACCTGACAAACACGCAATGTAGTGCAGTTTATGAGTTCTTTCTTTTTATTCTTATATGCTTATGCATCCTCTCGAGTTTGTGGAAGATTATAGATATATAGTGTATAATTAGATTTAACCACAAACATATGTTTGTCCTTTTTTATTACTTTGTTTTCTGATTAGATATTTACCTATTATATTACTTGCCATGTCTCTTTGTCCTTTTCTATTACTTTGTGTTGGTCTTTGGTGTGATCTCTATACTTTTAAAGTCTAAGTACTTAGTAAATAGTACCAAGAAAGGGCAAAAGTCTCAACAAAGTAACAATACCGGACATAAGGTTAAACCCACAATTTTTGCTTAAGAGTTTTAAAAATGATTTGTTGTTAAAGTGAAGACCACAATAACCGATCGGTTATTTCTTCTGTTAACTTAATTCGGTGTGCACCACTCGGTTTGCAACATTAAGTGAAACCGAGTTGAAGTTAAATTTTAACAAATGAGTTATTCTTTTTTTATGAACATGAACAGATTACCCATCACCCTCACCTGCTTGTTTTAAAGCGTGCAGAACCACAATTTTTAAACGTCCATAATTGCCCGTTCATGAGTTGTTCCTTTTTTAATGGAGTTGACAAGATTGCCCCAGGCCAATTTAATTTCATACCGTGACCGGTTTGTTTTTAAACTTACAGACCCACAATTTTTGGTTAACAAAAAACGGATCTGTTTTTAAACATTCATATCCACAAATTTCTGTTAAAAGTTATAAAAACCGATCGGTTATTTGTTCTCTATTTTTTTAACGGACATGACCAGATTTCCCTGACGTTTTTGTTTTTAAATTTGCAAACCCAAAGTTTTAAATATACAAAACTGCCCTCTCATGAGCTGCTGTTTATTGTTTATTATTATTGTTATTGTTACTGTTATTGTTAATGGAGTTATATCAGATTGCGCATGACCCATTTGTTTTTAAACGTCAGACTCACGTTTTTTAAACGTCCAAAAATGCCCTTTCTTGAGCTATTCTTTTTTCTTTAGTGGTGTTGACTAGATTGCCGCTGATCCATTTGTATTTAAATTTTAAACATGGAAACCCACAATTTCAATTAAGAGTTTTAAAAACGGATATGTTTTTAAACGTGTAGACCCACAATACTATTCTTTAGCACTCTCAATTTACAGGCTTGAGCACTTCTTCAACATTGGCAAATGTAGGTACTGCGTAAACACCATCATCGCAAAAAAATACACAACAGGAAAGGTAATCTTCTTTGCTGAGGCGATGACCGACATGCTCGAAACTACATGTGAAGAAATGATAATAAAGAGATGTAGGCTACAGTTGCAATGTATGCATGTAACAAGATGTAAAAAAAAAGCATATGTATTGCTTCAAGTACTGTGCAGCTATGTAGGCTCATCAAACAGTTTTAAATGAAAACTTATAAATATTTCTCACACTTTCTTCTCACGACAACTCGTGACTACATGCCTTAGCGGCAAAGCGTGGGCACACATCCTAGTTTTGGTTAAATTTTAACCTATAAGAGTAAATTGTCATTTTCGCACCTTTCAGTTGTAACCTTGAGGTTTCCAAATTTTGCATTTTCATCCATTTCATTAACCATGCTAACTTTTTAGCGTTAAGTAAGTTAATTTTCTATTCTTTTACCTATTTGAATGAAAGTGACTGAAAGTGACAGGTGTAATCAAACCTTATAGATGATTTTATGATATGAAAATTCCATATTTATATCTTAATATGTCTTATTAATTATAATTTATAAAATATCTATTTTACTAATATATATAAAGTTGCTTATTTAGTTAGCAACTTGAAATTATAAGCTAAATAAAAAACAAAATTTATAAGCTAAATAAGAATCAAAGTTTATAAGCAATTTTATATTTTTATATAAAATATGAGTAAAATAAGCATTTTATTGATAATTATTAGGAAAATATATTCAAATAGTTATATATATACGAAATATTTATCTTATAAAATCATTTCTGAGTTTTGATCACATTTGTCACTTTCATTCAAATAGGTAAAAGAACATAAATACATTGACTTGATGTTAGAAAATTAACGGGGTTAGTTAAATGGACAAAAATGACAAAATTTAGAAACCTTAATAGACCAGCTGTAAAAAACAATATTTCTATACAAAAGTTGCATAACTAATCATATATCACGAACGAAAACGACGGTGTCCTTAACTTATGATGATGTTATTCGACAAAACATAACATTAGAATTCGTTAACTGAAGAGCCTACCCATGAGATGAGCCTCATAGGTAGGCTCTGACCCAACAAAGCAAGGAAAGCCCAACACGGAAGACCCAACAAAGAGGACGTTCCAGAAGATCACTTGGAGGGAAATGGATTTGGAGGAAAATGGTCTCCTGTGCAACTGATCCGGTTAGTAGCCCAAGAGATGTTGTCTCAAGATAAGAGGCGTGATCCAATGGATAAAGATCCAAGAAACCGCGGGACCAAGGAAGAAGAGATAAACGGAAGGAAATGTGTAATGTTAATATAACCATTATGTAAAATGTGTAACCCCTCTCTCTATTTAAGGGAAGGGGAAGATCATGTATAGACACAATACAAACATATACTATAATACTTACAATCACATTCTTGATCACCATTCTCCTAGACCTGTTAGAAACATTACCCCTCGTGGGAATAGGTTTAAACATTGGCGTTATCCATGGGACCTCTTCATCACGGGTCTCATTCAAAACCTTGAAGAAGAATGGCCGATCAAAACCAAAATGAAGCGTCATTGTTATTCCCTACAAGTTCGGGGAGGAGCAACGTAGTCATTAAACCAGGAGAAACAAGCATGGCGAGACAAGATATGGGAAATCAGTAGGACGCCGATGGTCCTGTGTTGATTGAAGATAAAACTGAACAAGACGAAGCTGAGAAGAGTAATCCCGAAGATGAAGGAATCGAGAAAGGAGGGTGGAAGGTTACTCTCGAGTTCATAAGAGCTCACAAGGATACCTTAAAAGCCTTCTTAGAGGAGCAAGAGAAAAAGAGAGACTGGAGACCCTTTGGGCTCGGCTCTCATTTGAAACCCCAGGGCCGGATAAGAATGAAGATGACAGGGATGCTGTAGACAAAGGTCCTAACTCGCTACTAGAATCCTTGTTGGCTCTCCTTTCTGCAGCCAAGGGAAAGGAGAAGACTCTTGGGGATCTTTTAGAAGCTACCTACCGGCCCAAGGACACATCCAACGTTTCCAAGTTCACCAAACGTATAGCTGAAGCCCCGTTACCCCCAAAATTGTGGTACCCATCCAGGGTAGATAAATACGACGGTACGCAAGACCCGGAGGATCACCTACACAATTTCAGAGGATGAGAACTCGTAAGTCGTTGGTCCATGCCCGTATGGTGCCTTATTTTTCCTCATGCGCTGACGGGGGGGGGGGGGCTCGGATTTGGTTTGACAGTCTGGAGCGAGGGAGTATCGATGGCTATGAAGAGCTGCAAGAGAAGTTCCTCCGGAACTTTAGTCAAGAACGAAAAGCTATGAAGAACCCTAACGAGATCTTACACATTCGAAGAAGGGATGATGAGAAGGTGGAACATTTTATGGAAAGGTATGCGGGCGAAAGTATGAACATTAAGGGGGTCCGTGAAGTGATGAAAATAAGTGGGTTCATTAATGGGGTGAGATTCTCCCAGTTCACAGAGAAACTGGGAGAAGACTTCCCTACCACGTTTGAACAGCTCACGGACTGAGTCAGAGCTTTCGTCAGGGGAAAAGACACGGGTTTTAGACTAAGAGAGTGGGAAGGAAAGAAGGGAGTCTTCAAGGTCAGAGGAAATGGAGGGAAACATGTGGGGGGGTGGGGCTGGGCGACCACTCGAGGGAGATCTTCCGTGGAGGGAGCAAGGCTTGCTCCCTACAGACCTCCACATTGCCCATCGCCTGCCGCCTCCTACTACCCTCCACACTTCCCTGCATATTCCCGACACAGACCCCTCCTGGGCGAAAGGCAAGTTCTGGGGTCAAGAGATGTAATGGTAGCGGACAAAACTAAGTACACCCCCAGACCCGCCAGCCCTTCAAAGCAACCTTACAAGCCTAACTCCCAGGGATACTGCAATTATCACAAGAGTTAGGGGCACGCCATCAAAAACTGTGTACAGCTGAAGAGGCTATGGGAAGCTGCGCTGAAAGCAAGGCAATTACCGTCGCCCTCCAAGGAGTCCTCCTTGAAAGTCAAAGAGGAGGACGAAGATAAAAACTTTGTGGACATGATCAAGGGGGGTGAGGATGGCACAGAAGGCAAGGAGAGGGTGTCCAGAGTGAGAAAAATAGAGTGGGTTCATTAACGGGGTGAGGTTCTCCCAGTTCACAGAGAAATTGGTAGAAGATTTCCCTACCACGTTTGAACAGCTCACGGACTGAGTCAGAGCTTTCGTCAGGGGGAAAGACACGGGTTTTAGACTAAGAGAGTGGGAAGGAAAGAAGGCAGTCTTCAAGATCGGAGGAAATGGAGGGAAACATGTGGGGGGGGGGGGGGTGCACGACCACTCTAGGGAGATCTTCTGTGGAAGGAGCAAGGCTTGCTCCCTACAGACCTCCACATCCCCCATCGCCTGCCCCCTCCTACTACCCTCCACACTTCCCTGCATATTCCCGACACAGACCCCTCCTGGGCGAAAGGCAAGTTCTGGGGTCAGGAGATGTAATGGTAGCGGACAAAACTAGGTACACCCCCAGACCCGGGTGAGGATGGCACAGAAGGCAAGGAGAGGGTGTCCAGAGTGAGAAAAATAGAGTGGGTTCATTAACGGGGTGAGGTTCTCCCAGTTCACAGAGAAATTGGTAGAAGATTTCCCTACCACGTTTGAACAGCTCACGGACTGAGTCAGAGCTTTCGTCAGGGGGAAAGACACGGGTTTTAGACTAAGAGAGTGGGAAGGAAAGAAGGCAGTCTTCAAGGTCGGAGGAAATGGAGGGAAACATGTGGGGGGGGGGTGCACGACCACTCGAGGGAGATCTTCTGTGGAAGGAGCAAGTCTTGCTCCCTACAGACCTCCACATCCCCCATCGCCTGCCCCCTCCTACTACCCTCCACACTTCCCTGCATATTCCCGACACAGACCCCTCCTGGGCGAAAGGCAAGTTCTGGGGTCAGGAGATGTAATGGTAGCGGACAAAACTAGGTACACCCCCAGACCCGTCGGCCCTTCAAAGCAACCTTACAAGCCCAACTCCCAGGGATACTGCAATAATCACAAGAGTCAGGGGCACGCCACCGAAAACTGTGTACAGCTGAAGAGGCTATGGGAAGCTGCGCTGAAAGCAGGGCAATTACCGTTGTCCTCCAAGGAGTCCTCCTCGAAAGTCAAAGAGGAGGACGAAGATAAACACTTTGTGGACATGATCAGGGGGGGTGAGGATGGCACAAAAGGAAAGGAGAGGGCGTCCAAAGTGGGAAAAATAGAGGCGTTCCCATCAAAATCCCTTATGGATGAATGTACCTCTATCATTTTCAGGGCCAAATAATGAAGATGCTAGGGAGATGCCACTAAACATATCAGTTTGTGTAGCCGGGCATCGTATAGCACGTGTACACGTTGACGGGGGGAAGTGGCGTAGAAGTTATGCATGAACACTGTTTTTCCAGGCTCCAAAGGGAAGTCCGGAGCTGATTGGAAGAAGATTTATGCCCATTGATAGGGTTCTCAGGGGAGGTGGTGAAACCTTTGGGCTCTTTAACCCTCCCTTTCACCCTTAGAGACGGAGAAAAAGTTAGGACCGCCCGTCTACGATGCTTAGTAATGAGAGTTCCATCTAAATACAACATCATACTAAGATGCCCCGGGATGAGAGCCCTCAAAGCAATAGCCTCTACTGCACACGGCTGCTTAAAATTCCCCACTCCAAGGGGAGTGGCTACCATACGTTCTTTAGCTGAGATCGTTGCAAGTGTGGGGGTAGGGGATGAACCAAAGAAGAAACAAGAGCGAATAGAAGAGTGGGTCATAAATGGGGAACATCTGGAGCAAATAGTAAAGATAGGGACCCAACTGTCTGGCAAGGGGAAGGTAGGATTGAAGGAACTGCTGTTAAGGAATACCGATGTCTCCGCATGGAGGCATGAAGACATGATGGGAATACCACGAGACCAGGTACAACATAGCCACAAGGAGTTCCACTGCATGGAACCCGTCAAACAAAAGAAAAGAAGTATGGGGCCTGAAAATAGCTAAGCCGTTTTAGAGGAAACCTGAAAGCTGTTATAGGCAGGAATAGTACGGGAGGTGAGATTTCCTCAATGGATATCGAACCCGGTGATGATAGCAAATTCGGATCACGGTTGGTGAATGTGTATCGACTTTAAAGATTTGAATAAGGCATGTCCCTAAGATGCCTACCCCCTGCCGGAAGTAGAAAAGAAGATCGAGTCTTTAGCCAAGTTTCCTCTAAGATGTTTTATAGAAGGATACAAAGGATATCATCAAGTACAAATGAACCCCAAAGATGAAGAAAAGACAGCGTTCTACACTGATGAGGGAACCTACTGCTACACGAAAATGCCTTTTTGGGCTAAAAAATGCAACGCGACATACCATCGGTTTATGGATAAGCTTTTTGAGGAACAAAGGGAAAGGGACGTTAAAATCTAGGTCGACGACTTGGTCGTCAAAAGCTAAAATGAAGAAGGGATGTTGAATGACATTAGAGAAACATTCTAGACCCTAAGAAGAGCCATCGTGAAATTGAATCCCGGGAAGTGCTCTTTTGGGGTCGAAGAGGGAAAATTTTTGCGGTTACTAGTGACGAGAGAAGGAATCAAGGCTAACCTAGAGAAAGTAGAGGCACTGCTCTAAATGAAACCCCCTAAGAACCTCAAGGAAGTACAAAGATTAAATGGAAGATTGGTGGCTCTCAATAGGTTTCTTTCCAAGATAGTAGAAAGAACCCTCCCGTTCATGGCCGTTTTGAGAAGAAGCAAAAAGAAAAGTAAGTTATGTTGGGATAGTAAAATAGAAAAGGATTTCCATGATCTGAAGGCCCACCTATGTGAGCTCCCCACAATAGCAACCCCTAAACCAGGGGAGGTACCGGTCCTATACCTCTCCCACACGTCAAAAACCATCAGTTTCGTGCTAATGGTTGAAAGAGGGGAGGCATAGATACCTATCTATTTCATCAGTCATACGCTAAAACATGGCCAGAAAACTGCGACGATATTTCCAAGCACATGTCATACATGTCCTTACCAATCAACCTCTACAACATATACTGTCGAAACCTAAGATATCAAGGAGACTAACCAAATGGGCGATGGAGCTAGGGGATCATACCATTGAGTACAAACCTCAGGCTGCCTTGAAGGGGCAGGTGATCGCTGATTTCTTAACAGAAATAGAAGCAGAAGAAGATGAAGAAGAAGGGAAACAGGAAAACACAATGACCGCCAAGGCAGATGAAGCACAAGAGACCACCCTGTCTATGGAACCTATATACTGACGGGGCCTCTAATGAAGGAGGAAGTGGAGCAGGACTCATCCTGGTTAGTCCTGAAGGCATTGAGCTGACTTATGCAGTACGATCGAATTTCCTCAGCACCAAAAATGAAGCCAAATACAAGGCACTGCTAGCTGGCCTCAGAATGGCAGAAAGGGTAAAAGCCAAAAGGGTTAAGGCTCATGCTGATTCCTTACTGGTGGCTAATCAAGTCAGGGGGAGTTATGAGGCTAAGGGCCCCAAGATGATGGAATACTTGAGAAAGACGCAGGAGCTATTGAAAAATTTTGAGGGTTCAGAAGTGACATACATCCCCAAGAGCTCTAACAAAATAGTTGATGCTTTAAGCAAACTGGCTGCTGTAGCTTTTGACCACTTAGCCAAGGAGGTAGAAGTGGAAGTCCTTTGACACCCGTCAATAGCAGAAGTCACGGTAGCCTGCGCAGAAGTATCGGAAGACAGCTGGATAACTCCCCTTCTGAGATACCTTCAGGAGGGGATAGTCCCAGACGACAGGAAGGAAGCAAGAAAATTCAAGGTCCGGGCCTTACAATACGAAGTGATTGAAGGGTCCCTATACAGAAGATCCTATTTAGGACCTTCCCTCAAGTGTGTCGACCTGAAAGAAGCCAAATATGTAATCCGAGAGATACACGAAGGAATATGCGGGATGCATATGGGGACAAAGATGGTAGCAGCCCGAGCCATGAGAGCCAAATATTATTGGCCAGCTATGTTTTTGAGTGCCGTAAAAGAGATACAAAAGTGTGATCATTGCCAAGTGCACACACGAGTGGGAAGAAAGCCCAAATCAATTTTAGTACCGGTAAGTTCTTCGTGGCCTTTTCAAAAATGGGGAATAGATATAGTGGGCCCTTTCCTGGAAGTGGCAGAAAAGCCAATTCCTAGTAGTGGCAATTGATTATTTCACTAAATGGGTGGAGGCCAAGCCACTAACAACCATAACAGGGCAACAGATAAAGAGATTTGTATGGGAAAATACTATTTGCCGATTTGGGCTACCACACTCCATTGTTAGTGACAACGGGAAACAGTTTGCCAATAATCCTTTCCATGACTGGTGTGATCAATTGAAAATAAAGCAAGTATTTACTTCGGTGACCCATCCCCAGGCCAACGGCCAAGTGGAATGGGCTAATCGAAGCATAGTAGAAGGAATCAAAGGAAGGCTGGGAAGACAGAAAGGATCGTGGGTGGAGGAAGTGCCCCATGTTTTATGGGCACACAGAACCATGCCAAATACTAGAAACGGAGAAACACCTTTTAGTTTAACATACGGGACGGAGGTGATGATACAAATGGAAATCGGATCTCCAACAAACTGAATTTTTAAAAGGGGGGAAGAGTGTGAAGAGGATTTACATTTAAATCTGAATCTGGTCAAAAAAAAAAGAGGGAAGAGGTGGCAAGGAAGGAAGTGGAATATAAGAAAAAAAGTGGAAAGGTACTACAATGCCAGAGTTTGGGAGGTTAAGTTCAGAAAGGGAGATTTGGTTTTAAGAGAAAATGAGGTAAGTCGGAAAGAAGACCAAGGGAAGCTAGGGCCCAAGTGGGAAGGGCCTTATCAGATCACATGGACTGGGGGAAAGGGGGCCTACAAATTGGCCGACCTTTTAGGAAAAGAAATACCAAGAACATGGAACTCAATGCAACTCAGGAAGTATTATGCATGAGTCGGAGTAAGGGGCACCTGCTTTGAGACTAATCGCATGGGCCAGATGAATAAGGAACCTCTCCGGGAGGAAAATCATGGCAGAAAAATGTACCCATTTTGTAAAATGTTGATGTAAACATGATTCAAATGGAAATGCATTATACAAGTTTTTGTGCACAAAGGTACAATAAGGATGTTAAGAAACGCTAGTAACGCTTACCTTCCCAAAAGGAAGTAAGATAGGTATGCAATAATGGGGGACGAGTCCGCCTCGTAAAAACAAAATTTCAATAAAAAAATGAGTCCAACACACGAGTCCGCCTCGTAAAAACTCATTTGAACCCCCATTTTTATCACAAAGGACAAAAGGAAGGCCTCACCAATAGGCCCAATGGTTAAGCAAACATCATCCGAAAAGTTCATGAACTATAAAAAATCTATCGCAAATACTAAAGATATTACCATACATTTATAGAGAAGCGATCAAAGGAAACATGGCTGGATACAAATCACAACCCACATTGGGGTAAAAAGCATAATTGTTCAAATCATAAACGACGAAGTAGCAAGAGAAACAACCAAACCATGAAGGAAACACACTAAGGGAGAGGATACGGAGGATCCACAATGGAAGATAGGGTCAGGATTTCTTCAACGGACACTTAAGGATTGGAAGATATCTGCACTAAGATAGGCGGCACAGGAGTAGAGAAATCCATAAAGGCTTCCTGAGCTTCAGCCTCAGTAGAGAAATGCTCGAAGCCAACCCGGAGCCTGTGTTGAAACCCAGATGCAAAGATCGCCCAATTTATGGCATCCCTAACTTCCTAAGTCTCCCTGCACCCCAACGCTCTCTCATAAACTTAGTGATAACCCGTGGAAACAATCCACCCTCTCTCCTCTTTAAGCTTGGTCATAGCCCCCTGCAAACTAGTACACTTACTCTTCAACCGATCAACTTCCTGGGAAAGTTCACCCACCCTCTGTCATTCTTGGTCTTTGACCGCCTCCATCCGCTTCATAAGAGACTCGTGTTCAGCTCCCTCACGATCTAGGGTAGTTTCTAATTCATCGATCCTTATAAGGGAGGGGGTCCCCTCAAGCCGGGAACAGCAAAGTAACCAATCAAAAAAAAAAAGAAAAGAAAAGAAAAAAAAAAGAAAGAGAAAGAAAAAACTAACCTCAGAAATTTTTGCTTAAGCTTCCAAGAGGGAGGAACTAACAGTCAAGCTCAGCAACCTTCTCACAAGAAACGGCAAGTTCACCAGTCAAATCAGATACTTGTTTCCTGGAAGACTCCAAAGTAGTCTCTAGTCTAGGCACCTCCAGGCTTTTCTCCTCAGCCAACGTAATCCTCTTCCTCATCTCAAGGATCTTCTTGCCATGACCTTCAAGTGATTTCTTCAAACCAACAATCTCAGTTTCACCCTCATTGTAAAGGAGGTTAGTGTCCACAAAAGCTTGACGAATGGAAGCACCAAAAATCAAAGCTCGGTAAAGATAGGTACCAAACTCACCAACAAGACCGCCTGGTTCCATAGATTGCACATGGGAATAATCAACTGGTGGCACAACTTGAGTCAAAAACTCATGAGCAAGCTGGGGAGTGCTAACAGAAGAGCCAACAGTCAGCGTCCATTTAGGAGCAAAGATGTCACTGGGTAAGGGATCACCCAAGGAAAGAATGGAAGAGGCCTCTGGGGTCAAAGGCTTTTTACCTTTGGGGTCAGCTTCAGTAGTAGCAGGATCAACAGGATCATGAATAGAGTCAGAATCGGGAAAGGTAAAGTCAGCATCCACATCAACAATTTCAGGTGCAGGGGTAGAAGATGGACCTTGAGCAGTAGACGATCCCAAGTACAAACGTTTTGAGTTCCGTAAATGGCCTTTCAAAGAGGCATCAAAGAACTCGGAAGCCAAATTCTTACGCTTGGAAGTTTCTTGAACAACAGCACCTGAGAATCCAGGAGCATTGGAATCCGGAGAAACAGTGACAGAAGGAGTAGTAGCCTCCGAGAAACATCAGCACAAACGGGGAGAGTAACAAACTCGGCGCTTTTCATTGGACACTTCCGCAAAATTTCCAATAGATGCATTTCTGAAACAAAACAAGCACAGTTAAGAAAAAAGGAAAAAGGAAAGAGCAAAATCAACCTAAAAATAATGGGAAAAGAAGCTACAGAGTCCCTCACCTCGGTCCCCTCAAGCATAGCCGGACGTGTCAAAGGGTCGGGCCATATTTGACTGAGCCCTACCAAATACAGTAAGGGCTCAGGGTGAGTCATGGCTTCCGTTTTGTTCTGAACTAACAGATCGTAAAGCCAGTCCTGATTCATGGGAGGACCGGGGGCAGGATCATCGATTTTCGATGAGATGAGTCGGCAACGGTTGAGACCAGGAGCAAAGGAGGTAGACACAATGAAAAAGCTATCTTTCCACTCTCAAGGGTAAAAACCGGTGGATATCTTAGAAACACAAGAGGGGTATTTATCATCCGAACGACGTTCAAAGGTGAACCAATCACCATCAGCCTTTAGCCGGTAGAAGCGGCGAAACAAGGGAACCGTTGCAAAGCCACCTAATGCCCGGCAAGCAATCTCTAAACTTGTAACACGCAAGAAACCCAAAGGATGAACTTAAGAAAAGCATAAGCGAGTCCAATTGAAATTCAGTCAAATGATAACGGATATTCGAAAACTCGAGGTGTTTTGCATATAAGGCTATAAAACCAGGGCGACTAATTGCCGTTTCGCCAGGACTCGACAGAGTAAGCGAAAGAGAAAGAGGAATATGATACATTGAACACAGGGAAGCCATTTTTACAGAGGTCATAGAGGAAGTAATGGTTGACATACCATCACGATTCATTTTGAAACAAAGAAAAGGATAACAACAAACCTATGAGAGAGGAGAGAGTGGTGGTTTCGTCGGAATAACCAAGCGCCAGAATAAGAAGGAAATAATAATGGGAGAGAAATAATGGTGAAGTGATAAGGGAAGAAAGGAAATGATGTCATTATGGGAAAATGGGGAAGAAACCGTCATTTCAAAACAGGGGAGAGACAAAAGTAAGTGGGCCGAAACACTGGGCCAAGAACATTGAGCTAGAGAAATATAAAAACACAAGCTCCAAAAATAAGGAAAAGAAAAATGCAAGCCAGGAAACGAAAGAATAGATAACAGGCCAAAAGCTAAGGCCCAAAAAAGCCACAAATGAAGACCCGAGCACCGGTGATTGAGTCTATTACACTCGTCATAAATTACGAGGATAATAGACTAGGGGGACTTGAAGATCCTACCCATGAGATGTGCCTTATAGGTAGGCTCTAGCCCAACAAAACAAGGAAAGCCCAACACGGAAGGCCCAACAAAGAGGACGTTCTAAAAGATCACTTAGAGGGAAATGGATTTGGAGGGAAATGGTCTCCTGTGCAACTGATCCGGTTAGTGGCCCAAGAGATGTTATCTTAATATAAGAGGTATAATCCAAGGGATAAAGATCTAAGAAACCGCGAGACCAAAGGAAGAAGAGATAAACCGAAGTAAATGTATAATGCTAATATAACCATTATGTAAAATGTGTAACCCCTCCCTCTATATAAGGGAAAGGAAAGATCATATATAAACACAATATAAACATATACTATACTACTTATAATCACATTTTTTATCACCATTCTCTTAGACACCGTTAGAAACGTTACCCCGTGGTACTACGTTTCAACACAAAACAAATATAAAAGTTAAAAGAAGGTGGATATTGTTTAATAGTATTGACGAAGACGAAGACTTTATTTTTCCATGTGAAATTACAACCATTATCCTATTAAATTAAATGAATGAATGTTGAAGTCTTCAAACACGTTGTGCTAATTGTTACGGAAACACCTAACGCGACCTTTGACTCCATCTCTATCCGTAAGTCTAATCAAGTTTCCTTATAAGTTATATATACACCATTCCCCAATATTACCATGATACATACAACCTTAGTTATATACTCCATATCTACACGCTTAATAACACAATGTCTCTAAGAGCTAGACCAGTAACAACCATATCATCATCCTCCTCTTCCGATGAGTCTGAAAACGAAATCCCCGAAAGCCTTAAACCACTACCGCCACCACCCACTTTGTCGCAACGAGCCATATCACAAACCCTCGCTAGCACAGCCCAGCTAGCCAACCTCCTACCCACTGGAACCCTTTTGGCTCTCCAAACCGTAACACCCATATTCACAAACCACGGCTCGTGTGACATGGTTACATGCCCGCTCACCGCCATCCTCCTCGCTTTCTTCACCGCCTTTTGCTTCCTTGCAAGCTTTACGGACAGCTTCAAGACATCATACGGCCAAGTCTTTTACGGGTTTGCAATGTTCAAAGGCATGTGGGTCTTTGACTCCCAAACCGCAGGCTCCGGTTTACCAGACTTGCGAAAGTTCAAGTTGAGGGCCGTTGATTGGATTCATGCGTTTGTCTCTGTGTTTGTGTTGGTGACAGTGGCTATGAGAGATCGGAGTGTGGTGAGCTGCTTCTATCCGCAACCGAGTCATGAGGCTCAAGAGGTTCTTGACATTGTGCCATTGGGACTTGGTCTCCTTTGTAGTTTGGTGTTTGTGGTTTTTCCTACCAAAAGACATGGAATTGGCTACCCGGTTTCTCATTGATTGATGTTCAACATTTCTACATTTTTACGACGAAATTTCAATAGTTTAAAAAGATTCAGATTAATTATATGTATTGATTATTTAATCTTGTTCGTTTTGTATAAATGACTAAAGAAAATCTAATATGTCATTGACTTATGTATTACTTCTGTTTATCATTTAACTTGTTGCTTAATAAACTTGTTAATTACTTCTAGTATATTTTATCTGAATTTGCTTGTCTTTTAAACTATTTAGTACCAATAAAGAAAATTACATAATCTTGAGTTTGAAATGATAGTTGCCATCAAACAAGAGTTTCCCAACGTTTGTGGATTCCATTTAGTTTAGGAAAAATCTGAAAAGCAAACACTCCAAGGCATTCAAAATCAACTTTTCAACACTATGCACTACCAACAGGAAATGAACACCAAATTTCTTTAGACACACCAAATTTCTAAAGAAGCCTATTTTTCAGCGTGTAAGCAGCGAATCAACATTATCTTCTGGCATGTAGGCACCGCCTTGGCTATATCATTCTGTTTAGTTTTCTGTCTAACCTAAGTGTGACATGTTTCAGTTTATGTTGGTACCAAGTCTTTTTCATGTATTTCCAGTTCCGGGTTAGTTGCTACGATGCCTAAAGAGGTAAGTTGTGCATTTCTCATTGATGGTGCCTACTTTTGGAATGCTAATTTTAAATGCCCATCTCATAGTTTTTATTTGAGTCCACTTGAATAGAGATTTTCCTTTTACTTAATTCGTTGACTTTCAATTTCCAGTGATCCCATTATGCAGGAAAACAACACCAAAAAAACCAACTACTTTCATGATGAATTGATGCTATCCAATTAGTAAACTCAAGTCCCAGATCGATAATCAAACACGAATTAAACGACTAACTCTCGTTTATAATAATCAGAAAATTTAACTCAAAAAACTGATTACAAACTCTCAAACCCTAACTCAGTTTGACTCTTGATGAACCCTAACTCGGTTGCACCAACTTCACAATCTGTAATGTCTAACCATAACTCGGCTTATATAGATTAACCAAACTTGCTAGCCAAGACATTACCAAATATAATAAACCCTAATAACTTTTGGGTTGGGTTTTACACTTGGGCCACAACAATTGAGCCAACAATCACCCCCCCCCCCCCAATTGTTGTATCCGACTCACCCAACTCACCCCCTAATTTCATACTCGAAATTGGCGGATCTTCAACTTCACGCTTGTCATCATTCTTTTGATTCTCCCAAGGCTTCTTGATCACTTGCAATGTTCTTTGGGCTCCACCTAGCTTGAAGTAACACTTGCTTTGTTTGATCATTAAACGTCTTTCCTTGGGCTTGAATCTCTTTCTTGACCACGCGCTTAAGTTCTTGAACACTCTTCTTTAGAATTTGAATTTTGGAACTTGGATCTTTGATTGGAATCTGACTCGTACCTCGCTTGTCTTCTTTCAGTCCAATATTTTGAAGATCCCTACCTGCAAAATTCTTCATTCCAACGATAGCTCGTTTACCGGGACTTGTTATCTTGAGGCTAATCTTGTACAATCGGTTCTTGGTCCTTGTTACCTTCATCAAAAGCTTACCTGTATCATCTTTAATGGTTAGCAAATCATGTTTCATGTGAATCTCGCATCCACCTTCCGTTGCTTGACCAAGACTTATGATATTGCACTGTAAGCTCGGGATGTATTAGACATCGGTTAACAGGCGTTTTCCCTTCAATTAAAACTGACCCTTTTCCCCGAATATCAATACAAGATTCATCTCCGAACTTCACCGTTCCCGTTTCTTGTTCATTCAATTCATAAAAGTACTCTTTATTACCCGTCATGTGATTTGATGCTTTGTTGTCGAGATACCAAACATCTTTCTCCATCGGCTCGGTTTCGAAACGTTTTGGAATCACACCGTCTTCATTCAGTAAAACCGTCTTTTGATCACCTTTAATCATAAATAAAGATGGATCAAAATCATCAACTTTATTCAAATTAGATTCTGCTTTTTTCTTCATATGTTCCGGACACATAGCCGCAAAGTGACCAAACTTATCACAACGGTAACACTGAACTTGTGATCTATCCTTTCTACCCCTTTGACGATCATTCATTCTTCTTTGTCCCTTATGACTTGACCCACGATCTTGACCACCTCGATTTTCTCAACCATCTAGGTCCTCATCGTCTCGGTCTTGACCTCCGGTTTCATGGCCTTTTCTACGCCCCTGCGAACTCGGCCAACCCTTACCTCGGCTACCGGAATGATCATACGACTTGCCTTTATAACTACTTTCCGATCGATTGAAAAGTAACTGATCTTGTGAATTTGAAACACGTTCTCTCCCTCGTAGACGTTCCTCAAATGCCTTAAGTCTTCCAATAGCATCTTCAAACATCAAACTATCGAGATCAACACTTTGCTTGATTGAGGCTACAAGTTAAAAGTACTTATCTGGAACCGCATCCAACAACTTCTTCACCAAGACATCTTGCTTGAACACGTGACCTAGACTTGTTGCCTTTGAAACCATACTTGTTATTTTTCCTGCAAACTCGTCAACAGTCTCGTTTTCTGCCATCTTGAGTATCTTAAATTCACTTTTCAGAGTTAACAGTCGAACCTTTTGAACTCGCTCGGCCCCAACATACCGTGCATTTAAAGCCGTCCATATATCTCGGGCATTCTTGTATTGAGAAATCTGAAGAAGAATATCACATCCACCACTTTGAACAAAAACGATCTTGCCGTTTTATTCTTCTTTGCATCAATAACCGCACCCTCTTCCGGTTGAACAACATCCCATAGGTCTTGATCATCTAAGATCGCTTCCACTAAAATCGCCCATGTGATGTAATTAGTTCCATTCAGCATTGGAACCTGTAATGAAATCCCCCACTCGCTTTGGGTTGGAGTACCGGTATTTCTTCATCACCTGCCATTGACGTAGAACCCCTTTGCTCCACTTTTTTGAAACAAATACAAGCCAAACAGTCTGAACAACTTTTCAGAACTTAACCCGCTTGTTCACAAAATAAAACACACCTTAGTTAAAACCAAACTCGTCTAACCCAATAAATTACAAACTCTAAATTAAACCGTAAACTCGTCTAACCCAATAAATTACAAACTCTAAATTAAACCATCTTGTTCAACCCAAATGAAAACCAGCAACAATAGTTAAACCAACTTGTTTAACCGAATATAACTCAACCAAAAAAAGAAAATAACAAACCAACTTTTGATTTTATTTTTCTTCTTTGAATTCTCGTCACCACCAAAAAAAAATACTCCTTTTGACTTTTGCGTTTCCTTGTACACAAAAAGAATACTGTGAACCTTGTCCACAAAAGTCAAAACGTTTTCTTCTTGTATCGCTGGACAACCACAAAAATTAAATAAAACCCAGATAGGCCGAACACTCTTACCCAGCCGAACACACCGATCAAACAATCCGTATCAATCGCCGGGAAACAGGTTTGACTGACCTGTTAAAAGAAAATCTAATTCGGAAACCCACCTCGGTTCCGATATGCATGGATTGATAGCTCCTACTCAAGCCGCCAGTCGCCTCCGATCACAATACCGATTATTGATTTCTTGAACTTGGCTCTGATATCAATTCAAGTACTTGATCAATAATCAAACACGAATTAAACGACTAATTCTCGTTTATAATAATCATAAAATCTAACTCAAAAAACTAATTACAAACTCTCAAACCCTAACTCGGTTTGACTCTTGATAAAACCTAACTCGGTTGCACCAATTTCACAATCTCTAATGTCTAACAATAACTCGGCTTATATAGACTAACCAAACTTGCTAGCCAAGACATTACCAAATATAATAAACCCTAATAACTCTTGGGTTGTACTTTACACTTGGGTCAAACAACAATTGAGCCAACATAAACATCATCTGACACACCGATCTAAGACAAGGCCCGGACCTTTTTATGAATTTTGTAAGTCTAGGTATGCTTTTATATCCTTTATGCTCTTTGGGTTGAGGATATAAAGACAATTCTGATCTACGTGTTTAACCGGGTCAATTATATATCTATCCAAAAAGACATTTTAAAATTTGAATAGGAAGGAAATTCAGTTTATATTATTTTAGTGTACGAGTTGCCTACTCATGCGAAAATCTATACTTAATTGGCTATCAAAAATATTAGTTACATTTAAAACTACTAGCTACGTTTTTTATGGGTATCCCAAACGTTATGAAGGATACAAATTTTATACTTTTATTGCCCTCTTTCCCAAATTTGGTGCACCATATGTTGTAGTGCGATTAGGCCAGGATGTGTAATTGTGTGAGTAGCCTTATATTGCCTATTGATTATTGAGAGGTATATCGATTGATATTAGCATATTGTTTTTTCTGTTATCAGTGGGTGGCTATGTGTGTGCCCACTGAAGAGGTAGGTCCCAGCAGAGCCCAGTTGGACCCGCAAGACTCACTTTGAAGAGGGACGTCTGCGCAAGGACCAACTGGTTCCGCAGGACCCACCATGCTCAGAGATGAAGACCTTACGCGCAGTACGCCAGCTGTTACCGCAGGGAAAGCCTCCCAATGGTGAAGTACCCCGCCTGTCCCCGCAGCTGCGGATACAAGCCATCAGGGAAGGCTACTCGCACTAATAGCAAGGCTACACGCACAAGGCATTAACTCAATAATTCAGTGTCACCTGAAGGAATGAGTAAGGCGGGAATACTCCCGCCCAAATGAGCCAGTCCGTATGCTTCTGGAAGATCTTTTGTACTATACCTGCCAAGGTATGGACAAAATAGACAAGATCTGACCAAAGCAGCCCATGAACCAATCACAGGGTGACAGCTCACCGACAAACAGTACGAGGAGCGTGCTCTAGTACTGTTTGTCACTATTAGCCGCTGCCTACTCACCAACCCTTGTCGTGGCACGCACATAGCCTGCAGTTGGTGGAAAAGGAATAGTACACAGCCGGCCTGGTCACTATCAGCCGCTGCTTACCCACCAACCAGCATGGCACGTGCGTAGCCCGTAGTTGGTAGAACAGGAATATTATACAGCTGGCTGTACCTGCTTGGAAACCTACCTTCGGCTATAAACACTCCAACACCTTGGAACGGTATGATCATCTGGTATTTTACCTTCACTAGCTATTTCTCTCAATATACACTTATATTCAGGGCAATCTAGTCTGATTCTCACGCCGGAGGGTGGTCACAAGGAGGAACCCCCCCTTCTCAGTGACGAGCTCACGGTGTCTGTTTTGCAGGTCATCTGAAGAACATCCTTCTTTGCCGAACCTAACCCTCGTGGGAAACATTACTTAACCCCCAGATTATCCGTAATCTGCCTGAAGTCGCTTAGTGTTTCTTCATTGGCGCCATCCGTGCATAAAAGCTAGAACTAATTCAGTTTTTTCAAAACTTCTGAAAAAATGGTTAACGTTACTCCGGTCCCAAGGCCAGTAAGTGACCAAGAAACCCCGGTAACCACAACCCCAGCTACTGGGGGGAACACCGGCGGTTACACAAATTTTACGAACACTACCCCGGTTACCCAAGCCGGGGCAAGTGCAGTAAACAATATTTCACTGGGGTTCACTGATGCCCAGTTGGAGAAACAGACGAGGCTCCCTCGCCAAACACTCGATCAAGTTAAGGCGTGGGCCGAAGCACGTCAGAAGGAATTCCAAGCTGAGTTGGATGAACGCATGCGTTCACTCCAACAGGCTGACGAATTCGGGAGCACTCGACAACAGCTCAACATGAACAGTGAGTGCGAGTACTCGGACGATGATCGGGAGGAATCCGACACTGACGCGAACCCTCGCCATAAGGCGAAAGGGAAGCGTAAAGAAACGGACTTCCAACCAAGAAGGAATTTCGGAGAAACCTTCAAACCAAGGAACGCGGGGGGAAACCCACGCGACTTCTCCAAAACCTTTAGATCAACTGCTGCAAATGCGGGAACATCCAAGTTTGCAAGGGACATTGCGGAAGCAATCGCCCCGAGAAGTGCCAAACAGATGTCCAATATCGGCACTTATGATGGTCTATCTGACCCAGACGATCACTTGAACAGATTCATAGCGGGGGCAACCGTCAGTAACTGGACGGAACCCACGTGGTGTTATATGTTCCAGATGACGCTGGTTGGAGCGGCCAGAGCGTGGTTTGATCGTTTACCGGTCCACCACATCTATGATTGGGCGGACTTTCAACACAAGTTCAGCCAACACTTCAGCCAACAGAGGAAATATACTGAAGAGCAGTGGACGATCCTCAACTGCGTGAGAGAGGAAGATGAATCTTTACTGGACTTCATCACTCGCTTCAACTCCAAAAAGCTGAGTCTGGGCAACATAAGTGAAGATCTTGTTCGCGCCGCTTTCATCCAGGGCGCCGAATACCCAGAGCTTATCCGCACGTTGACGGGTAAGGACGGCATGCCATCCACATGGGATGCCATCATGACGGCGGCCAAGCGCTTTGCCGAGATGGAGAAGCAACTGGGTAGGGATCTTCCCCAGAGTACACATCTCTACACGCAGAGGACTAGAGAAAACAATGTTCGGATCGCCCTGCAGAACAAGAAGAGGAAGCTAGGTATTTGGCAGTCAAGGGTAAACTTTGACACCTCATCCAGCTCTCGCCCTCTTGTTGGCGGAAGGGATAACACGCACCCTTCAAGCCGAAAACACCGGTGGACGCCACTCACCAAAAGCGTCACGGAGATATTTTCCACCGAAAAACTCCCATGGCCAAAAGCTCCAATGATCCGACAACGACCTAATGCGGATCAGAACAAATTCTGTGACTTCCACGGGACAAAGGGTCACAGTACAGAGGAGTGTACATCCTTGAAGGATGTTGTTGAAACATTCGTCAAGGATGGAAGACTTGCACACCTTGTGGCATCAATCAAGAATGGAGGAAGGAATGATAACCGGTATAAAGGCAATGGACGAAAGCCCGTTGACATCAGCATCCACATGGTTTATGGCAACATCAGAGGAAGAAAAAGACGAATGACAGAACCATGCGAATGGAAGGAAGTTGAGGTGCGCTTCCCGCGAGTGCCAGGAGGACCCAGCAAGGAAGGCCCCATCGTCATCAAAAGCCAGCTGGGGCATTACATAACTTCCCGCACTCTTGCTGACAACGGCGCCTCGTCAACGGTTATGTACAGGCAGTTCTTCGACAAGCTAGACGACGAAGACAAAGAACGCCTGGAAACGGTTTACGCCTCAATGGAAGGGTTCGACGGCAGCACAAACACCCCCCTGGGTATCCTATCTTTCCCCGTCATTCTCACGGACGGGAAATACTCCCGCACAGAAGACGTGGACTTCGTCGTAATGAGGAAGCCACATCACACATACGACATTCTCTTCGGGAGAGACGGGATGGCAAGATTCAACGCCGTGGTATCTTCAGTCCACGGCATGATGGGATGGCCAACTGCTGAGGGTGTAGCGATGATCACCGGTATCCCCCAGGTATGCATCGCATCCGTCTCATCTAAACCCGAACCAAAGATGGCTAAACCAACCATTACCGAACCAGAAAAATGGGCCCTCAATGGCAGATACCCTGACCAGGCTGTTACAATTGGCCCAACAATCGCTGATCCTACGCGCACCTTACTCAAACGCTTATTACAAAGAAACGCTGACATCTTCGCGTGGACACCAGCTGACATGACTGGTGTACCTCGAAGTAAGGCAGAGCATAAGCTCAAGTGTGACCAGGCTTTTACGCCAGTCATACAAAAGCGCAGAGTAATGGGGGCGGAACTGGCTAACGCGTGTAGAACCCAAGTCAAGGAACTCCTTGACGCGGGCATCGTACGCGTTAGTAGATATCAAACATGGGTTGCAAATCCCGTTATGGTACCGAAGGCTAACAAACAATGGCGTATGTGTATAGATTTCAAAGATTTAAACAAAGCATGCCCCAAAGATTGTTACCCGTTACCCGAAATTGACCTCAAAGTGGATTCATTAGCACCGTTTCGCCTTAAATGCTTCCTTGACGCATATAAGGGGTACCATCAAATCCACATGGCTGTAGATGATCAGGACAAAACCGCATTTCGGACGCCCGATGGCACATTTTGTTATCAAATGATGCCATTCGGACTTAAGAATGCAGGGTCCACATACCAACGCCTGATGGACAAAGAGTTTCATGCCCAAATTGGGAGAAACTTGGAAGTCTACATGGATGATTTGGTCATCAAAAGCCCTCAGCCAGAAGCGATGTTGAAAGACATCGAAGAAACTTTCAACACGCTCAGAAAGATAAACATGAAGCTCAACCCGAGCAAGTGTTCCTTTGGGATGGAAGAAGGGAAGTTCTTGGGAGTCATTGTTACTAAAGATGGCTTCAGAGCGAACCCTGAAAAAGTCGAAGCCATTATCAAAATGGAATCACCTACTACCATCAAGCAAGCTCAGACACTGAATGGACGCCTAGTCGCACTTAACCGCTTTTTGTCAAACCATGCGGATAGGTCGTTCCCATTCGTGTCAACATTGAGAAACTGTTTAAAGAAAACGCACTTCCGCTGGACACCAGAAGATGAAGCAGCTTTTCAGGAAATTCGGTCACGCTTGATCGAACTCCCAACGCTCACAGCACCAGAAGCGGGGGAGGAATTAATCATATACCTTTCTGCCACATAGAGAGCGACCGGGGCAGTCCTGGTAATAGAGCGGAAAGGTATCCAGATGCCTATTTACTATGTTAGCCGTGTCCTAACAGACGTAGAAACCCGGTACTCCACCCTGGAAAAATTAGTCTTAGCACTTGTACAAGCTTCACGCAGACTAAGACGATATTTCCAGGGTCACCCAATCACCATTCTCACCAACTTCAAACTCGCAAACGTTCTAGGCAAACCCGAATTATCGGGACGTCTGGCCAAATGGGCAATTGAGTTGGGGGAATATGCGATAAAGTACAAGCCAAGACCAGCTATGAAAGGCCAGGTCTTGGCCGACTTTATTGCAGAAGTCCCCGCTTCGCGGGAGAAAGAGTGCCAGGAAGAGGCTCAACCCTCCCCAGCACAGGACATCAATGATGTCTGGCGACTCTACACTGATGGAGCAGCCAGCAACGAGGGTTCAGGCGCAGGGTTGAAATTAACCAACCCAGCAGGCCAAGAATACACTTACGCTATTCGACTGGATTTTCCAAGTACGAATAACGAAGCCGAGTATGAAGCATTCTTGGCAGGGCTGAGAATTGCGCGTAAAATGGGAGTGAAAAACTTGGAAGCCCACGTGGATTCCATGTTAGTAGCCAACCAGATAAACGGAACGTACACGGCCGTGAACGACACAATGGCCCTGTACCTCGCACAAGCAAAAACCCTTATGTGCGATTTTAATGATTGTAAAGTCATACACGTCAAGCGTAGTGAAAACAAATCTGCGGATGCGTTAAGCAAGCTTGCATCATTAGCCTTCACCCATTTGGGAAAGGACATCCGCATTGAACTCCTCGAAGCACCATCAGTCCCGCACAAGGAAATTTGTGTCATCCAAACCGGTACAGAAACGTGGATGACACCAATAATAAATTACCTTGCAGCGGGTATACTACCAGAGTCAAAAACACAGGCAAGAAAAATACGTTGTAAAGCATTAAACTATCAACTCATCGATGACATCCTTTACAGACGTAACTTTCTTGGCCCACTCTTAAGATGCGTGGACAACCAAGATGCTGACTACCTCCTAAGGGAAGTACACGAAGGCATCTGTGGAGTACACGCAGGTCCACGCGCTGTTGTAGCTAAGCTAAATAACGCGGGATACTTTTGGCCGGGGATGCATACGGATGCGCTGGCATATATCAGAAAGTGTAGGTCTTGCCAGCTTTACGCACCCAACATGCATCGCCCGAAGAATGAACTTGTTCCAGTCACCTCTTCATGGCCATTTCAGAAGTGGGCCATCGATGTGACAGGCCCAATTTCCTACAGCAGCAGGAAACGTTCAGTTCCTAGTGGTAGACATCGACTACTTCACCAAGTGGATAGAAGCAAAACCCTTAGCCCAAACAACCGCAAAAAATATTAAAAAATTTATTTGGGAATTTATTATTTGTCGTTTTGGACTTCCACAGACTTTGGTGAGTGATAACGGCACCAACTTTGCTGACAAGAAGCTACAAAAGTGGCTAGAAGAACTTCAAATCACCCACACCTTTACCTCAGTGGCACACCCGCAAGGTAACGGTGAGGTGGAAAGAGCAAATAAAAGCATCGTCGAAGGCATAAAGAAAAGACTCCGGGAACACAGATCCGGCTGGGTAGACGAAGTTCCACACGTCCTTTGGGCAAACAGAACGCTGAAAAAGGCCAGTACGGGAGAAACCCCGTTCAGCCTCACTTATGGCACTGAAGCCATGGTCCCAGTCGAAATTGGTTTGCCTTCACCAAGGGTCTTAATTCAGCCAGAAGACAATGATGCGGGAAGACGGTTAGACCTTATGCTAACCGAGGAACGCAGAGACTTAGCCGCAGCGCGTGAAGAAAACTACAAGCGACAAATGCAAAAGTACTACAACACGCGGGTAAAACTCTGCAACTTCAATGTAGGAGACTACATATTGCGTAACAACGAGGCTTCAAACCAAGAGCGCCCAGGAAAACTGGCACCGGTCTGGGAAGGACCATACATTATCAAAGAAGTTTTGGGAAAAGGCGCATACCGGCTCGAAAGGCTCGATGGCACTCCTATCCCAAGAACATGGAACGGAGCTCAATTACGCAAATGTTACATGTAGATCAATTCCAAATTTGTAAAGAAAAGGCCTAGAGCCACTTCTAATGGAAATGATTCTCCTTTCACATTGTGTTGATAGCCTTACCTTTATACTTATGAACTTCCCACGCTGCTATGCCGGTATTCACCGCATAAATATGGGAAGAAGTCGCTGCGTGTGGAAGGCGGCAAAACCCGCATAAACACATAAAATGGTAAAAATTTCTAAGGAAAACCTTCACGCAGGTCAGCTATAGGTGAAGTTTGGTTATCCCAATAAATGAAAGTGACGGTCCTACCCGCACAATCATGATAAAGGAAACTGAACATTGACCTATTGGCAACCGCGCGTCGAAAGGTTAACTTATTCAAAACACTTAGAAAATTTCAAAGGAAAAGATGAGGAAAACTTCCACGCAGGTCAGATATAGGTAAAGTTTAGCCATCCTACTAAGTGCAAGTGACGGTCTTATCCGCACAATCACGAAAGAGGAAGCAAAACTTTAACTTATTATCTGCCACGTTGAAAAGTTAACTTATCTAAGTACTAAAGAAATTGCTAAGTTAAATCAAAATATGCGTGAAATAAACAAGGCAAGGCATTAGCAAATAATCTTTATTCCATCGAAATTCAAATATTACAAAGATTGCTGGGTACATACCCGCATACAAAAGAAGCTATACAAAAATAAAAATCTACTCTAATGGTGGAAAGGGATCTAAAGGATCAAGCTTCAGGACCACTTCCACTTAGACCCGCACCATCAGTAGAGTGTGGCGGTTCAAGGAAAGCTTTAAGGATAGCTAGCCCATCATCAGCAGCAGCAATCTCGTTCACCTTCTCCACCACCGGATGCGGGAAGGCAGCATACTGATTCACTGCTCGGTCATACGCAGCTTCAGTATCCACATTGTAAAGAGGGAAGTTGGAAGGCGGGATGCCTTATTCAACAAACCCTAGACCAAGCAGGAAGCCAGCCTTTTCCCCATCCTCATGAGAAGCGTTGAGGGTTGCGCTCATCGCATCGTCATATGATGTGTTCGTGAACACCCGATGCACAACCTACAAAACAGAAGTTTGTCAAAAACTCAAGAGTAAGGAAAAGCGTAAAGAAGTTGAAGTTAGGAAGCTGCGCATACCTGCGACAACGCTTCTCGAAGAAGCCATTCCTTGGCAACCAGAGCCTCCTGGAGGGCAGCTTGAGCTTCATTACGGGCGCGTTTGGCTTCGTTCTTTGTGAGGTTGGCGAGCAACACTTCCTTAGCAGCAGCCTCTTCAACGCCCTTTAGCTTCCGCTCAGTGTGGTCAAGCACGCCCCTCTGGTCCAAGATCTCTTGGAGCTTCTTGGCGTCTTCCATAGCCAAGGCATCATGAGCCTGCTGGAGCCTCTCTAGCTTGGCTTTAAGCTCCTCATTCTCAATGCGTAGAGGCTCAGCAACAGCTTCAGCCTTGGTGGCCCTCTCAGTTGCGTTCCGTGCAGTTTCCTTAGCCAGCCGAAGCTGTTCGTTAACAGCTTGGGCAGCCTTGGAACGGGCCTCGAGCCGGGCCTGAACTTCAACCTCGAAGGCCTTGAAGGCCTTCTCCTTTTCCGCAGCCACTGCGGCAAGCCTCTTGTTCTCCTCCCGGATGGCCCGCGCCTGAGCCACTTCCAGGCTATGCACCGTCTTTAACTTGTCGTTTTCACGATAAAGAAACTCGACGCGCGGCTGCATCCGGGCAAGGAGAATCCGCAGTTCATTCGACAGCCTACCCTCCTGGTAGCTGGACATGGCTTCCCCCAGCGCACCAGCGGGGGCGGCGTGGCGCGCCCATTCGACGCATTCTACAGGCGTCCGAAGGGTTGTTCCTCGGCGGATGTTCCATCGTGGAACATACACTTCATTGGAATCCGACACTGCAAAAGCAAAAAGCAGTTAGGAAAAGATGATATATATAAAAACATATATAAAATGAAATAATAAAAAGGCCAAAATAACCCTACGCACCTGTAGGGTCGACAACAGGCCTGTAGCCGCCAAACCCATCACCCGAACCTAACGGATATCCATCCAAGAGGTCAGGCAGATGGGAAGGAGGCAGAGATTGGCTTGACGCCCCAACACCGGACATACCTGAAGGGCCGGCCATAGTCGCCGGCGCCGGAGGAGGCATAGCGGAGGCCGCCGTGGTAGAAACCAGCGGAGGTGAACTCACAACCACGGCCGCGGCTGTGGAAGAATCCACAGAAATACTCACCGCCGGCTCAGTGAAAGAATCAGTGAATATGGCACTGACAGCCGGTGGGGATGTCGTCATAGTTGGAACAGTTGGCTCAACCGGGTGAGCAACTGAACCAACTGAAGCAGGCGCAGTCGCCTGGGTCATCGCCTCAGGTAGGTTGACCAAACCTACCCTCATGGGTCCAGAACTGCTACCTCCCGCTCCACCGTGGAATGCGGTAGCATCCACGCCTGCACAAAGAAGATATAAGTATAATGGTGGAAAGCTATGCAGTAAAAGTAAAGGAAGATTATACTTACGGGTTTTCTTGAGCCTAAAGGTGCGAACAGGCGGGGACGAACCCGATGGAGCCGGCCTCTTCATACCGGTCACCGTCGTCGTCCTGGGCTGCTCGGAGGTGACAGTCGTCTCAGCCTCCGGAACAGTGGTCTCAACACCACCTGGGTTCCCCGCCGCCTCCTCGCTCTCGGTCTCCGAGTTTGACCGGTTCCCCTGATCGGCGGTGGAGGCAACCTTCGCCTTGCCCTTTCCGCCAGCAGCCTTCTTCTTCCGCTTGAAGAAAGGACCGTCTGCGGATTCCTCATCAGAAGATGACAGAATTAGAGGAATTCCAGCAGAGGTTTCAACATTGAGAGGTCGAGGGTTGAATAACTCCTTACCTGGCCGCGTGGCGCTCAGAATCGGGTGGCCTGGCGGGTAGACCTCCACAAACCGATCCCTCGTTTGCTCCAGGATGGGCAACTCGTTCTCATCAAGAGCACGAGTACCCATCCGAGCGGGACCATCAACCTCCCGCGGATGCAGGAGCGACTGCAAGTCATTCCCCTCTGAAAAAAAAAAAAGAAACAGTTAGAAGAAAAACCTATATCAACAAAGAAGACAGAGCATACCGTAAGGGACAGAGTTCAAACCGTATTCGAGGACGATGGGAATCTGTGACGCCTCCTTCCACACCCGGCTCATCCCGAGCATCGCCATCCCGGACTCCGCAAAGCGGTACACCGGAGTCTGGATCCGGGAGATCTTGGCGAACCATTCCGCCTCCTGGTGGTTGAGGGCGTGAAGGGCGGGGAGTGCTCTCCCATTCTTAAACGTCATCGCAAGGGGGATGACGCGAGCGGAGATATAAAAAAACTCCCGCTTCCACGACCGAAGACTGCGCTCGGTAGCGCAGATCTTCAAACCCTTGATCCGATTGACCAAGGTGTACCACCACTGGATGCACCTCCAGGAGTAGAAGGTCATCAACCGATCAACGTGGGGCTCCACGCCCAGAATGAGGCACACCCACTCAAAGTGGCGGATCTTGGCGATCGCCATCTGGTGTACCTCCGTCAGATGCACACCGTGCCTCTCCAAGACACGGTATACAAACTTCATCAATGGGAACCTGAGATTCCCATAAACGAAGAATGCAGCGTACACCCCTATCTTGCCCTTGGGGGCATCGTACACCGTCTGGTGTGGCTCCGGAAACTCAGGCTCGAACGGCTCGAGCATGAACTTCCGGACGACGTACTGATAGAGGTCGGCCGGAAGAGCACACTGGCACTCGCCAGCAGTACTCTTGTCATCCTTATCGGAAGTGGACGACGGATTCTCGACGAACACATCAGACTCCTCGGCAGTAGCCTCAACATCATGGGAAGAAGACATTCTGGAAGGATGAAAGGCAACGATTTCAGAAAGAATATTCGCCGGAAATCGCTTAAAAGGAGAAGATAGAAGTGAAAGTGTGGATTACAAAGGACCCTCTCCCCCTTTATATACTCATCGCAATGAATGCGATGAATTTAATGCGGAGGAGAGAGAAAAGAGCTGGTGCAATGAAACTATGACACGTGGAAAAAGCAAGCTGGCAACAGCTGTTGACGGGACGCGCGCCGTAAAATCCGCACCCACGCGCCTAAAAAAGCGTCTGGAATGACCATGTACTGTCACGTCGCCATAACTTCCTGCACGTCCTGACACTGTCAGAAGAAACCGTCGAACGACGTTTCAACAGTTTGGACTGTTCTTATCCTTTCACCAACTCTTCGAATTTCAAAAGATTCAAAAAGATTCAAAAATAGGAGGGAATATACCCCCCTTACCTGGGCAACCAAGTAACTATAAGCAGGTGCGGGTACAGTGTCAAGGCAAAACCCTTCACATACTTAGCACCCGCAGAGAATGGACGCCAAGAATACCTTGGAAGTAAGATAACTATAAGACGAGTGCGGGTACAGTGTCAAGGCGAAACCCTTCACATACTTAGCACTCGCAGGGAATTGAAACCAAGAAGGATCTTCTGGGCCATGCTTGCGAAAAGGGAAATAACATCCCCGCATAGCGGGAACGTTGAGAACTAGATTGTTTGAAGCTCCAGGATGGAATTGGTTCTTTAACATAATTGATCACTATGTTTAAAACTACCAAAACCTCGTGGAGAATCTACACAAGTGAAACTCAACGCTCCTGACTTGCGAGGAGGTTACACACCTACCTGCATCATACCCAAAGATCAAGCAGAAAAGTCGGGAATTTCTGCACGTGACATTAGGGAAACCGCGGGAAGAATCCCCACGGACAACCTTAAAACTAAATCCTTTTCAAAACCCCTTGCTTAAGTCCAAAGTTCACCTCGCTTATTAACAATTCATGAGAAGAACATTGGACTGGGGGGACTTGAAGAGGTAGGTCCCAGCAGAGCCCAGTTGGACCCGCAAGACTCACCTTGAAGAGGGACGTCTGCGCAAGGACCAACTGGTTCCGCAGGACCCACCATGCTCAGAGATGAAGACCTTACGCGCAGTACGCCAGCTGTTACCGCAGGGAAAGCCTCCCAATGGTGAAGTACCCCGCCTGTCCCCGCAGCTGCGGATACAAGCCATCAGGGAAGGCTACTCGCACTAATAGCAAGGCTACACGCACAAGGCATTAACTCAATAATTCAGTTCACCTGAAGGAATGAGCAAGGCGGGAATACTCCCGCCCAAATGAGCCAGTCCGTATGCTTCTGGAAGATCTTTTGTACTATACCTGCCAAGGTATGGACAAAATAGACAAGATCTGACCAAAGCAGCCCATGAACCAATCACAGGGTGACAGCTCACCGACAAACAGTACGAGGAGCATGCTCTAGTACTGTTTGTCACTATTAGCCGCTGCCTACTCACCAACCCTTGTCGTGGCACGCACATAGCCTGCAGTTGGTGGAAAAGGAATAGTACACAGCCGGCCTGGTCACTATCAGCCGCTGCTTACCCACCAACCAGCATGGCACGTGCGTAGCCCGTAGTTGGTAGAACAGGAATATTATACAGCTGGCTGTACCTGCTTGGAAACCTACCTTCGGCTATAAACACTCCAACACCTTGGAACGGTATGATCATTTGGTATTTTACCTTCACTAGCTATTTCTCTCAATATACACTTATATTCAGAGCAATCTAGTCTGATTCTCACGCCGGAGGGTGGTCACAAGGAGGAACCCCCCCCCCCCCCTTCTCAGTGACGAGCTCACGGTGTCTGTTTTGCAGGTCATCTGAAGAACATCCTTCTTTGCCGGACCTAACACTCGTGGGAAACATTACTTAACCCCCAGATTATCCGTAATCTGCCCGGGGTCGCTTAGTGTTTCTTCACCCACCTTCCAATCAACACTTATCGGTGGATTAGAACTACAACTAATATGCGTATTGTTATTGGATTAATGTTATTTGCTAATGGGTGCTTCGACATTATATAACTATTGTTAATGATTCCTAATTGTAACGTTGTATCCCTTGTATTGCTACATGGTTGTGGCTATTATTCTTTCCGTTATATAACAATTTTTTGCTCAGTGGTCCATGTACTCAAGAAAATCGTGATGTGAAAAGTTAAATTCAACAACCTTGAGGGTGGAAGACATGAAGTTTAGTGGAATTTATTCTAGGACACTTAATGTTCCATTTTAGGTATCGTTGTAAAGATTTGAAATTTAAATCCAGTGCCTAAATGATGTCATTAAGGCTACTTTATTACTACATTGTGTGAAACATCAACGCTAATCATGGTTGGTTATTACAAAGCGGCATAAAAGGTCTCACGGTATTTACAATGGATAAAGGGGCATAAGTTGACTTTATAAGAAATCAGATAGTCTTGAAGTCATAGGCTATATTGATTATGGCTTTACGGTGTGTAAGGAAAACGATGTCACACCTCAACCGACGACGAATTATACGTCGGGGCATGACATTGATTGTTTAGCACACATGACACTACTAAAGTTAAAATATTTATTCATATTATTTATTAATGCTACATAACTTGAAATTGAAATAAGACAACCAAGCATAACAAACAAATAAATAATGTCATTTTAAATAGGATTCTAAGGTCTGTTTGAGTGTATTTCATCTTCAAAAAGCATAAAACATATGTACATGTAACATTTATAAAAATAAAGGTCCACTATAAGTTGTTAATGAGTAAATGTAGGCTTTAAAATTTATATAATAGTGAAAATGTACAATTCATGTGTTGTTGGTGTGAAATTAAAGCGATATGAATATGTAAAAATAAATGTGGACTCACTGTCGTTGGTTTAAAATCCAAACGTATATGAGTAAGTGAAAAATAAATGTTGACTCATTATTGATGATGTAACATTCGAACGTATATGTGTAAGTGTATGATCATACTAGAGTTTGAGCTTGAAACATAACATTAGATTGACAAACCCACACATGACACAAAACATACACATTATCATGAGACATAAACATATACCATGCAATTTTAACACACAAAAACATGATACTGAATTGTGTAAAGTTAATAGATATACATACTACCTCCAAAAATATAAAAGTGAAAATGGTGTATGAATGCTCACATGGATAATGAGGATGGCATCGACAAAAGATTAAATGAATTGAACAAATGTTTCAACAAAATTCAGCAGATTATCCGAAAATGATGGAGAAACGAGAGAGAATTATTCTTGAGTTCACGTTCGGGTTCAATTCGTCAACAAGCTTGGATGCAATTCCAGAGGCGATATGAGATGAAAAAAATTGAGATTTGAGAGAGAAGTTGTATGTGATAACCATAGAGTAAAGGTAAGAGCGTGAATTCGTTCAACACTAGAGTCGGGTCAAACGGGTCTTAAGCTCAGAGTTCATGGGAAATTGACTAATTTTGACCAAATTAATGTGTAAATGGTGGAGAAAAGAGTGCAATGTTGTTAGGGTTAAAAAAATGTAGTAACAATTAAACAAGTCAAAGTGAGTCGATTTGGGTGTTAATTCGATCAACCGGAAAACCAGCGACGAAGAACCGACTTTTCGTGTATCTAGTCTTGCTTCATGTGTCGCCAAGGGATGAAGGGAGTTCCTTTGCATGCCGTTAAGAACTTGAAGTTTAAGAAAGTTTTGGAATTTGACAATGTTGGTCCCTAAACTTGTTTAACCGCAATTTAATGGAGAAGTAACCAAACTAACGAGCGTAACTTTTATAAAACTTGAATATAACATATAATAGACTTTGATTTTGCATGATTAATGATAACCATGGATAATGACAAATTTCCAACAGTATATTGATTGAATACTAGATCCGATTATCTTGAATAACAAAATGAATTGGGTTCTAAATTCGAAAAATTGACGAATGTCACAAATAAAAAGTGGAATTAAAATACATTTGCAATCTATTAGGTAGCTGCTGATTCATGAAAGAGTCATAAACAATATGTGGTTATCACATCAACTAAGATGTCATAATATGTTGCATGTTATAATGACACGCAGTTGATGCTCCTAATTAAGAAATAAGATTAAGGGACAAAGTAGTAAATTCCGTACATAAGAGCTGATGAGAGTTTGCTATGATAATAATGTGAAGGTGATCTGTTCAAACAATATTAGCTCAAGTAGTGAATGGTAATATCTCGACCCAAAATACTTATAAGTATGTGAGAAAGTCTATGGATATAGTTTTAATATCGAGTATAACAACACACATGACAAGTTAGCAATTGGTTACCACCGTTCATTTATCTTCTACTTAATATGGGTTTTAGGGTGACGTTTTATAAATGTTGTGTTGAAATGTTTTAAGAGAATGTGTACCTATTTCACTTAAGGGTAAGATTAAAATACAAAGTAAATAAAAAATAAAAAGTGTAAGAAGTAATCTAGTTTATTGATTTTAAAT
Source organism: Bidens hawaiensis (assembly GCF_021521415.1). NCBI lineage: Eukaryota > Viridiplantae > Streptophyta > Magnoliopsida > Asterales > Asteraceae > Bidens > Bidens hawaiensis. Next base: position 122,704 of record NW_027492550.1, read on the forward strand.
TTGAATTATTGTGATTAATTCGAGAATAAAAAAATGATTGAAGGGGCATATATGAAAAAACTCATATTGTTGACTTTCTCTCTTCAAATGCGATACACATGTCAATTCCTCCCATCATTTTAAAACGTTCAAAACTTTTTCATACGAATTTTTTTTTTTAAATCACAGTAATAACAAACAGTTTTTTTATCTTTAATACGAGTACCATATTAATATATAAAAATAAAAAAAATTAGTGAGTTTTTATACATTGTGTTATTGATTTGTCATTGTGGCTTTTTAATTGAGTTTTCTACATTGTGTTATAGGTTTTGATCATTGTGTTTTTTCAATTGTTACACATATTAAAGATAAAATTAAAAAAAGCACGTACGTCATTGTATCTTTTATTCGCCATTGTGTCTTTATGTTCATCATTTTGTCTCTTGTTAGTTATTGTGTCTTTCTACTCATCATTTTGTTTTAGTCATGGTGTATTACGTTCATTGTGTATTTTGTTCAGGTCATTGTGTATTATTTAATTACCATTGTGTTTTGTATTTCAGATTATTGTTTAATATGTAACAGTTGTGTTTTATATTTATATTATTGTGTAATAGGCGATGATCATTGTGTTTTATACTTTTATTCATTAGATATAGTTGTTATATTTTATCATTATATTCACATATTAGAATTGTACAACAATGTTATTTCACTATTACAATTTTCAGATTTTATCACTTTTGAAAAAAAAACACAATGATAAAAAGAGATACACAATGATGAACATAAGATACAATGATATAACTTTTTTTATATAAAACAAAGTCTATTCATATTAAAAATAAAAAAAGGCTTGCTATTTTGGTGATTTTTTTTAAATGTTGACCGAAAATAAAAGAATTAACATGCATCTTGCATGTGATTAAAGAAAATATGTGTTTTTCTTTTAATATTCTTAATCATTTGATCCTTAATTGACACATGACAATAAATTATGAATTTTCATCCTTCTCATTTTTCTTATCCTTTCTATAATAGCTTAAGCCTTCACTCAAATATAATATTTGTCAATACTTATGAAAAATAATGTTATTCAGAGTAACAAAGTTTTACACCTAACCTTAAGTTTGAGATGATATTATTATGTCATAATTCATTAATTTGTGGAGATCTTGCATTGATACAATTCTTCCGGCCCACAATACTTATAAAACACGTTATTTGATAACATGACCGTAGGATTTCGTTGACGGAAAGAAATATAAATATCAAGGAAAATGGATCTTGTTTAATAAATAAATTCAGAACAAATACTTTTCAACACGTGAAATGAGAACGATGGTTAGATTTATTAAACTGATGATTGAATCTTGAAGTCTTCAAAACATTGGTGCTAATAGCTAAGGAAACACCTAAACCATTTCCTCTCATCTCAATCTATAGGTATTTCTTATAAATACACACTGCCATATCAACATTACCATAATACAACCCTAATTATACATTTATACTTACACTGTTATACAACCACATAATGTCTCTAAGAGCTAGACCGGTAACAACCGTGTCATCCTCTGATGACGAGTCCGAAAACGACATCCCTGACAGCCCTAAACAGCCACCGCCACCACCAACATTGTCACAATGGGCTATATCACAAACCCTAGCTAGCACAGCCCAACTAGCCAACCTCCTACCCACCGGAACCCTCTTGGCTCTCCAAACCGTAGCACCCATATTCACTAACCACGGTTCGTGTGACGTAGTCACTCGCCCTCTCACCGCTATCCTCCTCGGTTTCCTGACCGCCTTTTGCTTCCTTGCAAGCTTCACGGACAGCTTCAAGACATCAGATGGCCAAGTCTTTTACGGGTTTGCAACGTTCAAAGGCATGTGGGTCTTTGATTCCCAAACCGCAGCTGCTTCAGGCTCTGGTTTACCGGATTTGAGCAAGTACAAGTTGAGGGGTGTTGATTGGATTCATTCGTTTGTGTCGGCATTTGTGTTGGTGACAGTAGCCATGAGAGATCGGAGTGTGGTGAGTTGCTTCTATCCAAGACCAAGTCATGAGGCTCAAGAGGTTCTTGACATTGTGCCACTGGGACTTGGTCTCCTTTGTAGTTTGGTGTTTGTTGTTTTTCCTACCAAAAGACATGGAATTGGCTACCCGGTTTCTCATTGATTGATGCTCAAGATTTCTATGATTTTACAATGAAATTTCAATAATGTAGACAAATTCATATTAACATGTATTAATTGCTTAGACATTTTATCTTACTTGTTCACTTTGTATAAATTATTACGAAAATAAATATGTACTACTGAAATAACAATCATGTAAGTGATTTTAGCATTTCATTTCTAATTTATGAATTAAGTTTCTTTTAGTATTTTAAAACATGATTTTTTATATTTAATAAAGTTATTGAAAAATAGAAACAAATGAAACATTATAATTAAACTTACTTTCTTGAGGTTGATGGTCAATTGTGACAGAAAAACAATATTTTAATGTTTAAATACTTTATCATCTTAGGTTCAAATTTCAAAAAGTAAAAGAAATATATAAACTTACTAGCTGAAGTAATTAACAACGAAATTAAGGTTGTATTTAGTAATGGAGTGAATTAAGTAAATTATTCGTATTTAGAAGAACTTAATGATGGTCAAAAATGGTTTCGTTGTAACCGGCGGCTTTGAGATTATTATTGGAGTTGGTGGTGTTAGGTAGCCAAAAACAAATTGCCACCTCATTACATCATTGAAAGCTGTAGGAACTTTTGAACATGTTTACTACCACTTGCACGTTAAAATATTAGCAGTTCAACTAGGCCTCCATGTCTATTATACTAAAAGACCTTGATTAATATAACTATGTACGCTTTTAAGTTGGTCATGCTAAAATGAAAGAACTGTAAGAAATCCGTTCATGGAATAACAATAAAACACAAATTTTATTAATATGAATTACAATACAAAATAATTATAGCAGTAAATTATAATACTTTGAAGTGAAAGTTACAACTAATTAAACAAGTACAAGGAAACAAACTAAACGAAACAAGTAAAACGACGCTGAGAATTCGTGTTCAACACGGGTCCCTTAAAACAGATTGCGGGTCTCCAAAAAGAATCCGTCTGTTTCCTAGGGTACAACAGCCGAAGCAGTTAGTACCGCTGGGGAGGACCGAACACCCGAATTGGAACTCGAAACTTCAAAGAAAGGAGTAAAAACAGAAACGTGACAACATTCACAAGTGTTTGTATTTTGATGTAAGTTGGTAATCTTGTAAAAGTGAAAGTAATATATTTTTACAAGAATCATCTTTGCTCATATATATATATATATATATATATATATATATATATATATAGGGGATGGATCTTGCGAGAAGTGATTTTATAGTTAGAAGTGCGAGAAGTTAATAATAACCATTAATAACGATTGATCTAGGGTCTACAATCAAAATAGTAATAGTGTAATTATGACTTATGAGTTTCAATATCTTAATGGAAATTAATGGAGTTTCAAACAAAAAGGATATGTTGGTATTTTCTTTTATAGAGCCACAATTGTAACTTACATTTCATTATTATATTCCTAAATTTTAACTACATCATCTATCAAATAAAATATTCTAATAATCTAAGCTCGCAAGAAGTTATCACAACTTGCAAAAAAATATCATATAATATATACTACCAAAACTTTTTATTACCAAAACTTTTTATTACAAAATAATTAAAGCAGTAAATTATAATACTTTGAAGTGAAAGTTACAACTAATTAAACAAGTACAAGGAAACAAACTAAACAAAACAGGTAAAACGGGGCTGAAAATTCGTGTTTAACACGGGTCCCATAAAACAGATTGCGGGTCTCCAAAGAGAATCCGTCTGTTTCCCAGGATACAACAGCCGAAGCAGTTAGTACCACTGGGGAGGACCGAGCACCCGAATTGGAACTCAAAAACTTCAAAGAAAGGAGTGGAAACAGAAACGTGACAACCTTCATAAGTGTTTATATTTTGATGTATGTCGGTAATCTTGTAAAAGTGAAAGTAATATATTTTTACAAGAATCATCTTTGCTCATATATATATAGTGAAAGAAGGCTCTCGGACAAAAATTGATGATCATAATAAATAACATTAAATGTTTTTAATGTCTTCATTAGTTTAATCAATTCAATCACAATTCCTAAAACTCTTGAGTTGGACCAAAAATTGATGATCATAATAAGTGACATTAAACATCTTTAATGTCTTTTATTATTTTAATCAATTCAATCAACTCCCATCATTTCATATGATGCATGCTAGCATATGACCCGTACATTGACCAACAGCACGCGTGCCCCAACATCAAGCAATCGGCTCCACCAATATGGGACTAGTTCTCACTTCTTTCACTTTATTTGTTAAAGTTGGCAACTTTAACATTTCAAACACCTAACTTTGGACATTAATATCTCATTCATCTTATGTCCGTTTTGGACAAATTTTGGTTCGTTGCGAAGCTCTGACAACATAGAACATATATTTTAACAACAAATGAGATAGTTAACAATTATATTAACCACAGTTACATATATTTTAACTATGTCCAAAATGCGAAAATTAATCGAAAATTTTCCAACACTCCCCCACATAAATGGAGATCGATCCTTTCCTTAAAGTTTCATTATTGCAATTCAATGGTTGAGTATGAAGGATAGGTAGCATTAGCTTTGAACCTTGACTTAGTCTCCTAGTAATGAGTAGATGTGATGTCTTTGAACAAACCACCATTTGTGTAGACGTTATTACACTCCACACACCACTCTTCCTGATCTAGTCAACCCATCATTGTTGTGTCTGTTATGGTCATGGAACACTTTTCTGGTTCTGCAAGAGCTCTAGGAATTACGCGCCCCACAATTACATTAGAAGCGACCCCACTTCTCTCTCACATAGGTGATTTACACAAATCATTAAAAGCCATATGCTTAACCTCGTTGATATCACTGATTTGTTATAGAAATGGACAAGGAAATATAAATCTTCCTTTTTATGTTTGAGGTACTCCCCCACAGTGACCTTAGTTCATGCAATTAGGTTGTCCTATTGAACCTAGATCTTGGGATCTCTAATCTCATAGGTTAGGTTTTCCTTTGCACTCACTTACTTCATGGGCTTTACTCCCATTCCTCTTGACGTTTTGTGAACTAACTCTTTGCTTAAGCCTTTCGTTAACGGGTCAGCAATGTTATCATTTGACTTCACATAGTCAAGCGTAATAACAACCGTTGAGAGTAGTTGTCGTATCTTGTTGTGCCTACGCCGAAAATGGCTTGATTTTCCATTATACATATCAAGTTCTTAGCTCTACCAATCGGTGATTGGCTATCACAATGTATGCAAATAGCCGACAAAGGCTTTGGCCATCTTGGAATATCTTCCACAAATTGACGTAGCCACTCCGCCTCTTCTCCAGACTTATCCAAGGCGATGAACTCAGATTCCATCATGGATCTAGTTATAATGGTTTGCTTCGAAGACTTCCAAGCTATAAATGCTCTTCCTAGTGTGAAAACATACCCACGTTTAGATATGGAATCTTTTATATTCGATGTTTGCATCAGTGCATCATTCGATCACTGCTGGATTACAGCTATATAGATTAGCATCACACTTAAGTTTGAGGCTAATTTAAACAGCTATTTAAATTAATATCACACTTAAGTCTACCTGATTAATTATTATTATTATTCCTATGGTTTTATTGCAAATCAACCATAAACTAGTTAAGAACACATAGTAGATGACCTAACAGAATCCTGTCATATGAAACAATCACTAAAGAAACTATGAAACAATCAAACTCACCAAACAATCCTAAGCACGTGCATGCATCGAATGAAAAACATAAAACCTCTTACTTAATCATAAATCCTTAAAGAAAACAAAATCCAAGCCAAAAACCAAAATCAACACAAGTTCATCACAATCCTGGCGGTATAAGGGTTTAGTCAACAATCATACTCAAGAACAAACCAAATAAATAAGGTTCAAAAACCAAATTCATAAAGAAAACAATAAATTCAAACGAATAATAATGATGTTTGGATGAGTAGGTATTGAACCCGGACGGTCTCTGCCCGAACCAACGACTTCTTCTCTCCTTCAAAACTCCGTTCGGCGTCCACCCTTGCGATTTCCTCCTCCTCCTCTCTCTCTCTTTTTTTTTGTCTGTAGGGTATTTATCCAAATTAGCCGCAAAGGTTGGTGGCTCTTTTTTCCCTTCTGTTCTACACTTTCTTCTTTAATTCAACCAGAGTCGGCCCAAAGCATGGTTCACATGGGCCGAATCCCATACTATCGACCCTTCATAATTTTTTAACCCGGCCAAATTCAAATATTTAGTGGCATGAACATGTCAATTGATTTTCGATATTTGTTCAGTCATAATTTCACAAATGAATATTATAAAGACATTTACAATATTAATAAATTAAAGTTAGAAATATTCAACATAATTGAAATGGATTCCTATGAGTTAATACTTTATAGCTTCAAAATATCTACTTTAAAATGCACTGATATAATAGCAATTAGAAGTTACTCTGTTACGTTAGTTAATATATAACTAAGGGCACTTAAAATAAACCAATCAGTAGTTATTAGTATCGAGTTGTTTTACTCGTTTAAACTCATTGTCTCAAGTTTAGTAAAAATATTCTATTTGAGCTTGTCATCTCTTGAAACTATTAAAATCCAAATTGAACCTTTTGAGAGTAATATTTATTAAAAAAAACCTAGTTTAAAGTACTTAAAAGTGTAGGAAATATTTATTTAATAATATGTATCATTTGGATCACATCAAATATTCCCACACTTAACTTTTTTTGTCCTTAAAAAAGCTATTTTGCAGTGGAATCATAATCGGAAAATATGGTCTTAAAAACATATAGGTTATTTTAAAGCTTAGATACACGTAAAAACCGCGATTGTCGATATTATTGTCCACTTAAATCCAGCCACCAGTGTTTCAAGCCCTCAAACACATTAAGCATTTAAGTTCAAGTAATATCAATTATTTATGAGTCTCACACTTTTAGAGTTACAGATCCATCTACCCCATCTCAAGCATAATAAAGAAAATTAAAAATCGGGTTGAAACAGACTGGTTCAACATATCACTGTAAGATAAGAACCCCTTAATGATAAGAAAATACACTTATATGGAATTTGTGGATGAAAAGCTAATGGCTCTGGACAAGCATAACCTTCACCGGGATGTGATTGGTCTTAAATAAGCTAGCCATATGTTTTGATATAGTATTTGGATGTGCGGACATTTAAACAGTTGTACTTTTGAATTCACTTTTGATTTACCGGTTAAATGCAAATTTTGAATCCTATAACTGTGTTCCATTTTGATACGTTTAATTCATGAATCTTGCATTCTAAATTATTCGTAGTTGGTCAAACTCGTGAGAACGACTCTGAATTAAGGCTATTCTGATTTTAGACCCAAAGGGTTGACTTCCAAACTCACAGACCTCATTATGAATAACGTTGGATGTAACTTATATCAAGTCATCTTCATGGATCTTAGTCATAAGATGTTTTTGATATCGGTATACTCATTTAGTATCCTCTGACCTGAGAAGCATTCTAGAACGTTCGTTTACTAAAGTCTATTCTTGATTAGTGTCAACCGCTTTCGCGTAACTACTAGTCATAAAGGCATTGGTTGGGAGTAGTTTTGAAGTTCAGTGGAAGTTGTATGTAATCAAGATGGATTGTGTACTCTCATATTATATGTAACAATTAGACATTGTGGCGCACTCGTTGATTCAAATTGGTGCAGCGCGAGGCCTCACCCAAACTTACTGTGTGATTGGACCACTTTGATTCTTAATCGAGAACAATAATAATTGAACGCCATATGAGATTGAATCATATTCATGTCTCGTTGTTCAATTGATTTCTTACACGGAAAGGATTATGACCTCTATTACCATAAACTCATTATGTTGCATAGGATGTTTCAAGATGTTTTAGTTAATAACTTTGAAGTGTCATACCTTGTTGGGGGCAGCCTTGTGTAGCTACAGCATCATTGGCTCTCTGCATTAAGGAACTTAATCGAAAGTCTTCCAAGTGTGAGATTGTTGGAAATTATGGACCGGTTCGATTAATTTAATGCGGTCGACCAGGATATTAGCCGTAGGAGTTACACCTTGGACAACGTACACTAAACTCGCTTAACTAGATAAATCGGTAATGACGAATAATTAACAGAACAGATTATGTTAATATAATTATCTAGTGTAATTACACGCGTACTCGTAAGACGAATTTTATCATTTATACTAAATATAAATAATAAATATGTTATGTTTATTTACAATTTAACAAAATTAATTCGGGCTTTAAAGAAAGTTGGATCGAGTTAAACTTTGAGGCTCGGCTAATATTTATTAAAGATAACTATACTATTACGCTTAATAACAAGGTAGATGGACGTAAACCTAAAACTAATTTTGGTATATAAATATCACTCTAAGATTTTTGGTGTATTTGGATTGCCAGCTGGCCCTCAACATTTTAGCCTCGATCTCCAGCCGTAAATAAAAGGGGTTCTTCTCCGGCCAGGCACATACCACCATGTTCTGGCCACCGCACCTCCACCCATTGACGCCGCATTGCCAAAACGCCTAAGCCGTTGCCGCCTTGCATCCAACCCTACTGCAGCTGCCATGTACACGAAGCCATTGTCACCTACGTGCCACCGCAGCCAACCCGTTAGTTCAATTCGTTAACTAGCGTTAGTTCAATGAACATCAGTGTCTCGAATGGTTATTCATTAACCGCAAAGGTATATCTATATCATCGGTAATTAGATAGGTTAATTATTATATTTATTCCGTGCTCATGTTGTTTTGTAACCGGATCATGTCGAGTTTAGTTTTGGTTATAATTACTCGTTATTATTCCGCTGCGCATATGTTAATTAATTTGATTAATTGTTATTTGTCATATTTATAATTTATTGAACCGGATTTTAATAAATAAATTTTGACTGGTCACCATTGAAACATAACAGTTCCAATCGTTGTTAAAAATAAGAAAAACATATGAGAAAGGTTTATCGCATTTATACTTAGATGATCACTAGGTATAGACTTTGTTTATAAATTTTCTTATTGTATTTCGCGTGATAATGATAGAAGTCTTTCAATCTGATTTCCCCTTTGGCGTGGTTGTAGAAACATATTTCAACTCAACTAACTGCATCACGTGAGTTAAATACGCAAGAACGGGGACAACGCTCACACGGGGTTGATGGGTTGACAAATACAGAGATAGGCTCTGTAAAATTTTTAAATTGAGATTGCGGAAATATTAAAAAATACTGTTAAGTTCTTACACGCACGCACACACAATAATAATAATAATAATAATAATAATAATAATAATAATAATAATAATAATAAAATACCTAAGTTTTTTCACCATATAAAGATCATAAATTCCGAAAAAAATAACAAGCTGTTTTTGTTGGTTTGGTTTTGCTATTAAAAATTATATACTACCACTTATGAGCCAAACTTATGAGGTCTATCTACTGAAAAATATATGAGCTATGCTTATAAGTTCAGAGCCCAAAAACAAGGAGAACCGAAACACCTTCCGCTCCTATAAAGTTTCGTCCATGCATATGTTGGGATTCAGTGGTGATTAGTCAAAATTTTATTTATTAAACCCGGTGCAATAAACGTGACAAATAATAATAAATCTTATTAATTAATAAATGCGCAACGGAATAAAACGAGTTATCAACACCAAAACTAAACCCGACAGGACCCGGTTACAAATCATACGAGCACGGATATAATAAACAATTTATTATTAACTACCGATGATATAAATATATACCTTGGTTAATGAATAACTGGTTGAGACACCGAAGTTCAACGAACAAATGCTAGTTAACGATCTAATAAACGGACAGCGGCTGCAGCAACCTGTGATGGTGGCGGAGACGGCGCTGTGTGGCTTTCTGCGGCAGTTCCCAGCGGCTTTAAGCGGTGGGGACATGCAACTTTGTGTGGAGATCGGATGAAGATGTGGGCGACCGGTTTTCTATTCTTGTTATGCAATATTAATGATTAGGTTGTTATTATTATTATTATTATTATTATTATTATTATTATTATTAATCTATGCAATATACGAACCAGCCCTAAGCCCATTACGATCAGCACACAATTATTTGAAAGTCCACATCAACTTTATCAATAATAAATAATACATGTTATTTATTAATTATATTTATATCTAATATAAATAATAAATCATGTTAATCGTTCGTCATTACCGGTTAAACAATTTAAGCGGATTTTGGTTCGTTGTCCAAGGTGTAACTCTTACGGGTTGTAACTCAGCTTGTCGCGTTAAATTAATCGAACGGTCAACTATTTCCAACAGTCTCCCACTTGGATGGTTTCTGGTTAAGTTCCGCAACGCTGACAGCCAGCAGTGCTCTAGCTACAAATGGCTGCCCCCAACAAGTTATGACATTTTAAAGTTATTAACTAAAACGTCTTGGAATACACTATTGCAAGATAATGAGTTTACAGTAATTGTCGTTAATTATCCTTTATGTATAAGACATTAATCGAACAATGAGACATGGATCATATTGAATCTCACATGGAGTTCAATTATTGTTCTCGATCTAGAATCAAAGTGGTCCAATCAAACACATAGTAAGTTTGGGTGAGGCCTCACACTTCACCAGTTTATATCAACTAGGGTGCCAAGATGTCTAACTGTTACATATAATGTAAGAGTACAGAATCTCATCTTGATTACATACAACTCCCACTGAACTTCAGCTGGTAGTTACACGAAAGCGGTTGACACTGATCAAAAAATAGCCTTTAGTAAACGAAAGTTCTAATATGTATCTCAGGTCTAAGGATACTAAATGAGTATACCAATATCAAAACATCTTATGACTAAGATCCATGAAGATAATTTGATGCGAGTTACATCCAACGTCATTCATAATGAGGTCTGTGAGTTTGGAAGTCAACTCCTTTAGTCCAAAGTCAGAATAGTCTTAATTCAAAGTCGTTCCCATGAGTCTGACTGACTATGAATAACTTAGAATACAATATTCATGGATTAAACATATTAAAATCAAACACAGTTATATTATTCAACATTTGCATTTAACCTGTAAATCAAAAAAGAACTCAAAAGTATAATTGTTTAAATGCACACATCCAAATACTAAATCAAAACAAAATACTAGCTAATCTAAGACCAATAGCATCTTTGTGATTATCATGCTTGTCCTGAGTCATCAGTTTAGTGAATGAGTTAAGTAGGGTTTGGTCTATGTCTACTTTGCTTATTATGATGTCTCCTCTTTCCAGTATTTCTCGTATACGGTGGAACTTCCTTAGAATGTGCTTGGCTTTGTGATGAGATCTGGGCTCTTTAGCCTGAGCAATAGCACCTGTGTTATCACAGAACACCTCGATTGGTTTGTGAATACTCAGAACCACATCAAGGTCAGTGATGAACTTCTTCATCCAAGCAGCTTTCATAGCAGCATCTGATGTAGCTATGTATTCATTCGGTGGTAGAATTCGCCACCACACTCTGCTTGGAGCTTTTCCAGTAAATAGCTCCTCCATTGAGAGTGAACACATATCCTGATTGTGAGCGAGAATCATCTCGGTCAATCTAGAAGCTAGCATCGGTGTAAAACTGTAACACCTTACAGTGAGCTTTTCTTCCACTCCTCCAAAAACTAAGAACATGTCCTTGGTCCTTTTCAGGTACTTAAGAATGTTCTTTACCGCTGTCCAATGGGCAATGCCAGGATTTTTCTGAAAACGACTAGTAATGCTCAACGCATACGAGACGTCAGGTCTAGTACATAACATAACATACATGATAGAGCCAATTGCTGAAGCATATGGAATTTCTTGCATGTGCTTAGTTTCAATGTCCGTTGCTGGAGATTGCGAATTGTTCAACACGGTTCCTTTAGCCATGGGGACTGCTCCTTTCTTGGAGTTATCCATTGAGAAGCATGTCATTACCTTGTCTATGTATGTACTTTGACTTAGCCCTAGAAGACGCTAAGACCGATCTCGGTAGATCTTTATTCCAAGAATATAAGCAGCTCACCAAGGTATTTCATTGCGAAACAAGATACCAACTAGTGCTTAACTTCCTTAAGCATAGGAATGTTTTTTCTAATGATCAGTATATCATCCACATATAGGATGAGGAATGATATAATGCTCTCACTAGCCTTTCTATAAACACAAGGCTCATCTTCATTTTTGATAAAACCAAACTCTTTGATTTTCTTATCAAAATGAAGATTCCAGTTGCGAGATTCCTGTTTAAGTCCATAATGGACTTATTCAGTTTGCACACCCTGTTAGGATATTTAGGATTGACAAAACCTTAGGCTGAACCATATAGACATCTTCAGAAAGGTGTCCATTAAGAAAAGCAGTTTTGACATCCATTTGCCATATCTCATAGTTGTAATACGCGCTAAGACAAGTAATATCCTTATTGACTTAGTCATAGCAACGGGCGAGAAGGTTTCATCATAGTCAATATCCTGAGTTTGAGTAAAACCTTTCGTGACTAGCCATGCTTTATAAGTCTGTACATTTCCATGCATGTCGGTTTTCTTTTTGAAAATCCACTTGCTCCCTACTGACCTACATTCGGGGGGTAGCTCAACTAAGTTCCAGACTTGATTGTCACACATAGATTGCGTCTCGGCGTTCATGGCATGTTGCCATTTCTCAGATTTCGAATCTAAGATAGTAGATTTGTAATTAGCAGGTTCGTCGCTTGACTCGGCTACTAAGAGGACTTCGGGACCATCTAGATGCCATAGGTATTTAGAATTTGGTACGCGAGTCCTATTACTTCTGCGAACGCATGTGTTTATGTCTGATGTATCAGCAACAACAACTTGTTGATCAGACGTTCCAACTTCCTTAGCGGTTATTTGTGGTTCTTGAATTTCTTCAAGATCGACAATATTATTTCCAGTTCCTTGATCGAGAATTTCCTTCTTGAGGAAGTGGCCCTTCCTTTTGATAGAAATCAAATTTGTATCAGGATGGAAGAAACAATATCCACTTTGGTTATAGTATCCGATGAAAACAACCTTTACCCCACAAGGATCGAGCTTGTTATCAGAATCACTGGAGACATATGCATCACGTCCCCATACTCTAAGGAAAGACAAATTGGGTTTACGCCCACGCCATATCTCATATGGGGTTTTGCGTACCTTTTTAGTTGGATCCAGATTGACAATGTGGGCGGTGGACATAAGGGCAAAGCTCCAAAAGGACTGAGGAAAGTTAGTTCTACAAATCATCGATCGAACCATGTTTAGCAAGGTTCGATTTCTTCTCTCGCTCACGCCATTATGATTGGATGTGTCGGGTGGAGTGAGCTGTGAAACAATTCCACGCTCTTTTAGATGATTTATAAATTCTGAGTTAGATACTCTCCACCTCGATCTGATCGAAGCATTTTAATAGTTTTCCTGTGTTGCTTTCCACTTTGTTTGGAAACTCTTTGAACTTTTCAAAAGTGTCATGCTTATGTTTCATAAGATACACATAAGCATATCGACTATAATCGTCAATAAAAGAAACGAAGTATCTTTCATGATTTCTAGACATGGTTCTGAACGGTCCGCATACATCAGTATGTATGAGTCTTAGCAGATCCTTTGCTCGTTCATTCTTATGAGTGAAGAAGTCTTTGGCGAGTTTTCTAGCGAAGCAGGATTCGCAGTCATCAAAAGAGTTCGGTCATGTGGATTCAAGAATCCCTATGGATTGGAGTCTCTTAACTCGTGCCTTGCTTATGTGACCAAGTCAGCCGTGCCATAGAAATGTATCGTTAATGCCAGATCTGATATGTTTAGAAAGAGTATATACATTAGTGTTTATTTCAACATCAATCTCATAAATAGCATTTCGAGGTTTAGCCTCAAAATAAAAGACATCATTCAAGTAGGCAGAAATAGCAATAACATTAAAAGCGTACTTAAATCCTTGTTCAAATAGTAAAGAAACTGAAATAATGTTTCTGGTCAAACTAGGTGCAAACAAACAGTTATCCAAAGTAACTACAAGGCCAGACGGACAAGCAAAATGATATGTGTCAGTTGCAAGAACTGGGACTCTCTTCCCATCACCAACGATGAGTTCCATGCTGCCTTATTTCAGCTTCTTTCAGTTTTCAGGCTCCTGCAAGACATTAACGATGTGGTAACCACATCCGGTATCAAATACCCATGTGTTTCTAGAGACAGTGAAAAGTTCAATAACGTAAATGGAAATACCTTTAGAGGAGCTTTCACAATTGGTCCTCTACCTTTTCATCTCAGCAAGATAGTCGGGACAGTTACGCTGGCCAGTGTCCTATTTTGTTACACCTGTAGCATTGGCGCTCCTCAGGAGGCGGCGGTGGTACCTTTGCAACACCCTTGTTATAGTTGGTGGCAGACTTGGCAGCAACAATAACCTGTTTCTTGCCTTTACCGTTATTATCTCGATTAATTGGATTTAGGCTTCTTGACACCAGCAGATCGAACCATAAGAACTTGATTAGTCTTAGTGGAAATATTCATCTCAGCCGTTTTGAGTATTCCATGAAGCCCCAGCACTATCTTCACCCAGCCATTCATGTTGAAATTCATTACGAACTGGCCGTAAGAGCTGGGAAGAGAGTTCAAGATGAAATCCATTGTCATTTCATCTGACAGGGGATAATAAAGTTTCCTCAACTGTTCGATCTACCCTTTCATTTTGACGACATGCGCACTATAACAGGTAGTCCCTGTTACATTCTACAGCTGATAAGCTGCTTTATGGTGTCATAGCGTTCTTGAAGGGCTTGTTTCTGGAACATACCCTTGAGTTGCTCAAGCATATCATAGGTACCAAAATATTCAAAGCCTTTAGCAAGCTCGTAAGAAATGGTGGCTAGCATAATAAAGGCGATTTCAGTAGAGTCGTCTATATGCTTGTCAAGTACCTCTTTGGCAGCGGCAGTATTGTTTTCAGGCTCGGTTGGAAAAGGTCCATCAAGAACATAGTGCTTCTTTGCCATCTTGAGAATAAGTCCCAAATTGCGGTGCCATTCAAGAAAATTGGTGCAATTCAGCTTTTCTTTCTCCAGAATCGCCTTGAGGGTGAATGAGGAGTTATTATCAGTTGACATTTTTTAAATAAGCATAAGTAATTTAATCAGCATTTTCGATGTTTTAATCCTATTATCAATGACCCAATAACATTAATAAATAGGAACTTGAGAATCTGGCTTTCAGTTACTAATGGCAGCTGTAGCACACAACATTAGTAAGTGGTTAGGCAGATAGACAACGATTGCCAATTGTGAATAGATGACAACTCTCGGTTATGAGGCCTATTAAGACAACACTTGTCTAAGTAGATACGTTTAGCCCCATCTATGCCCACCTTAGTCTCCAGACAACTGTAGCACGTAACAGGAGAGTAAAGTAATAGTCGCCCTAGTATAGTCACTTGTGAAAGGGCTGGATGTGTCAACGAAACCCTTTAACCTTAAAGGAATAGGCTAGAAATCAAATGCGGTGCTGTAGCTCCAAACACTTGAAGTTTCGCAGTATGCCTCAAGTGTGGCTTATAGTAGGATGGCATAGACTATTGATTTTTAAAATTGAGATTAATTTTAAATATTACCGAATAAACTAAAAGTACAGTTTTACTGTATTAATCGGGGCAACTTGATGAACCTTTTCATCTTTCAGGACACTTAGTTTTATATAACCTATTAAAATTAAGTTTGTAGCGATGTGAATAACCAACTTTAAGTTAATAGTTACCTATTAAGTTATTAGTTTTGGAAAATCAATTTTTAGTTTAATTTTGCAAAACATGATTGGTTATAATTTGTTTTAAATCAAACTTTGTTTTAAAGATAAAATTTGACAAGTTGTAAAACTCCTTTTAGAACTTGTTTTAATATGATTGTTTTTAATATTTTAAAACTTCTATTAACATATATATATTGGTGCGAGGTTGGTTATTATATAATAATTAAAAAAATATGCAACCACAAAAGCAATAAAAACTATGTAAATCTATATGGCTAAAAATTTGTTCAATCTTGCTAGGGCCAATTAGCAAGACCGAACGGGTCACGGGGTCACAACACACAAACAACCACAAGGTTGGACTTGAGTGCATCCAATCGTCGTCTTGAAAACCCTAACTATTACAAATTTGAACCATCCATATGGCCAAAACCAAAAACCAAAATATCACAAATAACCACAAACACGATCGGGCCAGATTTATATATTGCATAACAAACAACCAAAATTCGGGCAAGCTTTTAGTCAAATAAAACAAAATAAAATTTTGACCATAATATAAAGTTGCCCTAAAATTAATTAGATCAGAAACTTTAAAACCAGTTAAAGTTTGTGCTTTTATTCCTGTTAAAAGACCGGTACCGACTCGTACATTGTAACCAAGGCTTTGATACCACTGTTGGGATTCAGTGGTGATCAGTCAAAATTTTATTTATTAAATCTGGTTCAATAAATGTGACAAACAATAATAATTTATCTTATTAATTAATAAATGCGCAGCAGAATAAAACAAGTAATCAACACCAAAACTAAACCCGACAGGATCCCGTTACAAATCATACGAGCACGGATATAATAAACAATTTATTATTAACTACCGATGATATAAATATATACCTCGGTTAATGAATAACCGGTTGAGACACCGAGATTCAACGAACAAACGCTAGGTGACGAACTAATAAATGGACAGCGGCGGCAGCAACCTGTGATGGTGGCGGAGGCGACGCTGTGTGGCTTTCTGCGGCAGTTCTCAGCGGCTTTAAGCGGAGTGGGGACCTGCAGCTTTGTGTGGAGATCGGATGAAGATGTGGGCGACCAGTTTTCTATTCTTGTTATGCAATATTAATGATTAGGTTATTATTATTATATATAACAATCCCTTGTATTAATCTATGCAATATACGAACCAGCCCTAAGCCCATTACGATCCAGCGCACAATTATTTGAAAGTTCATATCAACTTTATCAATAATAAATAATAAATGTTATTTATTAATTATATTTAAATCTAATATAAATAATAAATCAATTATTCGTTCGTCATTACTAGTTAAACAATTTAAGCGGATTTTGGTTCGTTGTCCAAGGTGTAACTTTCACGAGTCGTAACTCAGTCAGCCGCGTTAAATTAATCGAACCGGTCCACTGTTTCCAACAGCATATGCGGTATGCTGTACCGTTTAGTCATCATGTACACAAGATCCAAGCTTCTAGCAACACATCATATCCCCTTATATAATATTACACATAGTACATAAAATTTATACAAAAAGTGAACATGCACGTATGTTTTACTTACAAATTCTTATCCACATATCAAATTCAGAACATGGCATTGCAGCCGTTACATTTCAAAAGCGTGCATAAACAAAAAGAGTTAAAAATATGAATCACAAAATACCCTGAAAATTATAAATCAAAATCAAAATCAAAATCATATCCCAATTCCCAAAATCTCAAACCTAGTGATTTTGCATTAATGCAGAACTTATATGTATCAAACTGGCTGTGTGCCTTCTGAAGTGGAACCTGGAAGAAGGTGATGGTGCTGTGATCCGGAGTCTAAATCATCAGAAATATTTTTAGACGGATTTGGTTTGCTGTAAATTGAATAGAGTGCAAGCTGTGCAAACCCAAGGATAAATCCAGTCCCGTTTGGTACCTAACAAAATTAATAGAAGACAGTTATTATGATTTATATATAATGTGATCGGGTTAATTATTGTTACAAATTTGTCTGCAAATATATAACGGATTGTTCTCTTTTTAAAATAGTTATATATGAGTTATATATGAGTTATATAATTGATAGTTTGTAAGGTTTGGTAACTTTGTTATCTTTGTCAAGAGCTTTAAAATGAGATAAGAATTATCTAAAATCGCCAAGATAACGAAAGTCAAATCACTACACAAATTAGTATTCATTGACGACTTTCAGCACACAGAACGCTATAAAAACCCATAAAAAGGGTCCAAAATCCTATTTTCCGATAAAGTATCACCAACATGACCCATTTTCACCTATAGTTCCTGTTGTTACATGTCAGGAACAGTTTTGTGAGAACGAAATTGTTTAAGAGGAATATGTAACACGTCCTCAACCAACTATTGACATAATTATTTTTGATTCTTGGAGCCGGAGATATTTTGGGAAATATTGATTACATTTGTTTGATAGTTCATATTTATGATAAAATATTTTCTAGAATATATTATCAGTTGTTTCTAATAAACAAATGTGTATCTTTATTTATTTTATAAAAAATAGAAACACACGACAAAATAATCAGACAGGTTTCAGAAATTGGAAAGTGACGTTGGATGCGCGTCGTGGATCACGTTATATGCGCAGCTAGTCTCCTTTAATAATTTCATGGGTTATTAATATTTTAATTTTCCAAGACATTTTCAACACTTGTTCATCTTTATCTTAATTGTATTATGTTAGTTCATATATTTATCAGCTAGCTAGGTGAGGTGGTCTGCTGATTTGCTGTTTGAGAGCAGTGGTGCAATTTGAACACATAAATTGCGGCGCCAAAAACACATATTTTTATACACTTCTTAAAATACTATACGTACATAGTCAAGTCTAGTTTATAAAAAAATGTATTATTAAAAGAATATATTTTAATGTAAATAGTTTTATAGTTTTCTTTACTTGCATAATAAAATGAGAAAGACAAGTTGGATACTGATGGAAATAATTAGTAGTTGTACATGCAGTCATAAAGGTTCCACACTGTAGATAAATAAATGATTGTACCACCTTCAGGTTGATTTTAAAACACGTTAGTTCGCTTCAAATATGAGGGAGAAGTGACCACGTCTATCATATAATTTGTTAACTTATCTGGTGGTCGCACGTACCCCCTCCTTTTTTGTATTCTATCTTAACATACAAAACTTCTTGATTTGGCTGGATCTTCCTGAACGACCAACATATAAGAATAAAGTATAGTTGTTCAGGGTAACTCAATGGTAAAAAACGACCTCATACATCCACGATCACACACAGCTATAAG
This sequence comes from Bidens hawaiensis, assembly GCF_021521415.1. Taxonomy (NCBI): domain Eukaryota; kingdom Viridiplantae; phylum Streptophyta; class Magnoliopsida; order Asterales; family Asteraceae; genus Bidens; species Bidens hawaiensis. Next base: position 141,912 of record NW_027492550.1, read on the forward strand.
TAACCTAAACCACTCGAAGCCCCACAGCTATATGTAGGGGGTGCTTGGGATTCTTTATTTTACCTCCTTATAACTTTTCATTAAGTTAATAAGTTACAAAAGTGTAACTTATGGAACTTTTCCTCTCACAATATAAGCAATCTCAAACACGTTATTACTTTTCAAAAAGTTAATAAGTTATAATTTGGTGAAAATAAGCAATCCCAAACACCCCCGTAACCTAAGCCACCCGAAGCCCCACTATACTAAAACTCGGTTGGATCGTATTCGTACTTAAGACCTTATGGCCCAAATTTCACTTCCCCTCCAACACTAGTTGAGCTAAAGCTCATTAATTGGCTGGTTGAATCTATTCAACTAACACTTTAGATTATTATAATAAGTTTTATTATTTTAGATTATATGTGAATATACACACTAGCGGTGCTTAGGCATGATATAATTGGAAACAATACTTAAATTTGTTAATGAGCTGAGCCAAAGATAGCTTTAGCTTGACTTGGACTTCATAATTAGAAACTCGCCGGCTAGACTCAATATTAAAATCGAGCTGAAATCTTAAACTCGAGCTCGGCTTGATTAAAAATTGAGCTATTTGTTTTAATTTTATGACTTATTTCATTACAAAGACGGACTCACTCAGCTGAATTTGGCTAGCTTTATGACTTATTTCATTACAAAGACAAAACATATAACTTTTTCAGGCAAAAAATAAATTTATATGTAGCTAAATAGTCAAGTATGCAATTTATACAATTTTATTAATTATTACCTAGGTTACTTTTTTATAAAGTAGGGTGATTCCTCGAATTTTTTCTTATCGGTGTGGGATAAAAAAATAATGAGTTATTCTTGAACTTCATACAAAAATGTAATTGTTATATACTTTATAGAACTGTACAATATATATGTTAACACTTATAGTTACTTAAAATTTTAAACTTATGTATAATTACCTTCTTTTTTTCTCATATGTATTCTATTATTATAGTATATATATCTATACTCAACCTTTTGGATCCAGCAATCTGGAAGTCATCAAAATAATTTCTATGGTTAAGCCTTAATAAATTAAAGGGGCGAGGGAGAAACAACATACCAGGAGGAACCAATCTTGCACAAGAATGGCGTAGAAAGTCCATACCCCACCATTAAGGAAGAGAAAGAGGCTAAGAAGAAACGGCATGTACTCTACACTTTTAGTCGTTAACACAAGCTTCTGCATAATTAATTGATATAATCACATTACAAACATGATAAGCAAGATAAGTTTTTTAAACTTATTTTTAATATATATCTTAATAATTCTATAAAGGGAATAATTCAGTTAATAATTAATCATCCAAAGTTTAAGTGTTACACAAAAGTATTCACACTTTTTTCTATTAACAAAATCAGTCAAATTTCAATGTGGTTCCAAATCTTCTGATATATCATTATGTATGCTACAAGAAACAATTTAACTAATTGACGTAAATAAAAAAATATTTAGAACTTGATTACTACGTGTTAATAGTGCAAGTTAATTGCAATAACCAACTCACCAAATTTAATAAATAACTTCAATATTTATAAAAACAACTTCACACAAAATGTAGTTATGATGATTAGGAAAGAAATAGTGAATGAATTTCGTAGAAAATATTAAAATCTTATTATCGTTTTATGATATTATCCCAATAAACAATTTAAAGATGAAGAATATTGTTAATGATAAGTACAGTCATGTTATTTGATAAGAAATTTTATTAACGACAATGCATGTTACTTAATAAGAAATTTTATTAACGACAATGCGTCTGTATAAGCGTGCATACGTGCGGTATGCTATGATAATATACGTATATACGCATGTGTGTACGGATATGTTACAATATTTCTAAGAGGTATCAAATTCTTACCATGACAGAAAGAGGGGAAGCATACATGACAATATTAAGGGCTGCACCCATGAAGCCTATCACATCAATCCTCATTTCTCCTTCCATTGCAAATTGCGTCACCAAAACTACACCTGCAAACACCACCACATCAACTATCCCAGCAACCTTAGCTGTTTTCACCTGAGTCACATAATCGAACTAAGTGTTAAAAACTAATATAGAGAGACTAGTGTCTTTGATAATAAGTTAAATTCTCATAGATTATAGAATGAACTCATGCATGCATACATACATACATATAAGCAGTTCAAATAATTAAATACTATAAAAACGTTAAAAAATATATAAGTGCGCATTAACTCGTAAGTAAATTAAATCGTTTAAGATATAATTATCAGTGACTGATCACACATTATACAAAAAAGTAAAAACAAAATACTGTAGAAAATTTCTTTTATTTGGTATGTTAAATGATTTGTACGTTAACATGTGAGTTTGTTCAATACGAATGAATCAAAGCACGTATGAATTCAATTCATACCAAATTTTACGGTATTTAGATTTATTTTAAAACTCTTATAGGCACATATATATTCAGTTAATAGGTTTATCCACCGTATTATGGGTGTTGTTTTACATTTTTTATTTTTTAATATTTACTTTCTGGATTTTAAGTTGCTTTATTTTAAGAAAGTTAATAATATACTTAGGGTCTGTTTGATATGAGGTAATGGAATGGACGACGAAATGGAATGAACGTGGTAATAGTATAGACAAAGGAATGGGTTATTACCATTACAATGAGATGTTTGGTTACCACATGGGAATGAAATTAATGATGACTTTGTGTTGTTTGGTAGGTAGGAAAAAAAATAAAATGGTAGTAAGTGGCAGTGGTGGTGGAAGGTTGGTGGCGGTCGTGACATTGGTGGGCGGTGATGGTAGTTGGTGGTGGTGGGCGACGGGAGATAGTGGTGGTTGGAGGTGGTGGTTTAGGGGTGGGTGGTGGCGGGTAACGGTGGAGGTGGCAGGCGGTGGTGGGCAGCGGTGACGATGGGTAGTGGGTGGCGGGTGGTGGTGGTGAAGGGCGGGGGCGACGGTTGATGGTGGCGGCGGGCGAGTGGCGGTGGTGGGCGTCTGGAACTGATGGCGATGGGTGGTGGCGATGGTGGCGATAACGGCGGCGGTGGACGGTAATGGTGGTGGTTGGTGGCGGCGGCGGCGACGGTGATTGATGGGGGGGGCATGTAGCGGTGGTGGGCGCCTGGCACTGATAGCGATGGTGGCAGTAACGGCGGCGGTGGACGGCAATGATGGTGGTTGGTGGCGGCGGCGGCGGCGGCGGTGGTGGTGGGTGTTGATGGTAATGGAAGGGTGGTGAAGGTGATGTAGGGTGAAAGAGGAAATGGAATGAAAAAAAACATGGGGTATGGATGGAATGAAATTGTGGTGTTTTAGAGGGAATGGAATGGACTAGGTAATAAATCATTCCATTCTTTTGGTCAACCAAACACACTTTTCTCCATTCCCTCACAATGGATCATTCCATTTCGCCCTCCATTTCTGCATACCAAACGCTACCTTAGGGTTTGATGATGAAAGGGTTTCGCAAATAAATGATATGTTATAACCCGTTTAAAAGCTATCTGGATTTGGTGACCCGTGACCAGCTTATTTTTTTACTATAAAATTGTTTCTTAATTATAAACAGTATCTTTTTTTAAAAAAAAATCGGATATTAATTTTTAATATATCCCTATTTTATAGGATTTTCATATCAAATATTTGATAAGATTATTTTTAATTTAATGAGATGCTATAACCCGTTTAAGAGATATCTGGGTTTGGTGAGACCTATACCCGTGAATTCGGGTCAAATTCATGAGAAGCCTCCATTTACAAATAAAGCAATCTGAAGGCTTGAGAGAATTTAGAAAGCAACTAGAGAGCTTTTAAATATTTCGTTTATATATATATATATATTATAGATTACATCTACAATAATTTTCATATTAAATTAGATAAAATATTACTTAATTACATTTAGGGAACATTTTTCGATGTAAAAAAACTATGATCTCTTTGTTTAGTATGGGATAATGGAATGAACAAATAAATAAAATGGACGAGTTATTGCATAATGCATTGAGATGTTTGGTTACCATGTAAAAATGAAATAAATTATTATTTAAATAACAATATTTTTTTAAAAACGTAAAATTGTCTTTTGGAACCACTAATAATAAGCACGTTATTTAATAAAGCATTTAATTTTCTACATTAAGTAATAAATATTTAAAATGTCTAACTGATTAAGAGGTATAACACATAACGCTATTTGGCAATTTTGTATTATCATTAAAATGTCTGATTAATTAAAGTGTAACCTCTGATTTAATATGTCTATGAAACTTAATCATTAAAAGGTTTTTATAAAACATTAAAAAGTGTCCTTTTTTAATAAACCAAGCACACTTTAGTTATCTATAACCAATTTAAAAAGGCATTGGTTATTCACACATCTTTGATCTATCCACACACCCTTTAACATGGGGTTCCATACGATCGTATAACCTCTATACGATCATATGTAGGGTGTGTGGATAACCAAAGGATGTACGAATATCATATTTATTTAAAATAGTCTCTTAATAATTATTAATAATATAATGATTAAGAGGATACCAAATAACTGAAAAGCCCCATAACCCTTAGAATTTTGAATGGTCGCAATGAAGTAGAACAAACAGAAACATCAATCATTGGTATACAATTGTCAATTAGTCAGAGTTATTAATTCAACCAAATGTAGTAACCAATGCTTTCTAATCATTTGATAGTTTTATTTGTAGCCACAATATATCTATGTTTTATATTTCCTAAAAAATGAAGACACATGTCATGAGCCACTTAATTATCAACGAATTTTGTTTTCAAACCAAAAAGTTAAGTTGACATATATATAAAGGCTGAAACATGTCTCCAAAATTTATCATATTTATCTACTTATATGCATTTAAATAATTATAGGATAGTGAAAAACACTAATCGACCCCGGGCAGATTACGGATAACCTGGGGGTTAGATAGATGTTTCCCACGAGGGGTTAGACCCGGCAAAGATGGTTCTTCTGATAACCTGCAAAACAGACACCGTGAGCTCGTCACTGAGAAGGGGGGGGGGTTCCTCCTTGTGACCACCCTCCGGCGTGAGAATCAGACTAGATTGCTCTTGAATATAAATGTATATTAAGAGATTGCTAGAGCAGATATCAGGTATAATATGTAATACGAGATAGTATATGATGACAATAAGATATGATAAGATGAGATGATCATACCATTTGGGGTATTTATAGCCGAAGGTAGGTTTCCAAGAAGGTATTGCCGGCTGAATAGTATTCCTGTTCTACCAACTGTGGCCTACGCACGTGCCATGCTGGTAGTTGGTGGGTAGGCAGCGGCTGACAGTGAGCAGGTCTGCTGTGTACTATTCCTTTTCCACCAACTGCCAGCTATGCACGTGGTATGACAGGAGTTGGTGAGTAGGCAGCGGCTAATAGTTACATACAGTACAAGAGCATGCTGCTCGCCATACTGTTGTCAATGAGCTGTCGTATCTTTGGTCAGATCTTTTTCCCATACCTCGTCAGGTACAGTACAGAAGATCTTCCCGTATCGTACGGACTGGCTTATTTAGGCGGGAGTATTCCCCATCCCGCCTTTGTGCGGGATTGTTCCCGGCTTTTCTCATCCCCTCAGGTGACTGCTGAGTTATTGAGAGCTAAGTGCCTTGTGCGTGTAGCCTTGCTGCGCGGGTGGCCTTCCCTGATGGCTTGTATCTGCAGCTGCGGGAACAGGCAGAGTACTTCACCATTGGGAGGCATTTCCTGCGGGAACAGCTTGCGTACTGCGCGTAAGGACGTCACGTCTCTGAGCATGGTGGGTCCTGCGGATCCAGTTGGTTTCTGCGCAGACGTCTCTCTTCAATGTGAGTCTTACGGGTCCAACTGGGCTCTGCTGGGACCTACCTCTTCAAGTCCCCCCAGTCCAATGTTCTTCTCATGAATGTTTAATAAAGTGAGGTGAACTTTTGGACTTAAGCAAAGGGTTTTGAAAAGGGTTTAGTTTTAAGGTTTTCCATGGGGATTCTTCCCGCGGAAGTCCTTGTCACTTGCAGAAATTTCCGACTTTCCTGCTTGATCTTTGGGTATGATGCGGGTAGGTCTGTAACCTCCTCGCAAGTCAGGAGCGTTGAGTCCCACTTGCGTGGATTCTCCATGAGGTTTTGGTAGTTTTGAACATAGTGATCAATTATGTTAAAACCACCAATTCCATCCTGGAGCTTCAATGTAGTTCTCGACGTTCCCGCTATGTGGGGATGTTATTCCCGTTTCCGCAAGCATTGCCCAGAAGATCCTTCTTGGTTTCAATTCCCTGCGGAGCGCTAGGTATGTGAAGGGTTTTGCCTTAACACTGTACCCGCGCTCGTCTTACGGTTACTTTACTTCCAAGGTATTCCTGGCGTCAATTCCCTGCGGGTGCTAAATATGTGAAGGGTTTTGCCTTGACACTGTACCCGCACCCGTCTTATAGTTACTTGGTTGCCAAGTTATTCTTGGCTTCAATTCCCTGCAGGTGCTAAGTATGTGAAGGGTTTTGCCTTTACACTGTACCTGCACCTGTCTTACAGTTACTTGGTTGCCAAGGTAAGGGGTATTTTCCCGCTTACTTTTGAATCTTTTTGAATTTTGAAATTCGAAGAGTTGGTGAAAGGATAAGAACAGTCCAAACCTCTGAAACGTCGTGCGACGGTTTCTTCTGACTGTGTCAGGACGTGCAGGAAGTTATGGTGACGTGACAATACATGGTCATTCCAGACGCTTTTTCAGGTGCGTGGGCATGATTTTTCGGGTGCGTGGCCGCGAAATTAATGGTACGCGTCCTTTCAACAGCTGTTGCCAGCTTGCTTTTTGCCACGTGTCATAGTTTCATTGCACCTTCGATTTCTCTCTCTTCCGCATTAAATTCATCGCATTAATTGCGATTAGTATATAAAGGGGGAGAGGGTTCTTTGTAATCCACACTTTCACTTTTCTCTTCATCTTCAAGACGATTTCCGGCGAATACTCACCTTTTCAGTCGAGCATTCTCTTGAAATCGTTTTCTTCTTTCATTTGCAAGATGTCTTCTCATGATCTTGAGGCTACAGCCCAGGAGGCTGGGGTGTACGCCGATGACAAGAGTACTGCTGGCGAGTGCCAGTGTGCTCTGCCTGTCGATCTATATCAGTACATCGTCAGGAAGTTCATGCTCGAGTCTCTCGAGCCTGAGTTTCCTGAACCTCATCAGACGGTGTATGATGCCCCCAGAGGCAAGATCGGGGTATATGCTGCATTCTTTGTCTATGGGAATCTTAGGTTCCCGTTGACAAAGTTTGTGTACCGTGTCCTAGAGAGGCACGGTGTACACCTGACCGAGGTGCACCCGATGGCGATCGCGAAGATTCGCTACTTCGAGTGGGTGTGCCGGATTCTGGGCATTGAGCCCTTCGTTGACCGCCTGATGACCTTCTACTCTTGGAGGTGCATCCAGGGGTGGTATACGCTGATAACCCGGATCAAGGGTTTGAAGATTTGCGCAACCGAGCGCAGTCTTCGTTCGTGGAAGCGGGAGTTCTTCTATATCTCCGCTCGCGCCATCCCCCTTGCCATGAAATTTAAGAATGGGCAAGCTCTCCCCAGCCTTCACGCCTCCAACTACCAGGAGGCGGAATGGTTTTCAAAGATTTCCCGAGTCCAATCTCCGGTTTACCGGTTTGCGGAGTCCGGGATGGTGATGCTCGGGATGAGCCGGGTGTGGAAGGATGCGGATGCGCAAAAGATCCCGATCGTTCTCGAATACGGTTTGAACTCTGTTCCTTACGGTATGCTCTGTTTCTTTTTGTTGATTTAGAATCTCTTCTAACTTCTTTCCTGTTTATTTCAGAGGGGAACGACTTGCAGTCGCTCCTGTATCCGCGAGAGGCTGACAGTCCCGCTCGGATGGGTACTCGCGCTCTAGATGAGAACGAGTTGCCCATCATTGAACAGATGGCGGATCGGTTCGTGGAGGTCTACCCGTCAGGCCACGAGATCCTGAGCGCCAGGCGGCCAGGTAAGGCGTTATTCAACCCTTGACCCCTCAATGCTGAAACCTCTGCTGGAATTCCTCTAATCTTATGTTCTGATGAGGAATCCGCAGATGGTCCTCCGTTGGTGCGGAAGAAGAAGGCTGCCGGCGGGAAGGGAAAGGCGAAGGCTTCCACTGCCGATTCGGTGCCTCGGTTTGATTCAGAGACCGAGAGCGAGGAGGTGGCGGGGAACCCGGGTGGTGATAGGACCACTGCTCCGGAGGCTGCGACTGTCACCTCCGGAGAGCCCCAGATGACGACGGTGAGCGGCGTGAAGAGGCCGGCTCTATCGTGTTCATCCCCGCCTGTCCGCACTTTTAGGCTCAAGAAAACCCGTAAGTACAAACTTTATTTTTAACTTCATAGCTTTCCATCATTAATACTTATCTTCTTTGTGCAGGCGTGGATGTTGACGCATTCCAGGGTGGAGCGGGGAGGAGTACCTCTCCGCCCATGACGGTAGGCTTGGTCAGCCTACCTGAGGCGACGACCCAGGCGGCTACGCCTGCTTCCGCTAGTTCAGTTGCTCACTCCGTTGAGCCAACTGTTCCAGCTTTGATGACATCACCGCCGGCTGTCAGTGCCATTTTTACCGCATCTTTCACTGAGCCGGCGGTTACTTTTTCTGCGCATTCCGCAGCGGCGACCACGGTTGTGAGTTCACCTCCGGTGAGTTCACCTCCGTTGGTATCTACCGCGGCGGCCTCCATGCCTCCGACGTCGGCAGCTACAGCCGATCCTTCAGGTATGCTTGGGGCTTCTCGCCAACCTCTGCCTCCTTCCCATCTGCCTGACCTCTTGGATGGATTTCCCTTGGGTTCAGGGGATGGGTTTGGCGGCTATCGGCCTGTTGTTGACCCTACAGGTGCGTAGGGTTCTTTTGGCCTCTTTTATTATTATTATTATTATTATTTTTTTTATATATCATCTTTTCCTAACTGCTTTTTGGTTTTTGCAGTGTCGGATTCCAATGAAGTGTATGTTCCACGATGGAACATCCGCCGAGGAACAACCCTTCGCACACCTGTGGAGTGCGTGTAGTGGGCTCGTCACGCAGCTCCCAGTGGTGCGTTGGGGGAAGCCATGGCTAGCTACCAGGAGGGTAGGCTAACCAATGAGCTTCGGGTTCTCCTAGCCCGGATGCAGCCGCGCGTCGAGCTGCTTTGTCGTGAAAACGACAAGTTAAAAGCAGCTCGCATTCAAGAAGTAGCTCAGGCGCGGGCTGTCCGGGAGGAGAATAGGAGGCTCTCCGCGGCTGCTGCGGAGAAGGAGAAGGCGTTCAAGGCCCTTGAAGTTGAAGTTCAGGCCCGTCTCGAGGCCCGTTCCAAGGCTGCCCAAGCTGTTAACGAACAGCTTCGGCTGGCTAAGGAAACTGCTCGGAACGCAACTGAAAGGGCCACCAAGGCTGAAGCTGTTGCTGAGCCTCTACGCGTGGAGAATGAGGAGCTTAAAGCCAAATTAGAGGCTCTCTAGCAGGCTCATGATGCCTTGGCGATGGAAGACGCCAAAAAGCTCCAAGAGATCTTGGACCAGAGGGGGGTGCTTGACCACACTGAGCGGAAGCTAAAGGGCGTCGAAGAGGCTGCGGCTAAAGAAGTGTTGCTTGCCAACCTCAACAAAAGTGAAGCCGAACGCGCCCGTAACGAAGCTCAAGCTGCCCTCCAGGAGGCTCTGGTTCCCAAGGAATTGCTTCTTCGAGAAGCGTTGTCTCATGTATGCTTTTCATAATGTCTTTACGCTTTTCTTTGTAAATAGAAAAGGTTTTGATACTTGTATTTTTTCTTTTTTGTAGGTTGTGCATCGAGTCTTCGTTGATACGTCTTATGACGATGCTATGAGCGCAGCCCTCAACGCTTCTCATGAGGATAGGGAAAAGGCCGGCTTCCTGTTTGGTCTAGGGTTCGTTGAGAAAGGCATCCCGCCTTTCAACTTCCCTTTATTTGATGTGGATACTGAAGCTGTATACGACCAAGCAGTTAATACTCTATGCCGCCTTCCAGCATCCGGTGGTGGAGAAGGTGAACGAAGTTGCCACTGCTGATGATGGGTTAGCTATCCTTAAAGCTTTCCTCGAACCGCCACGCTCTACTGATGGTGCTGGTCCAAGTGGAAGTGGCCCTGAAGCTTGATCCTGAAGATCCCTTCCCACTGTTAGGATAGGTTTAGCTTGTATAGATTTATATTCTTGTAGGCGGGTAGTTACCCGGCCATTCTTGTAACGAATATTATGAAATATAAATCTTTGTGCGGGTAAGACCGCTATTTTCACTGGATTCCTTGCTTTATAAACGTTATATGACTTGCATACTTTAGTTTAAATTAGCAACTTTCCAAGTGTTTAGAATAAGTTAACCTTTGAACGTGGTAGATAATAGGTTGAAGTTTTGCTTCCTCTTTCGTGATTGTGCGGGTAGGACCGTCACTTGCACTTAGTAGGATGGCTAAACTTTACCTATATCTGAGCTGCGTAGAGGTTTTCCTCATCTTTTTAGAAATTTTCTAAGTGTTTAGAATAAGTTAACCTTTGAACGTGGTAAATAATAGGTTGAAGTTTTGCTTCCTCTTTCGTGATTGTGCGGGTAGGACCGTCACTTGCACTTAGTAGGATGGCTAAACTTTACCTACATCTAACCTGCGTGTAGGTTTTCCTCATCCTTTTGTTAGAAATTCTCTGTATTTTGAATAAGTTAACCGTTCGTCGCGCGGTTGTCAATAGGTTCGGTTTCCTCTCATGATTCGTGCGGTTAGGACCGGAACTTTAATTTAGTTGGATGACCAAAGTTTACCTATGACTGACCTGCGTGAAGGTTTGCCGTTTTTTGGGTTTATGCGGGTTTTTGCCGCCTTCCCCACGCAACGACTTTCTACGTAATTATGCGGTGAAAACCGGCATCAGTGTTAAATAAATTAACCGTTCGACGCGCGGTTGTTAATAGGTTAGTGTTCAGTTTCCTCTATCATGATTCATGCGGATAGACCGGCACTTTCATTTAGTGGGATGACTGAACTTTACCTTTAACTGACCTGCGTGAAGGTTTGCCTTTTTGTGGGTTTATGCGGGTTTTGCCGCCTTCCCCACGCAACGACTTTCCACGTAATTATGCGGTGAAAACCGGCATATCCGTGTTAAATAAATTAACCGTTCGACTCGCGGTTGTTAATAGGTTAGTGTTCAGTTTCCTCATCATGATTCATGCGGATAGACCGGCACTTTCATTTAGTGGGATGACTGAACTTTACCTTTAACTGACCTGCGTGAAGGTTTGCCGTTTTTTGGGTTTATGCGGGTTTTGCCGCCTTCCCCACGCAACGACTTTCCACGTAATTATGCGGTGAAAACCGGCGTCAGTGTTGAAAGTTCATAAAGTATAAATGTAAAATCATTAGCGTCGATGTTCTAAGGAGAATCATTTCCATTAGAAGTGGCTCTGGGCCTTTTCTTTACAAATTTGGAATTGATCTACATGCAAACTGTGTAATTGAGCTCCCTTCCATGTTGTTGGGATGGGAGTGCCATCGAGCTGATATGCACCTGGTTCGGGATCTCGTTGTTTGCGCAGTATGTAGTCTCCAACATTGAAATGCAATTTTATTCGTGTTTTCCCCAACTGGGGTTATACACGCATCAGCCTGCTCAGCGTTCATTGCGCCACGAGGTGCGCGAGCGTCCCATCTCTGACAAATGCTTCGACTATGTCCTTTACGTCTATGCATTCTTCAGTGTTGTGGCCTTTTGTCCTGTGAAAGTCACAGTATTTGCTCCGATCAGCATTGTGACGATGTCGGATTATTGGAGCCTTTGGCCATGGGAGCTCCTCAGTGGCGAATATCTCAGTGACGCTTTTGGTGAGTGGCGTTCATCTGGAGTTCTGGTTTGACTGTACGTTATCCCTTCCGCCTAACCGATGTTGCAAGCCGGATGAGGTGTCAAAGTTTACCCTTGACTGCCAAATGCCTAGCTTCCGCTTTTTGTTTAGTCGGGCGGTAAGGACGTTGTTTTCCCTTGTTTTCTGGGTGTAGAGGTTTGTGCTCTGGGGGAGATCTCTACCCAGTTGCTTCTCCGTTTCCGCAAAGCGTTTTGCTGCTTTCATGATGGCATCCCATGTGGATGGCATGCCATCTTTACCCGTTAAGGTGCGGATGAGCTCTGGGTCGTTCGCGCCCTGGATGAAAGCAGCGCGAACAAGATCTTCGCTGATATTACCCAGACTTAGCTTCTTTGAGTTGAAGCGAGTGATGAAGTCTAGCAAAGATTCATCTTCCTCTCGAATGCATTTGAGGATTGTCCATTGCTCTTCGGTATACTTTCTTTGTTGGCTGAAGTGTTGGCTAAACTTCTGTTGGAAGTCTGCCTAGTCGTAGATGTGGTTGACCGGTAGACGATCGAACCATGCTCTAGCTGCCCCAACAAGCGTCATTTGGAACATGTAACACCACGTAGGTTCCGTCCAACTACTGACGGTTGCCCCCGCTATGAACCTGTTCAAATGATCGTCTGGATCAGATATACCATCGTAAGTGCCGATGTTGGACATCTGTTTGGCACTTTTCGGGACGATTGCTTCCGCAATGTCCCTTGCAAATTTGGACGTTCCCGCCTTTGCAGCAGTTGGTGTAAATGTTTTCGAGAAGTCACGTGGATTTCCACCTGTGTTTTTTGGTTTGAAAGTTTCTTCAAAATGCCTTCTCGGTTGGGAGTCCGTTTCCTTACGCTTCCCTTTCGCCCTATGACGAGGGTTTGCGTCACTATCGGATTCCTCCGAATCATTGTCCCAGTACTCTCCAAATTCGTCAGCCTGTTGGACGGAACGCAAGCGTTCGTCCAACTCAGCTTGGAATTCCTTCTAACGTGCCTCCGCCCACGCTTTAACTTGTTCAAGTGTTTGGCGGGGGAGACTCGTCTGTTGTCTTTCCGCCTGGGTATTATTGAATCCCAGGGGATGGTTGTTTACTGCACTTGCCCCAGCTTGGGTAACTGGGGTAGTGTTCGTAAAATTTACTGCACTTGCCCCCGCTTGGGTAACCGGGGTAGTGTTCGTAAAAACTGTGTAGTCGCCGGTATTCCTCCCAGTAGGTGGGGTTGTGGTTACCGGAGTTTCTTTAACCATCTTTCCAGAAGTTTGAAAAAACTGAAAATAAATGAAGTTCTAGCTTCTATGCACGGATGGCGCCAATGAAGAAACACTAATCGACCCCGGGCAGATTACGGATAACCTGGGGGTTAGATAGATGTTTCCCACGAGGGGTTAGACCCGGCAAAGATGGTTCTTCTGATAACCTGCAAAACAGACACCGTGAGCTCGTCACTGAGAAGGGGGGGGGGTGTTCCTCCTTGTGACCACCCTCCGGCGTGAGAATCAGACTAGATTGCTCTTGAATATAAATGTATATTAAGAGATTGCTAGAGCAGATATCAGGTATAATATGTAATACGAGATAGTATATGATGACAATAAGATATGATAAGATGAGATGATCATACCATTTGGGGTATTTATAGCCGAAGGTAGGTTTTCAAGAAGGTATTGCCGGCTGAATAGTATTCCTGTTCTACCAACTGTGGCCTACGCACGTGCCATGCTGGTAGTTGGTGGGTAGGCAGCGGCTGACAGTGAGCAGGCCTGCTGTGTACTATTCCTTTTCCACCAACTGCCGGCTATGCACGTGGTATGACAGGAGTTGGTGAGTAGGCAGCGGCTAATAGTGACATACAGTACAAGAGCATGCTGCTCGCCATACTGTTGTCAATGAGCTGTCGTATCTTTGGTCAGATCTTTTGCCCATACCTCGTCAGGTACAGTACAGAAGATCTTCCTGTATCGTACGGACTGGCTTATTTGGGCGGGAGTATTCCCCCTCCCGCCTTTGTGCGGGATTGTTCCCGGCTTTGCTCATCCCCTCAGGTGACTGCTGAGTTATTGAGAGCTAAGTGCCTTGTGCGTGTAGCCTTGCTGCGCGGGTGGCCTTCCCTGATGGCTTGTATCCGCAGCTGCGGGAATAGGCAGAGAGTACTTCACCATTGGGAGGCATTTCCTGCGGGAACAGCTTGCGTACTGCTCGTAAGGACGTCACGTCTCTGAGCATGGTGGGTCCTGCGGATCCAGTTGGTTTCTGCGCAGACGTCTCTCTTCAAGGTGAGTCTTGCGGGTCCAACTGGGCTCTGCTGGGACCTACCTCTTCAGCTAGGGACCATTAATTAATATATGAAAATAAATAAATTAATAAATAAATAACTCACTCTTGTTGTTGGAGATGCATAAATGAGGAACAATGAAATATAAGTAATCTCTACAACTACGCCAAAGCCATTCACTGTTGCCACCAAGTAACTCCCTGGTTTTGTAATTCCATAGTAAGTCCATAAACTCGAATTCAGCAAAGTGCAGATATATGGAAGGCTTTCAAACTCTTCGGTTGATCTTTTTTTCACTATTCTCAAGAAAGTTTTCCTACAAATGAGCATCACCGATAGCATATCAGCTACCGTCAAAAGCAAAGAAGATATTGCCCGAAACAAACAACAAAAAGTGTGGAATAACACATATTTACTTACACTGGGGAGAGAAACATCAGAATTGAAATGATATTGCCTGAAACAAACAACAAAAATGTTAGATTTCTTAATAAAACTTGGTCGTCGATCACAGAAAGTAATGTGCGCAGCGAAGATATACCGACAATGCCGACATAAACATATAGGTCGTTCATCTTTAAAGATCAAATAGATGAGAAAGAAAGAAAGAAAGAATGAGGATATTTGAAAGAAAATGATAATGTTGTGTTTGAACAAAAACAACTGTCAAATGTTATATAAAATGGGAAGAGCCCTACTTGCGATTATAATTGTATAATTTTTTGTTATGACTTGGGCCCGCGAAATGAGATCTTTACACATTGGACGGCCGGATTTTATTGTTCATAAATTATTAACGGTACGTTTTCAAAAACGTGATATATTTCAAATTCATTTGCTTGAATTAAAAATAAATGTGAAAGCAACAGGGTTTTCAAGATAAATAAAAAAAATGAAAAGTGATTTGCTTAGTCACCAATATTAATTTTACACTGGATTATTACTTATATAAGAACAAATTAGACAAAATTCGAATATTGTAGCATATGATTTTTCATAAATTTAATATTTTTGTCAAGTAGCTAGATTATTGGTTAGGTTGTTAGTTTACTCTCATTCTGCAATATGCTGAGACAATTATCTTTAAATGACCAAGTCTCTCTCTCTCTCTAGGTGTACCCAATGCTAATGCATGGTTGTGGTTGTTAGGAAGTAAAAGATATTTTCTCGAAAATTTATGGATATGAGGGCTAACATTTTTCTTATGATTATATTTTGCGCATACTAGGTTATGTTTGTTCGCACTTTCAATGCCATAACCATAAGACTGCCAAACCTACCCAAAATCATGAGTTACTCCCTAGTTAGCCCTTCACTCTTGTCTGTACTAAAGTTTAAACAACAATTTGGTACCACTGTATGCATTCTCTTCTTTCGGATTCTTTTTTACGTTTATGATATATCGCAGATCGTGGCTACATTTTGTTGCGTTGGTTTCTTAAATTCAAGGTTGGTGGTGTAGTATTAATCAATCGTCATCAAGAAGTGCAAGGGTCGTAGTGTAATTAGTTGAAAGTATGTTTAAGTTATACTTAAACAAGTACTTAAACAAGTCTGTAAAGTCTAGGAGTTAGAATGTCCATATGTAAAGTTTGCAACTTGCAAAAACACATATGTTATTTTATGGTTCCTGAAATGCTGCAACCCTAATCATCGTGTCTTTTGATGATCTATAAATAGGGGCAACATCAGAACATTTAAATTCAATCCAAGTTCAAGTTACCAATAAAGATTGTTGTTCATATCATATTGTCCATCTATTTCCTTAATCAATTCATAATCAAAGATTAAGTTTGGGCCAACATTGGTATAAGAGCATCAGGTTTTTCCACTAATTGATTATTTGAATTGAACAACTGAAGATCGGAGGTGGATATTTCCGAGAACAAAGAAGATTTCGGCCAGAAAAAACACAACATCAGCGTTTTCCGGTGACAACAGCAGATTCTGGCGACAATTTCCGGCAACACGTTTTTCTTGCGAGTCTCTTTGGGCAAAGAATTGAATAACGTTGGTTATCGACGGTGTTATCCGTTGATATATTGTAGTTTTCGGCAAGAAAGAAAGGCGGCGGCAGCGTGTTTCCGGTGGCAACGTTTTTCAGACGAGCAATTATTGCGAAATTCGTTTTTCCGAGTGGTTCGTTTTTTCGGCAAAACTTGAACAGCAGAGATTATCGGTGCATTTCTCCGGCATTAGATTGAAGGTTTATGGCGTAATATCGATTTCAAATTCCAACAAATCAAGTTTTGATTTGTGGTGGTGGCCAGCGGTTTTTTGTAGCAAAGAAAAAACCAGTGGCAGTGGTTTGGTGTTTTCCGGCCGCTGGTATTTTCGGGGCAATAAATTGGGTAGCGGTGGTGGTTGTTTCCGGTAGAATAGGGGCAACAATGGTGGTTATTAATTAGGCTGCTAAGCTATTCTAGCGAAACAGACATTCCGGCAGAAGGAAAACAAATGTTTAGAGATTTGGTTAGGAGATTAAGACCAACGCAGAAAAGCGAGATTGATTGTCAACACAGGAAGCGGGATTTACTATCAACGCAACGTGATTGATCGGGATCAACGCAGAGAAGCGGGATTGATTGTCAACGCAGAAAAGCAGGATTGATTGTCAACGCAGAAGGCGAGATTGACTTTCAATGCGAGGATGGTTTGACTTTCAACGCAGGGCGGGATTGATCAGAACTAGTGGACCAAAGAAATCAGGCTTTTTTTTTTCCGAAAGTGTTGTATAAGTATAATTAGGAGGATCACTTTTATTTCGGGTCAAGATAAATAAAAGTTGATCAGATTATTACTTGAGGGAAGAAAAGTTTGCCAGAATAGTGAAAAGGAAGACACGGAAGATGGTCCAGTCGAAAGATAAGGATGTTACAACAACAAAGGTTGGAGGGACATCAATGACTTTCCAATGCCCAATCCTTAACGAGACAAATTATACCATTTGGGCGGTAAAAATTAAAGTACTCTTTAATGTCCATGGAATATGGGAAGCAGTTGAACCAAAGGCAGGGACTGAATTCGATGAGAATAAAAATAATATGGCAATTGCATTACTATACCAAGCAATTCCTGAAAGTATGGTATTGCCAATTGCTAATCTTACTTTAGCAGAATAAATTTGGGAAGCATTAAAGGTTCGACATGTTGGAGCCGACAGGGTTAAGGAGGCGCGTATTGAGACACTCGAGTCGGAGTTTGAATCTTTGAAAATGAATATTGGTGATTCACTCGATGTCTATGCAGGAAAGATCACTCAATTTGCAACACAAGAAAGCAGTCTTGGGCATGATGAGTGAGTAAAATAATGTGATTTTAATGTTTAATATCGTGTGTTTTAGCTATTTATATATATCGAACACGATTACTTTAAGTGCTTTTATTGTTGTAGGTGTTGGTGGTTAAAACGAGTAAAAATGTCTATCATATATCATGGTGTTTTATATTGTTATTTCACTTGAGTTAAATAGTTCTTTAAATTAAATATAAAACAAGAAAAAAAAGAAAAAGAAACATTGTGTTACAGATCGTGAAATTTAAACTATAGATGAAAATAACTAAAATTAAGTATTATCTTGGGTATGATTGGTTAAGAAATGTGTTTTCTTCTTGTGTGGAGGAAAACTTCTAATGCAATAACGGAGACATCATTTGATATTGTGATCTCAAGTAAATAACCAGATGCATGCTCTTACTTGAAGTTTATTATGTGGGCCATCGAATAAAAGTAACATATCATCCTATATCTACAAGGAACTTGGTTGGCTAACCTCAAGTCCACGTGCTCACCTTTTGAATCAAATAGGGCATATATGGACGGAAAGAAGTGGGCATGGGGATAGAAGTAATAGGCGGCAGTTTAAGCCACAAAGGAGCAGCTTTTGGCTGCTATGCACGTTGATCGAAGACACAAAAATCAATAAAGAATAATCATGACGAGGTAAGACTAATCTCGTTGTAACTTCCTCCGAGTGAATGGTTCGTTTAGGTTAAACATTAAACTTTGTTTTATTCATGTTTGGATTTGTTTTTGACATTGATAACGTTATATAAACAAATTGATGTGTTGGTTTTTTAAACTATTTGCATGTGTAGTGATCCTTGATTTACAACTTGTTCGGTTGATAACAAAACCTAGTAGCTTGTTGGGTGACATAGAGTAGGTCGATTCATACTAGTAAATAGGGTAATTGAAATATAAAAGATCTTATGACAAAGACATGTTTTTGATTACCACCTAAATTATCCAACTTTCCAGCATCATGTCTATGTGGTGTCCAATTAATCGAACGAGTTTTTGTGTGAAACCTAGAACCTGAAATCCGGAGGAGGTTACATTTTCCTTAAATTGTTTTTAAAATCAATCTTCTAATTTTCGCTTGACATCGTTTCTCCTTTTTAGATAGTTAATATTAGAGTAAATAATCAAACAAAAAAGTGTAACACTGACCACATGCTCCTCGTGGATATGATACCCTACTTACTCTAACTATTTAGTTTAATTGGGTATTTGAATGACTAAAACGACGGTCATCAAAATGGCACCGTTGCTGTGGAGCTAGTGCGCTTAGTGTTGCGTTGCTTGTTTGATTAAAAATAAAAATAAAAAATATATATATTTAAAAAAAATCAAAAATACAAAAAGATTTTTCTAGTTTTGTTTTGTTTTGTTTATTTCTGTTCAATTTTACCTCGGGTATTTTAGTTCTTTTTGAAGGTTATTTTTAACAGAAAATCCAGAAACCCGAGCACGCTATTGTTACCATGAGCAATGATGGTGATTTTTGTTATTGTGAAAGCCTGTATCACTATCAAGATTGTCTAGCAGTTTCACGAAATCGGCAAGAGCATCAGCATGGGTCGGATGATAACTCCATCAATGAAAAATTGGATACAATCATTGAGTTAATGATGGATATTCAGAAAGGCAACAAGATGAGAGATAAGGAAATCAAGGCATTGTCACAACAGGTTACACAATTAACTGAAGAGGTGGCAATCATTAGAAGATATCAAGGTAAGCTTTGTAGTGATACTCAGATATGTCCAGCTCACAAATCCTCTAACACGACGAGTGTCCGCATAAATGAGGTAAGTACTCGTCCTCTTTCTGAAATTTCAGTTGTTGAAACTTATTCATCACAATGTGTTGAGGGTGGGGTGAATGATATAACTGAGTCTCAGTGTGAGGGTGAACATGATCAGGAAATTAAAAGCTTTACAAAATATAAAAACAATTCAAATAACAAGTTTGCTGAAAGTAGGAAGTTGAATGTGAAAGTTCCATTTCCATTAACTTTACTTGCACCGAAAAATTTAAGTAAACGGGAACCACCTAAGGGTGAAAGGTGGGAGAGTTTTGAAAAAGTGAAAATAAATAAACCATTGCTTGAACAAATTAAAGAGAGTCCTGATCATGTTGAGTGTTTAGAAGAGTTAAATACCCACAAAAGACGTCACAAGTTTCCTAAACAACTTGATTTAACTGCTAGTGTGAACGCCGTTTTGATGGGTACCCTTCCCCCGAAACTTCAAGATCCAGCAACACCTATTATTTCAGTACAAATAGGTGATATTAAATTAGATAGAGCTTTGTTGGATCTTGGAGCTTGTGTGAGTATTTTACCGGGGAGTTTGTATGATCAGTATGAGTTTGGGCCATTACAAAAAGTTAAAACCACAGTGGTGTTGGCTGATCAAACTCCTACGTGTCCTAGGGGGATTGTAAAGGATGTGATTGTAAAATTTGGTGAATTCTATTATCCTGTGGATTTCCTCGTGCTTGATTGCGTAAAAATTACACAACCGACTATTATTCTAGGAGGACCGTTCTTAGCTACAACAAAGGCTATTATTAATTGTGCTGAGGGAACGGTTAGAATGAGGTTTGGGGAAAGGAAAATGAGTTTAAAGTTGTTTGCTAATTTATCTAATCATAAAACTGACAATTGTGTATCTTCTAAGAAGGAGAATCAAACAGAAAAGAAAGAATGTTTTATGATTGACAGGTTAAAGGAAGAGAAAGTAAAGAAGAAGTCAAGAAGGAGAAGAAGAAAAAATGCCAAGAAATTGTAGGAGTATGATTATTACAGAGAAACTTTTAAATTTTATGATCTGGTCTGGGAGAAAACTAATAACGAGAAAGGAACAAGTTTAGGAGCGGAAGGAGGCAAGCACCCCACGAGACCACCATGAACGGCACATCAGGTATGGTCTGGCTGAAGACCTTAACAAAAAGTTAGCGCTAACCGGGAGGCAACCCGACCTTGTATTCAGGTACGTGTATATTATGTTGTATTTAAAACTTTGTGGGTGTAGTTTACTATAAACCCTCACAAGACCATACTCGTCCACCCGGGCTACCGGGGGTTTAAAGGGCTTGTTGCATATGCTAAATGCAATAGTGATTCCTACGAAAGTGAGTTAGGTCTTTTAATATGTGTACTTGTTTAACAAAACTCAATATGAAACTAAATATTTGGCTTGGTAATTTATTTTTATTATTAATATTTTTAATTGAATAAAAGAAATTTGCAAAATTCTTAAAAGAGCTAAGGTATAATATTTGTGAGAAGCTTGCTTCTACACATTTTTAAGATTTGTAGATCAATTCAAGTCTTTGAGAAGACGGATTATCCCAAGTCAGCAATGGAACTGCGTTGCTAAATATCAGGTGATATTGTTTCATGCTTTGTTTTGTCATTCTAGTTTATGTGTTAAAAGTGTAATTGTATTATTGTGTAGTTTGTTATGACCATCACATAAGACCCGATTTTAAAATTAATAATCAGTACATTTTAACCCCGTCCTCGCTAATGTCCTTTTAAAAAGCTAAATTTTTAACATTGAGGACAATTTTAACCTCAAGTGTGGGGATGGGGGGAAAATTGAAAAATTTTAACTACTTTATAGTAGCTTGAATGTGCGCAAAAGCTAAAATTGTACAATGCTAATTACTGTTATTAATGCCAAGTTAAAGGTCTTTGGTCATGTTCAGTTTTTAAGCTTCTCGAAAGTATTCTCATCAAATATTTTTCAAAAAGGGAAAATAAAAATGGACCGTTTAGATGGGGATAACGAGTCATGGGGACGGGTACACATGTTTCACACCGGCAGCTTATTTCCTTCCGTGCGTGTGTGAAATTTGCCTTATATATAACAAACATATAATATATAGATATATATACACATGTCATATGAGTGCTATAAATAGTATAACCAGTATGTTCATAATATCTAGAACTTGTTTGTCATATGCATGTCAAAATCTTAATATCACCACCTGTATGAAGAAATAGGACTGTAGAAACCCACATATAATAATAGCCTTTACATTTGAAAAAAAAAAACTACCTACCCTACATTATCCCTTAGGTGCCAAATTTGTGTCTTTTCCCTTTCATTTGTTAAACTCACATTACAAACCGTGTTAGCCTTGGCCTTTTGTTTTAAACCCTGTGGATGAAATCCAATATATTAGAATTGTATATTGTCAGTTCTTGAGCGTAGTACACAATGTACGTATGTCTTGGGTCAGTTGTTTCTATATATTGATGTCAGTAATCTAAAAAATGAAAAGAAAAGAAAAAAGAAGAAAAAAAAAGAGAAAAAAAATAAAAAAAAGAAAAGAAAAAAAAAGTTGAAAAATTCAAAAAGAGTTAATGCTTGAAGTCGGTATTGGTTGTAAATAACAGTCAGTCAGTAGTTTGGGATTGTTTGTTTAGCAGTTTGAATAAATTGGGTTTCATCCACCATAAGTCACTAAATAAATCCTATTCCGTACCTGAACCTAAGCCACAGCAAAACCCTTAGTCCTATTCTTCATGCAACCGGTGGTTAATGGGTGGAGATATGACCGGCTCGCAAGCTTATTACATTGTGTTCATACTCGGTATAGAGGGCAGAGAGATATCAGCACACTTTTTGCTGGTCCATATATTAAGCCGAGAGGAGAAATATATATTTATGAGGGGTGTGAATATGTGTGCCTCAACTGGAAACAAAGTACACTTGTTTGGGCGGTTCCATTGTTTTTAAATGCATTATTAAATTATTTGGTGGGTTATCAATCTTAAAAGTGTTAGCCTTGAGAATTAGGTATAACCTTAGACCTTACTAGTATTAATGATGATAATTGACGAACCATTGATTGAGGTGTGTGAGTGTTGCATGATAGTTTGCTTGAGGGCAAGCAAATGATAAGTGTGGGGATGTGATGAGTGAGTAAAATAATGTGATTTTAATGTTTAATATCGTGTGTTTTAGCTATTTATATATATCGAACATGATTACTTTAAGTGCTTTTATTGTTGTAGGTGTTGGTGGTTAAAACGAGTAAAAACGTCTATCATATATCAAGGTGTTTTATTTATTATTTCACTTAAGTTAAATAGTTTTTTAAATTAAATATAAAAAAAGAAAAAAAAGAAAAAGAAACATTGTGTCACAGATCATGACATTTAAATTATAGATGAAAATAATTAAAATTAAGTATTATCTTGGATATGATTGGTTAGGGCATACGATGAATGAAAAAAGATTGGTTCGAAAATTTTTGGGTTATGTGCCAGAAAAGTTTGTTCAAATTGTTGCATCTATTAAACAGCTTGCTGATCTTAACAGTATGCCATTTCAAGAAACGGTTGGGAGATTAAAGGCTTTCGAATAATGCACAAAGAACAAATTAAGGGGGAAGATGTGTCTGGTAAGTTACTATTCAGTGATGCAAACAGAAAGGAAGGGTAAGCACCCAAAATGTGAGCATTGCGGTTGTAGAAACTCAAATCGGGAGGACCTTGGACATGGACGAGGGAAAGGTCGGATGTCCGGGAAAAGTCAAGGCGATAATCGAGTGCAACGGGACAAGAGCCACGTAAGTTGTTACAAATGCAATGAACTTGAACATTCCAAGAGTGAATGTCCAAACTTGGAAGGAAGAGAGGAGGCAAATTTAGTCCGGGATAAAGATGAGGAACCAACGTTGCTATAAGCAAGATCTTGATGAAGAGATCGTGGTTAAGGGATGAATGTATTTTTAATCACTCGTCATCAAGAAGTGAAAGAGTCGTAGTGTAATTAGTTGAAAGTATGTTTAAGTGATACTTAAACAAGTCTGTAAAGTCTAGGGGTTAGAATGTCCCTATGTAAAGTTTGCAACTTGCAAAAACACGTGCCTGTTGTTTTATGGTTCTTGAAAGGTTACAACTCTAATAATCATGTCTTTTGATGATCTATAAATAGGGGAAACATCATAACATTTAAATCAATTCAATCCAACTTCAAGTTGCCAATAAAGATTGTTGTTCATATCATATTGTTCATATATTTCCTTTATCAATTCATAATCAAAGATCAAGTTTGGGCCTACAGGTGTCGATTTATAGAAGGAAAGAGATTAAATTGAAACGCGAAATGTTTTGGTCTTAAAAAATGATAATCCTATGATATCTTATTGAGGCTACTGTGAAAGTGTAAAGATCTTAATTAAGTTCGCGTTTTGTACATCAAGATTTTAACAAACATGAAAATTTTAACTTAGAAAACAAACTACCCACTAATACTAAATAACCCGTTAATAGAATCCATGGCTTGGCAACAACTTCATCTCGTTAGCCACTTCGATCAATTGTAACTCATCGATAGTAACTCGTCAGTTTGTACGAATCGTGCTTAATAGTAACTTTTCCTCGATAGTAACAAGTTGCATTCACACATAGCAAAATTAGTTATGTGTAGGATGAGGATGACGAGGAAGATGAATATCCAGTGATTAGCGATTATTGTTTTTCTGTTGATATGTATCGACTAATGTTTGCTATGCAGGATCTTGGAGACAAGGCTCGATTGCCCAAGAAAAATGATAAAAAAACATCTTTGAGGAGGGAAATAAGTCATATCTTAAGCAAAAGATACTTGAAGGATCTCTTGGGGAGGAAAGGGAACAAAATGCAAGAAGATAGCCAGCCCAACGAAAGGGCACCATCTCCTCCTCTGGATGCAAGAATAGTTTACCTTTATTTGGAGGACCTGACATATGTGGTACCTCCTACCCCCCCAGCCAAAAGACATGATAAAGAATCCAAATCTGAGCAAGAAACCAGACCTACCAGAACAACAACTCTATGTGATGAAAAGGTCACAGCCTTTGAAGAAGATATATAAAAAAATATTCTAGATCCTCGCCATGATGGTCTTGTTATCACCTTATACATGACAAAATTATTATGTTCGAATGATCCTAGTCGATGGGGAAGTCCAGTCAATATAAGCCATCTTGAAACTTTTAAAATAATGAACATCTCAAAAGAAGAGATCCTAAAGAAATCATCGGTATTGGTATGATTCATTGGAGAAGTCAAGAACACAGTTGGTGAAGTCAAGCTACCTATTTATATTGAATGGGTGAACTCAATCCAAAGATTTTGTGTCATTGATTCGTTATCCTATTATAATGCCATTTTGGTAAGATCATGGGTCCATGATATGAAACCAGTACCTTCAACATATCATCAATGTATTAAGATGTCAACCCTATGGGAAGTAGTCAAGATAATAAGTGATCAACAAGAAGCCAAGGATTGTTATGCATCCTCTATGAAACGTAAAGTAAAAGCAAGCGTAGAAATTAAAGAAAAAAGACCGCGAGGTCTTAGAATAAGCAAACAAGACGTGAAAGAAGTTATCTTTTGTCCTTTGGATCCTAACAACAAGATATTCCTAGGATCCCGTATCCCTAAAGATATTGAATCAAGGATCCTAGAGTTTCTAAAGGAAAGAAAATCAACATTCGCTTAGAAAGATGATTACATGACAGGTATTTCTGAAGACATTATTACTAGCAAACTATGTATCGATAACAATTTCCTACCAATACAACAAAAAAGAAGAAAATATGGATCGCCAAAATGGGGATGATAAACGAAGTAAAGTTTCCTAGATGGATCGCCAACGTAGTGGTAGTTCCCAAGAAAAATGGAAAATGGACAGTTTGCGTGGATTTCACCAACCTCAACAAAGCATGCCCGAAGGATCCTTTCCTTTTACCACATATAGATTCAATGGTGGATGCAACAGCATGTCATAAAATGTTATCCTTCATGGATGCTTCTTCAGGATACCCGCAAATCCAGATGGAACCATCAAATCAAGAGGATACTGCCTTCATGCCACCTACATGTATTTATTGTTATATTGTTATTCTGTTTAGTCTTAAAAATGCAGGTGCAACTTACCAAAGACTCGTTAACATTATTGTTCAAAGAAAAACTAGGGGAAACAATGGAAGTCTACATTGACGATATGGTGGTTAAGTATAAAAGAGCTGAGGATTATCTAAAGGATCTTTAGGAAGCATTTTATATCCTAAACAAATTCAACATGAAGCTGAATCCTTCGAAATGCACTTTGGTGTAGACGCAGGAAAATTCTTAGGATATAGGGGCACCAAGAGAGGGATAGAAGCCAACCCAGAACAGATTAAGGGGCAATCCTAAATATGAAATATCCGGAAAATACGAAGGCTGTTTAAGGATTAACAGAAAGAGTGGTAGCACTTAACAGGTTTATTTCAAGATCCTCAAAAAGATGCAAAAAATTTTATGATTTCCTAAGAAAGAAAAAAAAGGTTAAAATGGAATTAGCAAAACAAGAAAGCATTCCAAGAATTGAAGACATATCTATCCTCTGCACCACTGTTGATGAAACCATAAAACAATGAACCTTTATCCTTATACTTGGAGGTATCCAAAATCACCATAAGTGTTGTGCTCATCAAGGATCATGAAGGTTAACAACATCCTATTTATTATGTAAGTAAAAGCCTATTAGATGAGGGGACCAGCTATTCTCACCTTGAAATTCTTGCATTAGTCATGGTATCAACTAAACTTAGACATTATTTTAAGATACATGCTATTCATATTAAAACTAATTATTCAATCAAGTGTGTTTTAAGAATGCCAAAAATGCCAGGAAGGATGGCTAAATGGCATGTGAAACTTAGTGCTTACAATTTGATATATTAACCTAGAACAACAATCAAGTCACAAGCTCAAGCAGATTTTATGGTCAATTTCAATAGTGATATCCAACAAGAAGCAAATATGGAAGTCCAGCAGCTCCATGATGCAAAAGAAGAACGGATCATATTCATTGACTGAGCATCCAACATAAGAGGATCAGGGCCTGGTATCAAACTAAAATCACCACGGGGGGACACTACACCCCAATCCATCAGTTGTGGTTTTCAAGCAACAAATAACTAAGAAGAATACGGAGGTTTAATTGTATGATTGCAACATCTACTGAACTGATCTTTTCTTTCCACTATCGACTCTCTACCACTGCTCATTCTGATTACCAACTCATTTTTTCCATTTATCCCATAACCAATCTTTTGGTAAGTCATCATTAGGAAATCTAGGTTCAGGGCTAGTTCTCTGTGCACTGAAGCTCTAGTGACTAGCGTAGCAACACTTGAAGTAGAAGGTCTTGAAGATGAAGGCTCATTAAACCTTCTGTTCACACTTCTGAGTTGAAGGGGTCTATCAATAGCATTCTTTATTCTATCCCTTTCATCAATTTCTTCTAGATCAAACTCCCTCTTTCTTTCTACCTCCTCTCGTAATTTCATCAATTCTTCTGTGGATAATTTCCAATCATGCAACATATATCCTCTTCTTACAAGAAAGTATCTGATAGTTGCATTACCTTTCTAGTTTGCAGGAGCATTAGGATCATATTTCTTCTTTTTTAATTTTCTCCTAAGTCCTCTTCTTCATCATAATTTTCATCTCTTCAAAATCTTCAACTTATTCCATCTCTTCTTCTCTTTTCTTCTTTTTCCTTGAGTCTTTTGTTGGATGAGATGAAGATGGCCTTTTCTTTTCTACTAAAGATTTCTTTTGGGTTTTCAGTCTTTCATTGAATTTTTCAACTTCTAAATTGAACAAATCTTTCAATTGTGCCATTGTCAACCTTTCAGCATCTACTTCTGACCATCATCTTCCTGCCAGAAGTCTTCTTATTTAATCATCCATGTGATCAATAAACACTAGCTCTTCAATCTCGTTTTTGTTTTTCAATTCTTTTTTTTCTCTTTCCTCTTTTGATCTTCACTTAATCTTTTCTCAATATTCTCTTTTGCAAACCTCTTTCTCTTACCAGTTGGAGGTCTGTCTTCCTTTGATTTACCTTTTTGTTTCAAGGGTTTAGAGGCTTGTTCTTTGGTTCATTGAATTATCCTCTCAACATGTTTTTTAATTTCTTCATTTGACATCTTAGTTACATGTTCAGGAACATCGTTTTTGCATATAAGAAGGTTTTTTCTGCTCTCCCACTTTCTAAGTTCTTCCAACCTTCTCTCCTCTTCATCAGTTTTCTTCTTTACAAAGTAATCAATTCCCTCTTCATCTGGATATTTGATCTCATCAAAACTCATTCCAAAATATAGAAGAATAACAACTTTTTGGATTCTTCTTCTTCTTAGTATCCAACATCTTCTGAATATTCTCAACATGCTCCTCAGTCATATTAACATGAGGGCTTACATAATCTTTTGTTTCAACATCAGGTTCTTCCACATCATCATCAATTTCCTCAAGATCCTCGTATGATAAATAATCTAGAGCACTGATCTTGGGTTCGTCATCCTTTAGCACTTCATCTCCTTTCTTAGAAAGTTTCTACAAATGAGCCTTCCCTTTTAATGTATTTTTGACAATTGATTTTTGTTGTTTGGATTTAGGCTCAAGAGTAGGAGACTTTTGTCTTAATTCAGGCTCAACAATATGTTCTTCATCAGATGATGCTTCCTTTCCACTTTCAACTCACACGTTAAAGGTGTTGCATTAATGGGATCATCAATCATATGCTCAGCAGGCTCAGAAGTTTTTGTTTTCTTGTTTTTTCTGGCATAAAATACCACTTACTCTGGCCATACTCTTTCTTCATAGCCAGCGTCTTCTACTACCTTCCTTTTCTCTCCCTTCTTTAGATTTATCAACGACTCTATTACTTCTTGTGGGATTTCTTCTTCACCTAAAATCTCAGCTACCCTTAGTTTAACAATATTAGCTTGCTCAAGAAGCACACTTTGTTCATCCAATACTTTCTCAGTCAAGATGAAGTATAAAAAATCTTGTTATTTCATATGTTTTAATCCTTGTTTCATCATAGCTCTTACCCTTGTTTTAAATTCATCCACATCAAGGAACTGGTCCCCTGATGTAGGCATAAATGACACAAAAACCTTTTCGGGATTTTTGTTAGTGACTGGAGCTTTACCTTTATATTTCCTCCTTTTAAGATCTTTTTCATATTATTCTTCTTTTTCAACTTCCGGAGCATTCACCAACTCTTCATTCATTACTCATCATTCACCTCATCATCATCATCATCATCATCATCATCATCATCATCACCACCACCACCACCACCACCACCACCACCACCACCACCACCACCACCACCATCATCATCATCATCATCATCATTCACACCTTCATCAACCACCTCATCATCTTCAACAGACTCGCTAATATCACCATAAGTTTTACCAATAAGATCCATTGAATTCCTAGTATGATCAACCACATCCTTAGCTTCATCATTTTCACTAGATTCTTAATATTCCAATAACTCCATGGCAGACTTACTATCTCCCTATTTCGGTGTATCTGAGGTCTTATACAACCTCAGCACATTTTGACTTTAGGGATTGGATTTCAGTAAAGGCTGCTGCTAGTCTAGTTTCTAAATCTTCATTTATGGTTTTTAATTGTTGATTCTCCAAGGTAAGTAAAAAATTCTTGTTGAGGAGTTCAGAATAGATTTCTGCTTGAGATACAAGTTTGGTTGTAAAGCAGATGGTTGGGTAGGTGATTTTTTTTTGGAAAGGAGAATGAGTATGTGATAAATGAAATGATTCTTGTAAAGGATAGTGGATAGGTGATTCAATTTGTTCTTGTTCAGGAGGATCAATAGATATTTCATGTTGTTCAGGTTCAGGGGAAATATAAGAGGTAAAGATATGTTCATGGATTTGTTCTTGGATTAGGGACTAGGGACGTGTAGGAACTTGAGTTTGGGTTGGAGAAGTAGGAGGTGTAACAACATTTTTTTTATGAATTACATCAAGCACTATTTTTTAAACCGGTTTATCAAGATTTTCTTCAGCCACATTACCACCTAAATCACCATCATGGTCTTCTCCATCATCTGGCTCATCACAACTCTTTGATTCATCACTTTCATCACCAGAATCAACCACCTTTGGCTCAGGTGAAGCAGGAACCTCCATAACATTCAAATTTGGGTTTATGAGCCATGGCAAACCATCATATTCAACTTGAGAGTTAAAGTGACTTGTAGGAGCCAATATTCTGATCCTTTGATAAACATTTGGATATTGTAAATGTAACACTTCTCCTGTCCTTGCCAGATCTTGTAATTCTGCATATTATCTGGAGAAATCTAGGATACATTTAAAATTTATCTCTCATTCTTCAATGCATTAGACTTCATCCCTTGAAAAATCATTCTTGAAAAATTAAAAGGTTGTCTATAGACTGCTTCAGCTATTGCAGATGCAATCTCTCTAATCATTAGTGCCCAAGCGTCCCTTTTGAAAGATAGGCTTTGTATCACATGATGAATAAGGAATATGAAAATTAGGTGAAGCATTCCTTTATGAAATAGCCGTTCATGTATAATGCCCTGGTAACCCATGGTTTCTTGAAATATCCTCATTAACCGTCTTTGTGTGTATGGCAATTAATCTTCATGATTATCATTGAGTTGTAGAAGGTTTCTGATCATAGATTCAGTAATTTCAACTTCTCTTTCTTGTACACCATTAATATCATCAACAAATTTGGCAGACGACCAAAAATCATTGTTGTGATTTCTGTAAAGAGTTAGATTGGCAGTTAGTGCAAAATTTAAATTAAAGCTGCAACCATATTATCATTTGGAATAATTCTTGGTTCTCAACATTCACTTCCAATAGAGCACACATATTGTGCTTTGGTTCAAATTTGTATGTCATGATTATCTGTAACTAGTAAGAAAAAAAAAATCAAAATTGAAGCCTAAACCTAGAAATTAGGTATTGGAAATCAAAGATTAAAACAACTAACCAAGTCGGAATCAGTAGAGGTAGAAAAAGAGTATAGATTGAAAGAGAAATTTGAAATTTAGGGCACGAGCAGACGAAGTGTTTGGAGAGAGAGGGAAAGTGTTTGCAAACTGTTTAAGTCCCCCTTTTATACCAAACAGTTTTGTATGTATGCAAGTTTTAAGGATTTTGTCGTTTTGCACAAGCAAAATTTCAAAATAATTAAAATATCCTAAAAGGCCAAAAAAATAACCATGCTCGAGAATAAGTCCAAGCAGAGTGAAGATCAAGTATGCTTGGAATCAAAATCACAAGCAAGGCAAAGCTTTCTCGAGAAATAAATGTCAAGCACACTTAATCTAACTTAAGCCAAAGAAAACATAATAAGTGTAAAATGAAGTTAGCATGCTCGGAGACACAATGTTGCCCGAGAAGCAAATCACATGCATAAATATCAAGTATCTTGCTCCAAGCAAGCTATCTTGCTCGCGAACAGTGAAGTTGCCAGAATAAATGACTTAGAGCGAAAATAAAAACACAAAGCATGATCGAATCAATTAATTCATAAAGTTTGCAAGTATTCCTAACACCTTTGCTCGAATACTTATGTTTGAAAGCAAAGTAACTTCATCTTTGCTCGAAATACGTGAATCATGCTTGATGAACACAGTTATGCTTGAAAGAAAAGTCAATCATGCTTGAGCACAAATATCATGCTTGCCAGACAAAATATGCAGGATTTTAACAGTGTAGGTACAGAAACATATAAGAACATGAAGGGACTTATGTAAGATAAATAACAAAAAATTTGACACTTTGGTGATGAAGAGCTTATTCAATTTGGTGAAATGAGATCATTTTTCAGTTGTAAAATAGTTTTTGCTTGATAATTGGAAAGATCACAACTTGGGATCATATTAACTAAAAGTCCATCCCAACAAATCATTTCACCTTATTATGGCACATAAGTCAGGTTAATGTCTGGTAAAATAGTTAGCATGAATTTCATTACTTCAGTGATATGTTTAGTGTTCAATTTTGCATAAGACTTACATGGACCCCACTTAGTAAGTGAGGTAAAAATTAACAAGAGTAATTTCGTAACCAAATTAGTAAGTGAGGTTTAGGTGCTTGATAGAAATGAACGTAAATGCAATGACACAAGGATAGGAAAAAACCCGTTATCCTGAGGATAACAAGAAAAAACCCCGGGCGGTGAAAACTATCACCACCACTTTATTAATAATCGAAAAAGGTTACAAGTGTTTGGAACTTTCTTCTTTAGATCGTGTTTACAGAGTAATGCGATAGCTAGAGTGTAAGCTGTGTGTCCTATATGATCTTAACAACTCCTATTTATAGTTACAAGAAGGATCACTAGATAATAACTAGCAATAAAGAGCATTAATTGTTAATAAAGAGCATTAATTGTCCTGAGTATGATCTTCGAGCGGTTATGGCTTGCATACATTGTTATAAATGAGTTATAACTTCCTCCAACGTCTACAATCTTTAATGCTTTATTAATTGTTGACCGTTTCTTGTCGTTTAGTGGATACTGCATCCTGAAGTTATCCTGAATATACCGCATTTCAGGATACCAAAAAGTCCCATGTATAACAGTTGCTTAGTGGTCCGAATCTTTAGGAGATCATGTGAAGTTGTATGATCTGGTAAAAACCAAAGAAAGACGGTTGAACTGTTAGTATAACGATATATCAAAGATACCTGTTGCTTGGCAGGATACTGTATTCTGAAGTTATCCTGAACATATCCTTTGCTTAGGATACTGAAAATCCGAGCACTAACAATTGTCCCCAAAATTAACGGCTGTAAAAGGTGGTTTACTACTGTTGATTTTTTGAATCTCGAATTCTTAACCCGATCATTATCCAGGTAAATTTCTTTCTTTCTTTGCTCTTCATCTTCAATCACCATGAGTAAAAAACTCAAGCTTTCCGTCATCAAGTCCAGGCTCAGGAGGCTAAGGCTGCTGGGTTGGAGACTCCCTTTTGAAAAATATTATGCTTAGGATATTAGGATATATGGGTGGAGGGATCTTGATTTTCCAAGACGAAGCCCATGTTATCTTTGACTTTTGGACATCTAGCAATATTCGGGTGGAGGGATCTTGGGTTTTCAAGACGAAACCCGGGTGTTGCCTTTTTAATTTCCTTCACTTATGATTAGTAACAATATAACCTTTTGGCTTCAAGCATTGTGTTCAGTATGTTATTTTTACACAGCTTATCTGAATAAGTTTTAATTGAAATATTTCATATCTCCAATTTTCTGAAATAAGTTATTCCGAGGATAATGCATCCTAAAAAACATGCTTCTCGAATATTTTGAAGATTATAATCTTTAAGACTTATAAAAAAACATCTTGAGGATCATATATCCTGAGCATAAAATATTTTTAAAGATTATATATTTTTAGAAAATACAATCAAAAGACTTATTAAAATATCTTAAAGATAATGGAATCGAAATAAAATATCTTAAGGATAATATATCCTTATGCCTTGTATGAGTTATCACAATCAAACCAAAAGATCATATCTTTGAAATATAAGTTGTGAAATAATACTAAGTGTAAAGAGTACCTTTGTAGAGATCATTTATAAATCTAATAAGCTTATATATGATGTCCCCAACTGTTGATCTTTTTAGGTATCATGCTTCTGGAATTTTACTAAGTTGAAAACAACTTAGTAACGTCTCTACACTTATCGTCCTGGTCGATTTCCGATCTGTCAAAACAAAGTTAGATAATCCTGGCGATAAAGCCACATGTATTACTGGCGATAAAGCCTTTTTATTGGTGATAAAGCCTTTTAACTGGCGACAAGGCCTTTACTTGAGAGACATGAAAATGTCTAAACTTGAGATAAAACTGGGGAAAGTCCCAAACGTGAGGGCATGAAAATTCCGAGACTTTAGATAACATGAAAATCTTATAAACCTTAGATAACATGAAAATGTTATAAACCGTTTATGTGACACGTCTGCCACTTTTTCTTAAGGATTCGGTATATAGCCAACAACAGACGGATTGTCAGCTGGTCTGGTCAGCCTGCCTCGAACTATACCCAAATCATCATACGCTCCAGGCGTCGTTAGAAAGGTGAAGACCTTTAAACCATTTGCGATATCCGGGATATCATATTCGTGCGCCCCTGGCGTTCGTTGGAAAGGTGAAGACCTTTAAACCTTGAGGGATATCAGGGATATCATATTCGTTTGGGAGGTGATCAGCCTCTGACTGTTGTCGAGATAACATTTCCTTAGGATAACTGCAAAACACTAAGCTCTTGATGAGGGGTGGGTGTTAGCCTGGCTAACACCCCTCCAATGCTTAAGTCAGTAAACTTGATTTAGAAATAATAACAGAAATATGTAAAAATAGGTGAGGGGACACACCTTTATCCTGAGGATACGAACATACCAGTTAAGGAGACTAACAAAAATATGCCTTAAGGTGGATAGCATTCCAAGCTCTTGGTATTGGATCACCTTCCATAGTGATTAACCTGTAGGCCCCTTTTCCTGCTTCTGAATCAATCAAGTAAGGGCCTTCCCACTTTGGAGCTAGTTTTCCATCTGCTGGGTTAGTGGTATTCTGAAATGCTTTTCTTAATACCATATCTCCTACTTGGAATCTTCAAATTATGATATTCTTGTTGTAGGACTTGGCTATTCTTTGTTGGTATGCTGCAATTCTGATCCTGGCGAGATCTCTGAGTTCATCAATGGTATCCAGGTCTTCAGTAAGGCTTTGGTTGTTGGACTCAGTATCTTGGATGCTGGTTCTTGCTGTGGGGATCACCATTTCTGTAGGGATAACAGCTTCGGCCCCAAACACCAAAGAGAAAGGTGTTTGTCCTGTTGCATTTTTTGAAGTGGTCCTATCAGCCCAAAGGTGTTTGTCCTGCTTGGATCCCAATTTCTTCTTCAAATTGTTGATGATGATCTTGTTACTAGATTCTGCTTGACCATTAGCTTGAGGATGTACTGGAGTCGAAGTCACCATCTTGATTCCCCAACTTTCACAAAAGCTGGTTGTTATACTACCGATGAACTGTGATCCATTGTCACAATCTCTGCCGGAATACCAAATCTTGTCAGGATATCACGTTTAATGAATGAGATCACATCCTTTTCTTTAACTTGGACAAATGCTTCTGCTTCGATCCGCTTGGAGAAGTAATCTGTCATGGCAAGCATAAAGACTTTTCCACCAGGAGCCTTGGGCAGCTTTCCCACAATATCCATCCCCCATTTCATAAACGGCCACGGGGATATGATAGGATATAATGGTTTAGCTGGTTGATGTAAGATGTTGTTGTGTCTTTGACAAGCATCACATTTTTTGGAGAAGTTCATTGCGTCCTTCTTCATTGTTGGACAGAAGTAACCTGTCCTTAGTATCTTGGATACTAAGGCTCTGCCCCCAGTGTTGTTTCCACAATCACCTTCATGTATATCCTTGAGAACTTCTTATGCTTCTTGATATTCCAAGCATCTCAAGTATGGACTTGCAAGTGATTTTCTATACAACACATCATTTAGGATAATATACTGGGTTACCTTCATTCAGAATGCTCTGGGATTTTCTCCTTTTGGGATCATGTTATCCTGAAGATACCGTATTATGGGACTGGTCCAGGATATTGGCTTGTCTTCACGTAACGAAGTCTCCATGACTTCATGGTTCTCCTTTGTTGCTGGAGTTAAGATATGCACGATGGGTATCTTGATATCGTCTGGTATCTTGAGAGCTGATCCTAAATTTGCTAAGGCATCTACTTCAGTGTTCTCTTCCCTTGGTACCTGTACTATATCAAATGTTTCGAAACACATAGCTAATTTCTTAACTATTTCTAAATATTTTGCTAAGTTTTCTGCATTTACTGCATAAGAGCCATTAAAATGGTTAGTTAGTAACAAAGAATCAACATAAACTTGAAGGTACCTGACCTTCATATCCTTAGCTAATTGTAAACCAGCTATTAAGGCTTCATATTCAGCCTCATTATTAGTAGCCTGAAATTCACAGGATATGGATAGAGGTATAATGTCCCCCTGTGGCGATTTTAGCAGGATACCAAGACCTGTTCCTCTTATGTTGGAGGCACCATCTGTATGCAGGGTCCAACTTTCCTTGATCTCCAATTGGTATACTTCTTTTTCCACTTCTTCGAGATATCATGGCTAAAATCAGCCACAAAATCGGCAAGTGCCTGTGATTTGATGGCTGTCCTTGGTTCATACAGTATATCATATGCACTAAGTTTCACAGCCCACTTTGCCATCCTTCCTGACATTTCTGGTTTTCTCAAAACAACCTTAATAGGATAGTTAGTTTTTACATGGATAACATGAGTTTCAAAATAATGTCTTAATTTAGTAGAAGCCATTATAAGTGCTAAAATTAACTTTTCTAGATAAGAATACCTGGATTCAGCATCTAGTAGGCTTTTACTTACATAATATATTGGATGTTGTTGACCTTCATGATCTTTAACCAAGACAGCACTTATTGCACTCCCAGAAATGGCTAAGTACAAGGATAATGGTTCACCATCAACTGGCTTCATCAGGAGTGGCGCTGAGGATAAGTATTCCTTCAAGGATATCAGAGCTCTTTCTTGCTTCTCTCCCCATTCGAATTTTCGATTCTTCCTTAGGATATCATAGAAGTCTTTACACTTCTCTGAAGATCTTGAGATGAATCTGTTGAGAGCAGTAATTCTTCCGGTCAATATTTGGACATCTTTGACGTTCGTTGGTGATTTGATATCCAGGATGGCCTTGATTTGCTCAGGGCTTGCTTCTATTCCTCTTTTGGTGACCATGTATCCAAGGAATTTTCCTGCTTTAACCCCAAAATGACACTTGGCTGGATTCAACTTCATGTTGTATTCATCCAGGATGTCAAATGCTGTTGCCAAGTCTTTGAGATGATCCTCAGCCCTCCTTGACTTTACCACCATATCATCGATGTAGACTTCCATCGTGTCCTCCAGTTGGTCTTTGAACATCATGTTGACCAGCCTTTGGTATGTTGCACCTGCATTTTTTAATCCAAAAGGCATTTCCGTATAACAGTATATACCTTTGGGGGTCATGAAGGCTGTGTCTTCTTGATCTGAAGGCTCCATTTGAATTTGTTGAAATCCTGAGGATGCATCCATGAAGGTTAGCAGTTCATGACCAGCAATTGCATCCACCATTGAATCAATGTGTGGGAGTGGGAATGGGTCTTTTGGACAGGCCTTATTCAGGTCTGTGAAGTCCACACACACTCTCCACTTTCCATTCTTCTTTTGGACTACTACTAGATTGGCTAACTATCTAGGGTAGTGAACTTCTCTTATCATTTTGGTCTTGAGCATCTTTTGCACTTCTTCTTGTATGATAACGTTTCTCTCAGGAGCAAACTTCATTCGCTTTTGATGTACCGGCCTGAAAGATTTATCTATACCAAGTTTATGAGTAATTATAGACTTAGAGATACCTATCATATCTTCATGTTTCCAGGCGAAGGTAGAGGCTCTTTTCTTTAAGAAGGATACCAATCCTTGTTCAATATCCTCAGGCATACCTGATCCTAACAACACTTTGATCCCGGCATCCTGAGAATCCAAGGATACTTCCTTCACTTCTTGGTCTCTAGCCTGCAGGACCTTCCCTGGTTGTTTCTGTAATTGCTATGCCTGAGTGGGCTTTGTAGTCCACTTCATTGATGATGCATAACATTCTTTTGCGTCTTGCTGATCGCTTTCAATCTTGATAACTCCCCACGGACTTGGTAGTTTCACGCATTGATGATAGGTTGATGGTACTGCCTTCATGCTGTGGATCCATGGCCTGCCTAATATTATATTACAACAAGATAAAGAGTCAATAACACAAAACTTTTGTAGGGAGTTAGTTCCCTCAATATATATTGGAAGTTTAATTTCTCCCAATGTGTTTTTGGTTTTTCCACTGAATCCCACAAGAATTGAGGACTTTGGGATAATCTCCGTTTCCGAGATATCCATTTTCTTCAATGCATCCATTTGGATAATGTTCACAGAGCTTCCTCCATCAACGAGTATCCTGCGCATAAAACAGTTAGCTATACATAAAGTAATTACCAAACCGTCATGGTTGGGATCAACAAGATCACATCGATCTTCCTCATTGAAGGAGATGATTCTTTGAGTTGTCAACGTGGAAGTACGGAGAGGTCTTTCTCCATTGTTCATCTTTGTTTCTTTGGAACGCTTCTTAGCTGCTGAATATGAGGTCCACAAATGTCCGATCCTCCTAAGATAAAGGATACAACCTTGGCTCCGGGTGGTGGAGAAGGTGCCCTTTCAGGTATCTTGACAAGATCCTGACTTTTGTTCTTTTTTCTTCCAAATAGTTCCTTCAGGTGTCCTTTGCTAAGAAGGTATCCTATCTCCTTCCAAAGTGCTATACAATCATCAGTGCGATGACCAAAGTCTTCATGGAATGCACACCATTTAGACTTGTCTTTGCTGGATCCAGGCTTCTCATTTTTCTTGGGCCATCTGGCCTTGTCACCTAAATCCTGCATGGCACATATTACACCACCAATATCAATATTCAAACAATATTCGGAGATTTTAGGATACTCCTCATCGTCTTCGTTTTCATCCACGGCGTTTATCCTGGAGATATCTTGTTTGGAATAAGGCTTTGTCCTAGAGAACTTCTGTGGAGGCTCTGCCTTCCTGTTGGTAGACTCATACTTTGGGATAACCAAACTTCCATGAGCCTTTTTATCATACTCTAGCCGTATGTATCTTAATGCCTTGTTTTTGACTTCATCAAGATTCCTGCATGGAGTCATGACAAGATCATCATAGAAGGATAAATCCTTCTTTAACCCCATCTTGAGAGCTTCAACAGCAGCCGCCATGTCGAGGTTGGGGATATCCAAAGCTTCCCTGCTAAATCTAGTTATGTAATCCCTTAGGGATTCATTATTAGGTTGAACAATTCTATATAAGTCACCTGTCATTTTCTTAAAAGATCTACTACAAGAAAATTGATTATTGAATAAGTTAATCAAATGAGAAAAGGAAGTAATAGTATTGGAAGGAATACTTAATAACCATTTGAGGGCCGGCCCCGTTAGTGTTGAACCAAATCCTTTACATAAACAGGCTTCTTTGATTTCAGCGGGAATTGGGTTAACCTCCATCCTCTCTCTGTATTGAGCTACGTGTTCCTCAGGATCCGTAGTGCCATCGTACAGTTTCATGCTGGGTGTCTGGAATTTCCTGGGGATCTCCACGTCGCATATCGGCCAAGTGAACCTGGATAATCTGTGACCGCCTACCGGAACTTCAGCTATGGGATGGATTATCCCCGGGATATTGGAAATCATATCCTTCATTTTCTGCAATTCCCTGGCTATCTCGGAAGATATCCCCTTATCTGCACAGATCCATGGTTAGTGTATAAATTAGCATTAAGTAAACTGTTATCGGGATCATGGTTAGGTCTCTGGTATCCTGAGCCTTGACGGCTAGTTCCTCCATTGAGGGTATCCTTAGGATACTGTGACGTCTGCGTATGGATGTCATCTCCAACATGTACTTCAGAGGACACCATTGGAGATCCTGACGTGAATATGCCGGCTGGCGTGGTTGAACGAGGCTGCATGTTGATGTAGTCCGGCCTCGTCGGTCTGGGTAACTCCGAGGATACCGGAGGATAAATTCCCCAATATCCTGATTGCTGCTGAGACGGGATCCTTGTTGGTTGTGTCCCCAAGGATCCAGGATTCTGAAGGATAGATGATCCTGGAGAATCATAATCAAGAACCCTGGGCATGATTGGAGTATTCTCCTGCCCTGGTTTCTTTTTGATCCCGTCTATTTCCTTGAATAACCTTGAGTTGGTCTTTTCTTGCCGCTCCATGTGAGTTTTGACCTGTTTCATTAAAGCAAAAATGTCATTGTTAGATATAACCGGATCTACCTGTGTAGAGGTTCCCGGGTACGGTGGAAGTTCTCCTATGGGTTGAGTGTTCTTCTTTGGAACTGGTGGAGGACCAGGGTTAACACTTGAAGTAGCGATGACCACCGGAGCAACAATGGAGCTGTTTTTTGGTTGTGAAGACATGATGAAAGGATGAAGGTGATGGAGAATGAAATAAACGGTTTTGAAAGATTGAAGCACCGATTGCCCCACGGTGGGCGCCAAATTGTTTTGGGTAAAAATTAACAAGAGTAATTTCGTAACCAAATTAGTAAGTGACGTTTAGGTGCTTGATAGAAATGAACGTAAATGCAATGACACAAGGATTTGTTGCAAGGAAAAAACCCGTTATCCTGAGGATAACAAGAAAAAAACCCCGGGCGGTGAAAACTATCACCACCACTTTATTAATAATCGAGAAAGGTTACAAGTGTTTGGAAATTTCTTCTTTAGATCGTGTTTACAGAGTAATGCTATAGCTAGAGTGTAAGTTGTGTGTCCTATATGATCTTAACAACTCCTATTTATAGTTACAAGAATGATCACTAGATAATAACTAGCAATGAAGAGAATTAATTGTTAATAAAGAGCATTAATTGTCCTGATTATGATCTTGGAGCGATTATGGCTTGCATATCATTGTTATAAACGAGTTATAACTTCCTCCAACGTCTACAATCTTTAATGCTTTATTAATTTTTGACTGTTTTCTTGTCGTTTAGTGGATACTGCATCCTGAAGTTATCCTGAATATACCACATTTCAGGATACCAAAAAGTCCCATGTATAACAGTTGCTTAGTGGTCCGAATCTTTAGGAGATCATGTGAAGTTGTATGACCTGGTAAACACCAAAGAAAGACGGTTGAACTGTTAGTATAAAGATATATCAAAGATACCTGTTGCTTGGCAGGATACTGTATTTTGAAGTTATCCTGAACATATCCTTTGCTTAGGATACTGAAAATCTGAGCCCTAACAATGATGCCTCTTATATCTTCTCAAAGCTTATTTAGCTTTCTCCAGTTTACCCCAACTTGAGTTCAACCCCCCTAATGTTTGGTCAATACTTTTCGATGACATATCACAATTAAACAACTTATAGAGATATTTAAAATTTCAAACTTTAAGGTTAAACAATAGACTTACTTTTGTTATTCTAAATTTAACCCCTTTAAGTTTGGATTTCATCAACATTGTTGTTGAATTTAAAACTTTGAAGCATATTTAACTTTCATGAACTTGTGTGACTGGATATCAACCTTTCCTATCGTTTGGAGAGATTTATGTAGAAACATGCATAACCTTCAAAATGTGTAACCACTTAAACTTAGTAGATTCTTTAAGTGTATATCACTTTAGCTTTTACACATCATGGAAAGCAACCAAATACATCAATGAATGAATCTTATTGTCTTTTAAGCTTAATTTTCCATGTGCTCGGATCAGATAGTCAATCTACTATCATTTCCCAATCATGTTGGATCAATTTCCATAAAAAATCATATTTGCTTCTTCAAAGCATTTAACTGAATGAGTTTCTCATTTTGTATTCACCAAAAGCCTTTAGCTTTCATCAAAACATTTTTGACACAATTTTTCAAATTTTTGTTTGATTTTTCTTCAATTTAAACACATATAAACATACACAAATCAATAGAAAATCTTTTTGTCTTTCTGTAAACTGACTTAAATAAACGAAACTGTAAATATTTTGGGAATTTTAACCAAAACATACACACAATTTATACATAAAATGCACACAAGCAATGATAGATATATCATGAAGGACATAAGCACACATCCTTAATCAGACCTTATCGGTGTTTTTCATTCCCATGGCTATTAATAGAAAATTGAATATGGTTTTAATTGGTGGTTTAATGAACAAATATGCAAGATTTTCACAGGTCTCAACCCTTTTTATTTCTATAAGTCCTTTTTCTTCACAATTTCTGATAAAATGTTGTCTAATTTCAATGTGCTAGGTTCTAGAATACTGCACATTATTCTTAACTATAAACATAGCTATAGTATTATCAATAAATATAGGAGTGTGTAGAAAATTCAGACCATAATTCAGCATTTGATTTTGAATCCATAAGATCTGTGCACAGCAAGCATATGCAGTAATGTACTCAGCTTTAGTAGTTTAAATGGATACAGTGGTCTGCTTCTTGCACTGCGAGGATACTAGTATATTTTCAAGGAATTAACGTCAATCTGTAGTAGATTTCCTACTCAAATTGCACCCGTCATAATACTTTCCGTGAATGCAAGAAGATAAAAGATTTGTTCTTTGGATATCAAATCCCCAAGTATGGCTTATCCTTTAAATATCTAAATATTCTCTTAGCTGCCAACATGTGAGAGACTTTAGGATTGGCTTGAAATCTTGCACACACACAAACATGATGTTATGTCTGGATGTTGTCAGATACATCAAAGATCCAATTTTAGCTCTATATTCATGTTGATCAACTGAGCCCCCCCTTTCTCATTAGCTAACATCTTCTCATGTGTATCCATTGGGGTAGAAACAGTCTTCATCTTCATATTTAAACTTGGTACGCATTTCCTTCACATACTTGGACTAGTTGATGAAAATACAATCTTCCTTTTGTTGTACTTGCAATCCAAGAAAGAAGTTCATTTCTCCTATAGAGCTCACACTATACTTTGATTTCATGACATTTTCAAATTCCTTACACGTCCATCAGTTGAACCAAAGATTATGTTATCCACATAAACTTGAAGAATAGGCAGATATTTACCCTTCCTTTTGTAAAACAAGGTCTTGTCAATGGCTCCTCTGCAAAAACAATTTTCAAGCAGATGGTTTGACTATACGCCATACCACGTGCTTGGAGCTTGATGTAATCCATAGAGAGCTTTGCTTAGCTTATAAAGTCTGTCTAGATAACCAGGATCCTCAAAGCCTGGAGGTTGAGTGACATACACCTCCTCATCTAATTTACCATTCAGAAATGCAGATTTGATATCCTACTGATACACTTTTATGTTTCTTTGAGTAGCTTATGCTAGAAAAATCCTTTTGGCCAAGTCTTGCCATAGGTGCAAACACTTCTTCAAAATCTATCCCTTCTTCTTGAAAGCATCCCAAGGCAACACGTCTTGCTTTATTCTTAATCACAATGCCTCTTTCATCCCTTTTGTTCTTGAAAACCCACTTTTTGCTTATAGCATATTTGCCTCTTGGTCTATATACCAGTTCCCAAACATGCAATTGTGATAGTTCTTCCTGCATTGCTTCTACCCAATTATTGTCTTTTAGAGACTGCTCAATGTTCTTAGGCTTAATTTAGGATAGTAAACAAGAAAACAAGCATATATTAGCAGTTTCAGATCCACTTATAGTAACTCTCTCATGTAGATTACCAATAATGTTTTCAAGAGGATGATCTTTATGTACAGAATTTTGCATTATTGTTCCTATAGTGATTTTAGGATCAATATTGGTATTGTTCATACGTGGTTCTTCATGTGAATGATCTGAACTTGATGAGCTTGAAGGAATATCCTTATCGCTAAAAGGTTTAGCAACAGCAGGAGTAGCATATGGATTTTGTTGAACAGGAACTTCAATGTTGATTTCGTGATTTACTTCAAAGTTGTCATTTGGTACTTCTTCATCAAGATCACCTTGCTTATTCTTGACAAACTTAAATTCCAAATCAGCAACTTTGGAGCATATTTTGTACTGACTTAAGCATCAGAGGGGTGTCACCTTCACCAAGGTTTAAAGAGTTTTTCATCAATCCTCAAGAATCATAACACGAGACAGAGATTTTCCATGTCTCTTAAGTTTAAGGGATTAAAACCCTTTCAAAGGTTTAAAGTTTTTCACCTTTCTAGAATAAGGGTTTCCACACCGTGCCAAGAGTGCACGATATCCAAGTATAGTTCAAGATAGTGAGATCTATATACGTAACGGTTGCTGGAAATTTCGTTATTGTTGGTTATACTTAGGATTGAAACCAAAAATGTGGAAAGCATGTGACCCAAAGGTTTTGGCATTTACATGTCACAAAAAATCGGCAGGAGTCCCACAAAAAACGGGCTTGTCCCCGTCTAAGGAATTAACATTGTCGGATAAAAAGGTGCTCAAAGCACAAACTTGATGTGCTTGAGAAAATATTATATGCTCGGATAAAAATTATGACTTGCTTGGGGCAAACAAATATATGCTCGAAGATGAACTTGTACACGAGAAAAAAATTACATGCTCGGGGCATCAAAATACTTTACTTTTTTGAACCAAAACACTTAAAATTTACTGCAATAAAACTTTGTTTCAGCAAATTACGAAACTGTCTTTTCAAGAATCTACGTAAGCTGTCTGTTCTATCAGCAAAATCACTTGTACCTTTAGTATAATTACCAAAATGCCCATATCAAATAGTGCATCAGCATTTGTCCCTTGTGCATTCTGCCGAAAGACTTGCACATTTAGTATAAGTACCGAAATGCCCCTGCAGAAATTAATCATCAGCTGCTGTATTTACAAGTATACCCCTACAGTTAGTTACCAATCTGCCCTTGAATCTGTTTTTGAATAGCGGCAACTATTTTTATATCTGTCCACGACCTGTTCTAGTCTTTCTAACTGCGCTATCAAATCGAAATTAATAAAATCAACATCATCTAAATATCCTTGCAGCTGCAAATTTGCATCGTGTTCGACACCAATTCAGCATAACAGAAGCAGCCTTTTTTAACTGTTCGAACACCTCAAAACCTTGAACCACATCTGCAAACAAACTTGTACCAACTGTAAAAAGACTAAGTGCCTTTGATTAATATTGTAATTACCATTTTGCCCATGTAAAGATGTGGAGCAGCAGCAAACATAAAAAATCTGTTTGTATCAAGTCAGTACAAATACTCATGAATAAGCAGTGTGTATCAGCAGTTGCAAACTATTTTAAAACCAAAGATGCTTGAACACATAATCATCATATCTGCATATTTTTGAACCGCAATATGTACCGGCGAAAAACATATTATATCATTTTCTAATCGAGAGTTAATAACATATCAGCAACTAACATGAATCTGCAAGCTCGAACACTTCAAACCACTTTCCCCAAATTTGAACATATGAAACCTAAATTCTTAGATATGAAATTAAGCACTTGTTACACTAAATTAATTCTTGAAACCTCATCAAACCGTTTCCAAATCATCACTCTATCACAAATAATTCATCCATTTCATAAAATAATCAGATCTGAA
Source organism: Bidens hawaiensis (assembly GCF_021521415.1). NCBI lineage: Eukaryota > Viridiplantae > Streptophyta > Magnoliopsida > Asterales > Asteraceae > Bidens > Bidens hawaiensis. Next base: position 186,474 of record NW_027492550.1, read on the forward strand.
ACGACACGCTTAAGTGAATCTGACCGAAAATGTGTTGTACATATAAACGTGAATCGATGTTGAATCTATGAACTAATCATCAACCCAAGCATCAATTCACATAAATCATATCTGAATCATCAAACTTCATTCAAATTAATGCAAAAACCCGCAAATACTTCAACGAACTTCATGCTTAACGTCCATGGCGGATTCGAGAGCGAATTGAATCAAATTCAGCTGTTGGTCTAAACGATTCGGTAACCCGCTCTGATACCAACTGACAATACCAAGCCCCGATGCAGAAGCGTGAATAGTTGGTATTAACGGAGGAGCTTGGATCTGAGCTAGGATCGAATCACACTCGTATTCACTCTTCAAAGATATTTGGACGGATGAAGGATATTGGGAGAGAGCCTGATTCGATTAACAATATTTAATAAATTGGATGAACACATATATGCAATCGAAACACAAACATAAAGTTGTGGTAGTATAATTTCATTAGTCAAAAGATTGTCACAAAGAGCACTCATACATACACATACATACACAATAAAGATCAGCTACCACCCCCGGGAGAGCTCATCTCAGAGGTGAAGACTCTCTCTCTAGGGATAAAACCCTAATTCTCATATAAATGTCAATATACACCCTCTCTCATGCTAGACAAATAAACAAATAGATCTATTTATAATACCCTAGCATGTCTTGGTCTTCAAGCCATCCACCTTTGGTTGAGACCAAAAATATTAATATATTTTTCACCTATAATAATAATAAATCGATGTGTTGATCTAAAATATAAGTCCCAACACAATCCATCCAAGCCACTTCTGCATCGCATCATCCTCATCATCCTCTCCAGCAGTTGCATCGTCAACGTCCTTCACCACATCTGCGTCCTTCACTGCCTCATACTCTTCCAACTCCCGAACATGTCGAGCCTCAATATCATCCTTCTCCTTGGCCATAAGATACACCAATCGTCTACATTCATCCTTTATAGAGTCAAGTTCCTAAGTCAGATGACCCCTCTTTTCCCTCTGGGCTTGGGCAAGCTTCTCACCATCCAACACGCTCTTCTCCATCCTCCTCGCATGCTTCTCCATACTCTTATTTCAAGAACGAAGATGATCCATTCCCTATAACATTTTAAAAACAAGGAGGCTGATGGAATGAATAAAAACATGGAAACTTACCGAGTGAAGGACAACCTCTAGATTATCTAGAGTCCAATCATGATTAAGATCCTCAAAAGAATCCTGAGCTTTTCTCTTCTTTCTTGAGCATGGTTTGGGTGGAACATGTGGAGTACTTCGGGTCATAGGCTTACGAATCGCGGGACTAGGCTTCTCTTCTATGATAACCACTCCACTAGAAGAAAGGATGTTGTCGATATCATCTACCCTGAAATCAAGGCTGGGCTTCTTGTATCCTTCTAAAAGGATCAAATCAGGTCGGTATCCTATCTAAATACATACACATACACTAACTAAACTATCCAGGATCCTTACCTTGAGACATGATGGATTGAGAATTTTGAGACTCAGAACTAACTTCAGTACTTGGGTCTTTTGGGATTAAACTCCTTTCAATAGCTTCAATTTCGTATATGAGGCTCACCTTAGCAGTAGTATCTTCTTGAGGGGGAGGAAGTTCAAAACAGTTGATACCTGCATAATGATAAAGATTAGCATCAACAAAGGATAAAGACAAGGATCCTAAATTCTAAGATCCTATCCTTGGTAATCCAAAGAAACAGAAGATCCTCTCCATTAATTATTGAATCTCTACTCACAAAGAAGAATTTGCCCTTCCAGTTCAAGTCATTTTCGGTACTTTTTAAGATAAGAGACTCTTATCTATGCTTAGTTTTGAAATGATAACGATGAGAATTGTGAAGACGACGATTATACGTATAAGCGAGCTCAGAAATACCAAAATCATGGCCGTGATTCTGAATCAGGTTTTCAAGGACAAAGAGGACTCTCCAGGCCATAGGCATGAGTTTAGCAAAACTCAAGCCAGTAGTTTTGAAGAACTCGGCGGCCAGGCTGGGAAAAGGATAAGTAAAAACGATCTTAAAAGGATGATAAGGGAAGCAAACCCATTTCTTTGACACTAAATTAGATTTGGATTTAAGGTCAAATGGTTTATTTTTGTTAAAATAAAGAGAAGATTTCAAAATTTCAATGTTAGAATCAGTAAAAGAACACTTATCTTGGCCAAAAAGCTCAAGAATGTGTTGATCGACAAACTTATCTGTCGATACATCCATAATAGATACACTGGATCGAGCCATTTTCTTCCTTATGATACGCTGAAGAACAACGAGTAAAGTAGGAAAAGAATAAAGAAACTTACCTAGAGACTAACATAGAACCGATGTGTAGTAGGATGATGATGAAATATGATATCATATACCAAAATAGGAGATAATCAAGCCTCGATTCTTGCGCTCTGTCAAATCAAATTCAAATCGCCAATAAGATAAAAAAATTTCCGAAATATTCCCAGCCACAAGTAACAAGTTACAGATATTAATATTTGGGGGCAATTGTTATGGGTAAAAATCTAAGGATCCTAACAGGCAGAATCATCATAAGGATCCTCGTAGTGCATCAGGATCTCAGACAGATGACATTATCCTTGATAGTTAACGTAATTAATCATCATAATCCTTTCACCTTTGACTTGGTCATTTAAGCAATGGTTAGTAATTAATTCCCAGCTGAAGGCTTGGTCTTAAGGACGTTGGAGGCAGTTACAAACGGTTAATGATGAAGATATGCACAATTGTAACAGTCCCAGGATCCTCGCCATGGCAATTTTTGCTTATTATTACTAGTTATAGCTATTGTAACTATATGTTGAGGTGGTCTTGATCGCATAAGACACAAGCACACATACCATGCACACTCTCTTGTAACTATAACAACGATCATAGCACTTCTAAACTTGTAATAACCAATTTATACATAATAATATCGAGGCAGCACGATAGCACTTCCAAACTTGTAACCAATGGTTTTTCCTCGTTATGTCGCTTTGTCACATGCATTATTTGCTTATTAGTTCGTTTACACCATCATGCATCATACCTCACAGTGAAAGTTTGGTTACTTGATTATCCTTGTGCAATTTTTGAACAAAACACCTATGAAGGTGATTTTCCAAACAAAAGATTTCTTCCCAAGGTAAATAAAAGAATGATAAAGACATATAGGAAGGTGGTTCGTCAACAGGTGATGAAAAGTTATAGCTTTCCTGATCCATAGGTCGCCACATGACCTTCTAGTTTCTTGGCATAACTATGGCCCATTCTACGTGTCACATTCTAGTTGTCCTTAATATCCTTCATGATTAGCAGGCATATGAGTTTGTCATTCTAAAAAGAAAATGTAAATTCAATATAGAAAAATTAAGTTTGAAAATGATATGATAAAAATCTAGAATGTGTCTTTTAATGGAATTCAGAGTACTCTATTACACACATCATATTTCAAGGGACAGATCAATCAAACACTTTATTATTTCAAGAGAAACATGTCTCAAAAACTCGTTACAATACTATTGATCACACATCTAAGCCTCTAACCAAGCCCTATATTTATAATATAACACAAACTTGGTGACCAAGACATTAACATAATAATCATATTACAATTAGAAAACTAAACCAACTTGACCAACTTGCCAGCTTAAGTTCTTCCATATCCACCAAATTGTTAGCACGGTCTGGAATTAAAAAACAATCACCCCCGTAATTTTGGAACCACAACTATATTGTGATTTTTGTTGTTCTTTAGCCATTGATCGTCTTTAGTTCTTGATCTAGTTCTTCGGATGACGATTCAAATCTGATTTCCAACATGGAATCAAAATTTTAATCTATTAACAAAGAAAATCAATCAATAGTTTTCTTGTCACTAACTTGGGTAGCAAATATGATTTGGCTTTGGTTACGCGGTTCCGGAAATAATAAACGAGATCTGCAGCGGCTTCTTGAAGTAATCCTTCGAAATTCCCTAGATCTTCCTTGGCATCTCTGATCGGTTGACTGTGGATCTCACTATGTAGATCTATCCTTGTCAAAAACGTTAATGCTAGATCTCTTCACGACGGCAGCAAGCTTCCATGTTGCGGCTAGATCTTGAAATCAACCCATGTTCTATAATGGCTAACCATGACTTAGTTTATATAGTCTAACCTAGCTTGCTAGCCAAGTCATTACCTATTATAGTTACAAACAATTAGGAAACATGTTATAGTTAGAAAACAAAACCAAATATGACTGACTTATCATTATTGGTCTTTTAAATTCACTGACTTGTAACATGGAGTCTAAAATATGTGTAATAGTCTTCGTTATTTTAACTCAATCATTATATATTACATGGAAAGTTTAAGGTTTTATGTAAGGCAATGCTCCATCTTATTCTCCATGAAGGAAGGGAAGAAATTTAGGGGAATTACTTTGTTTTCGTTTAAACAACCAATCGATAAAGTCTGGCGATCCGGGGTAATCTAATAGCAAAAGGTGACCCCATATGTCTATGATTGCAAACATCGCTGGGTAGCCCAAGCCCACCATCTCCTGTTCCGGTGAAAACTAGTCGCCCGAATACCTACTACGGTAAAACCCAGTTTAGATCGGATTCGAACTTGAGACATTACCGTCTGTAACCTAAGTCTTCACTTCTTCTAACATGACAGTTTGCTGAAGCTCATTCGGACCGGTTTTCTACTCACTCTAGTTACATACTACTAATTTCTGATTTTATTTTTATAATCTTATGAGTGAAAGGAAAGGAATGAAAAGAAATAAAAGAATATAAAAGGTGATAGAGGAAGGGTAATAAAACTACCCGCAGACCCCTAACGCAACTGCGGATCGCCAGTGAGCACCCGCGGGAGGAACCCACGGACCAGAACACTTGCAGTCATGAAAGTAACATGAAGACTAACAAAGTCACCCATAGTTCCAAAGACACGCCACGCGGGTCTCCATCGCAACCCACGGATTACCATTGAGCATCCGCGAGAGGAACCCGTGGGCCACACAAGGGACTCATCACGCACATAATCCCCACGTGATATGAAGAGAAATTGTAACAAACTACTTCTAGAATATTCCCTCAATTCCCCATGATATGGACATCGACCAATGGAAATATGACACCTGGACACGTAATGGCCATCCCACGACGGGCACAGATAATGTCCGTCCCATAAACGGGTCCAAGCTGTCACATCCTGTAAAGACTCGACATGTGTCCATTTAGGTGAAGGAGGAATATCTTGACAGTGACAACTCCACCAATCACCTTCCCCCACCTTCGGCTATAAATACTAAAGGTCATCTCCTTAAGGCATTCATTCACTCCCACACGCCTTACACAATTACTTGTATTCGTATCGTTATTCCAGTCAGTACGATACTTATTCTCACGCCTGAGGGTGGTTACGGGAAGACCCCCCACCGTGTCCTTCCCGTGACGAGACTCACGGTGTTCTGTTTTGTAGGCAGTTAGCTTGGATCTGACCCCGTCGTTGTTCAGTAGACTCACATATAGGGTAAACGTTCGGATTATCCGGTTCAGACTCGTGTTTCTTCAATGGCGCCATCCGTTTTTTTTGGCTAGAATTACGGTCTTTTAAAAGGTTTTTGGAAGTTTTGGGATATAAAGATGAGTCAGAGCCAACAACCGCCAACAGCTACTCCGGCGAGAGGCCGATGTGCTAAAACCCTCGAAGATTCAGTCCTTGAAGGAGGAAGAACATTGGTGGAACCTCGCCGGTACAACCGAACTCCGGTTCCAGAAGACAGAGCTGGAGAGTTCCTCAGGTTCGAAGATGTTGCACCTCACCGGAACACCTGAACCCCAGTTCTGGAAGACAGAGCCAGAGAGTTCCCGAGGTATGAAGACGTTGAACCTCGCTGGACCACTCGAACTCCGGTTCCGTAAGACGGAACCGGAGACTTTCCCAGACTTGAAGGTGATGGAAAAAATGTTCATTACCAACCAAGATCTGGAAGAGCTACACTTACTCCCGAAGAGTGGTACCAGCAGGAACAACAGAGGTTGAGGGATGAATACGAACGAAAGGTGAAGAGCAATCAGTTGCAAGCTAGAACCCTTACCTACGATTCACTATCGCCGGCCACCTGCCGCACTCATGACCTTCCTGAAATGGAAGACGTTGCCTAATCGGCTGGCCACCCATTCGCAGGGAGTCATGACAGAAGCCACCCGGCTCAGCGGGTCCCCTCTCATAGGACAATACACGATCATAGTCACGCCTCCCAAGGACAAAGAGACTTCACTTATCAAGATGACGGCTATGCAAGGAAAGACAATCGAGCGTATGGTAGGGAAGGTAGCAGCCGTCCACGGACGCTGGTCAAGCACACTGAGTATTGTAGTGATGCTGAAGAAGACTTCACTAAACCCTACCGACCCGCCGCGTTTGCAGAAAAATCAAAATTCATTCCGTGGATTGCCACTGCCCCCTTCCAATAAATGTTAAGATACCAAGCAACTTGGGGAAGTATGATGGGATGACCGATCCAAGCGATCACCTATTAAACTACACCGCGATTGGCGGGGTAAGTGGCTGGACACTACCTTATTGGTGCCATATGTTCGCATTAACGCTGACGGGGGCGGCAAGAGAATGGATCGAAAAACTCCTCGACGGACAGATCAAGAGTTGGGATGACTTGGTGGCTAAATTCTCACAACACTTCAGCCAACAGCGCAAGCACACGCGCGATCCCTTAGAGATCCTTAGCGTTGTCCGCAAGGACAATGAGTAGGTGGAAAACTTTATCACCAGGTTCAACAATGAAAGCTTAAACATGGGTGGAATAAGTGAAGATATGCCGCGGGGGGCATTTAGGCTGAATGTGTGTAACATCCAACTTTTGTTAAATAGTAAATAACAGAAAGTTTTATGATTATCTGTGTGTCGTTAAATTATTCGTGGGTTAGGTGTTTGAGATTTGGAATTGTGAGTGGGTGTGGGGCCCATAGCCCCCTATATATAAGCCAAACCCCTCCACCCTTTCACCATGTTGTTTCCTTTTCATAACACACACACACACTTTCTTTCTAAATACCCGGATCTGATCCCGAGCTAAAAGAAGGAAGAACCTCATGTGTAAACGTCATCAAACACCAAGAACCATGTTAGATTCACAAGTTGGTCCAGATCTGAATCCGAAACCGAGAACAAAAAGGTGAGTTCAGCAAAAGGTTACGTTTTGTGGTTAAATTTGACATGCAAACTGATAGAACGATAGATCGGGTCGTAAGAGGCTAGAAAAATGTAAACTTGAAGGGTTGAGTGTTAACGGTTTCATTTTAGGACAAAAAGGTGATGTTTGGACCCTGTAAAACACAGGTATACAAAGTTGGTACGACCCGAAACCCATAAAAAGAGTAGAATCGGGTCCTAAGAAAGAGTCTCGGAGGAAAATGGCTTTAAAATGGTAAAAATAAAATAAAAAGGGGTTTTTTGCATGAAAAAGGGCTTCGCATCGCATGCCATGCAAAATCCAAGAATTTCGCATCGCACGCCATGCGAAGCGAAATTAAGCATGCGAAGGGAAATGGGCCATGCGAAGCCAAATTCCATGCGAAATTCCATGCGATTCAATTTTTTGATGCATTTTTTATAAAGGACTTTCCGAGCTGACCTGGCAGCTCAACCCCAGCCAGGAGCTCTGCCCCTTAGACCCTGCTAGGGGCTGCCGCCCCTAGACGCCGCAGCCAGGGGCGCTGTCCCCGGACCCCGTTAGTTGAGGGTTTCATTAACTTAGATGTAGGAAGTATTAGTAATGGATAATTGACACGCGTAATGTATTGTACAGTTAGCTGTGTACAACTAAGAAAGGGCATTACCATTAACGGCGAGAGAAACCGACTCCAGGTGAGTTCTAGCCCCCATTATCTGTTATGTTTTCGGGGCTGTGTGCATACTCCTATGTGATAGATAATACACTTACTTGATTTGCAAGTGTATGATGTGTGTATGGTTGTGAATTGAATGTATTATTACATAATGATTGTATGAATGAGTATGTATATATTTTTAACTAGAAGATATGTAAAGTATGCACGTATGATAAATGTATGGTTATTCGAGACAGAAGGGACCAGACCCTCATAATATCTGAGACGATAGGGACCAGACCCTCATAATATCTGAGATGGTAGGGACCAGACCCTCATAATATTTGAGATGATAGGGACCAGACCTTTACAATATCTGAGAGGTTAGGGACTAGACCCTTATAATATCTGTGATGTTTAAGATAAAATAGCTTATGGTATACCTTAGGGTTTATGAAAGAGAGTATGTAAGTACGTATGCATGTATATAAAGTATTTATGAAAGAGGTAATAATAGGTTAGATATGAACACGTATCTTCGGACACGTATGGGTAAGGATATGAATTTAATATATGTTAATTGATTAACTAGAACTCACTCAACGTAGCTAACTTTTAGTATGTGCGTAGGCAAATAGATTGAGGCAGCTGGCTTGAGGAGGGACCCATGGTATGAGCTAAAGAGACTGACATATATGAAGAAGTGTCATGACTGTTTTATGTTAATGTTTATTAAAGGACAACTTGTATGTTAAGACATGCTTTGCTTTGATGTTTAGTAATGAAATGTATGAAGTTTTAATTATTCCGCGAAAATTTTAATTAACTCTGATTTTAGAACTGTATTTATGAGTAAATCCAACGCCAAAGTAGGGTTACCGGGAACGGGGCTTTACAATGTGCGAAGACCAAACTTGATCCGCTGTCTTACCGGGAGAGACGGGATGCCCCGGACATGGGATGGTATCATGTCCGCAGCCAAAGTTTTTGCAGCTACTGAAAAACTGTTAGGGCGAGAGACGTCAAAACAGAATTTGAAAGCTGAATCGAAGAACACCTAGCCTAAGAAAGAAGAGAGAGGTTCGATCTGGTCCAGGATTCAACCTCCAGAAAGCTCTTCCAAATAGTTTGATGCCAGGTCGTTAATTGGCCAGAAACAAAAAGACAGAAAGGCGGGGAAGCATGAGCAACAACATTGGACCCCCCTGAAGAAGACTCCGGCGAAAATATTGACTACAGAGAACATTGAGTTCAGGAAGCCACAACCATTAACTAGGCGGACGAACCTGAACTTGAGCAAGCATTGTATGTTTCATGACGACATCGGGCATGACACTAATGAATGTGTGAGCTTGAGAAACGAGATCGAATCCACAATCAAGTCCGGAAAGCACGAACACCTCCTAAAAAATGTGCGACAAGGTCCAAGGAAGCATGCAACTACCGCAGACAAGGGTCCACCCAAGAAGCTCATCAAAGACCTGAACATTCATATGATTCAGGGCGGACTAGTGCGGCGAAACAAGCGGACCGAAATTGAGGATTGATATGCTCTAAAATATACATATCATTATATAAATATTTCGTACACTTTTAAGTGCTTTGAGCTAAGTTTTTATTGAATATTATTCTTAGTTGGCTCATATGTGAGGTTTTAAGATTTCATGAATCAACGAACTAAAATTGAATACTTTTACTAATCTTAAGGCTAACAAGCGAATAGTCGAATGAGTTATTATTATTATTATTATTATTATTATTATTATTATTATTGGAAAAGTGAACTTGTGATTTTTCCAAAGGTAAAGGGTGGTCCATGAATGAAGTAACCTCTAATTATCACAGCTTTGTTCGGACACTATCGGTCCAAGTACATCTTCTTTGACACTGGGAGCACATCCGATATAATGTAGGAGCAATGCTTTGAGCAGCTGGAGGATGAAGATAAAGTACATTTGAAGCCCGTCCACGCCAATGTTTCCGGGTTTGGGTATGAAGTTATGCGTCCTAAAGGGGTCATAACATTTCCAGTCACTCAGTGATGGCATTGATACAAGGATTGAAGATGTCGAGTTTTTGGTCCTACCCGCGAGATCCAAACATGATATCATTTTGGGGCGCGAAGTGATTGGCGACTTCAATGCCAACCCTTCAACGGCGCATGGTGTAGTCGGCGTGCCCACGAGAACTGGTATAGCCATCATCCGGGTTAATAAACATTGTTATGCGACGGAAGGGTTAAAGCCTGCGAAAGTTCCCAAGAATGTGGCGCGGACAGAGCAAGAAAAATGCGTTGTTAACCCAAGTTACCCCTAACAAACTGCTACCATTGGAGTAACCATTTCAGAGAAAGTGCAGGTCTTTTTTTAACAGAGATATTTTTGCTTGGACGCCTTCGAACATGACAGGCGTCCCAAGAGAAATATCTAATTATCGGCTAAGAGTCAACCCATATTACACGCCAATAGTGCAGAAAAAGAGAAAAATTGGGCCTGAGTAGACCAAAGCTGTGAATGAGCAAGGTCAAGAGTTATTACATGCGGGAATCATCTGCGAGATTCAGTACCAGACTTGGGTTGCTAACCCGGTTATGGTCCCCAAGAGTAATGGCTCATGGCGCATGTGTATAGACTTCAAGAATCTGAACAAAGCCTGCCCAAAGGATTGTTACCCGCTCCCGAAAATCGACCTGAAAGTCGACGCGATGGCATCTTTCAAGTTTAAATGCCTCCTGGATGCTTATAAAGGGTATCGTCAGATACGAATGGACGCTCACGACGAAGACAAGACAGCTTTTCGTACCGACCAGGGTACCTTTTGCTACAAGATGATGTCATTTGGCCTGAAAAACATAGGAGCTACGTACCAGTGTTTGATGGACAATACATTCTAGGAACAGACTGGGAAAAATCTGGAAGTCTACATGGATGACCTAGTCATCAAAAGCGTGGAAGAAGACCAAATGTTTAGAGACATCGAAGATGTCTACTCTACGCTAAGGAAAATCAATATGAAGCTGAACCTTTCAAAATGCTCTTTCGGTATGGAAGAAGGAAAGTTTTCTTGGAGTGATTGTGACAGGGGAAGGATTCCATGCAAACCCGGACAAAGTCGAGACGATCGCACGGATGCCTTCCCCATCCTCGTTAAAGGAAGCCCAAATGCTGAACGGTAGATTGGTAGCTCTGAATACATTCCTAGCGAATCAGGCTGCCAAGTCGTACCCCTTCGTGTCCACATTACGCAACTGCCTGAAGAAGGCCCATTTCAAATGGACACTGGAGGCAGAAAGAGCATTCCTGGAGGTAAAGAAGTGTCTCATGGAACTTCCAACCTTGACTGCACCTCATGAAGGAGAACCTCTTACCCTGTACCTGTCCACGTCCGATATCGCGGTTGGGGCAGTTCTACTAACGGATTGGAAGACCATGCAAACGCCAATATACTACGTCAGTAGAACGTTGGCGGATGCTGAAACCCAATATCAATGCTGGAGAAGTTAGTGTTGGCGTTAGTATACGCAGAACGAAGGTTGAAGAGGTACTTCCAGGGCCAACCCATACACGTGCTAACAGACTACAAGTTAAAGAGTGTATTGGCTAAACCTGAGTTGTCTAGAAGGTTGGCCAAGTGGGCAATCGAACTGGGCGAGCACTCAATAGAGTACAAACCTAAACCCGCGATCAAAGGTCAAGTTCTGGCAGACTTTGTTACGGAAGTACCAACTGAGAAAATCTAGGAGTGCCTGTACGAACAACAACCCCCAGCCCCGTCGGATGAAATTCAAAAGTGGACCTTGTTCAACAACGAAGTATCAAGCGGGGAAGGTTCAGGTGCGGGCCTGAAGTTAATTAATCTAGATGGCCAAGAGTTCACATATGCCATAAATCTGAATTTCAAGAGTACAAATAACGAAACAGAATATGAAGCATTCTTGGCTGGTCTATGGATTGCGAAGAAGTTGGGCGTTAAGTTCCTGGAAGCACGGGTAGATTCAATACTCATCGCGGGCCAGGTCTCAGGGACATACGAAGCAAAGAACAACGTAATGGCTTCATACCTGTCCCAGGCTAAAACCTCATACAGCAATTCACTTCTTGTAAAGTCGTCCATATAAAGAGAAGTGAAAATCGGCCCACGGATGCCTTGAGCAAGCTAGCAATTACCAGCTTCGAACACATGGGTAGAGACGTGCGAATTGAGGTCCAAGATAGCCCATCCGTAGTTCAACACCAGGTCATGGTCATCCAAACAGGAACAGTTTCTTGGATGACACCCATTATGCTACCTGTCCTCCGGAACCCTACCGGAAAACAAAGTAATGGCCCGGAAGATCCGTCACAAAGCATTGTTTTATCAAGTTCAAGATAATGTGCTATACCGGAAATCATTCATTGGTCCACTACTCCGATGCGTAGACACATATAATGCCAATTAATTGATCCGAGAAATACATTAAGGCATCTGTGGTTTACATGCAGGACCTAGGATGGTGGTGGCAAAACTCATGAATGCAGGGTACTATTGGCTGGGTATGCGCACAGATGCAGTTAAAGAAATCCAGTAGTGTGACTTATGTCAAAGGCACTCACCGCATATGCTACGACCCCAGAATAAATTATTCCTAGTGATTTCAGCTTGGCCACTCCATAATTGGGCCATAGCCATTATGGGGCCATTCCCCGAAGCACCTGGCGGGTGAAGTTTTTGTTGGTCATAATCGATTACTTTACCGAGTGGGTTTTACCAAGTGGGTAGAAGCCAAACCGTTGGCACATATCACGGCAGCAAACGTCATAAAATTCCTATGGGAATTTATTATCTGCCTTTTTGGTCTCCCACAAACACTAGTTAGCGACAACGGCACCCAGTTTGCTGACAAAGGCCTCCAAGAGTGGTTGTCTGAACTACATATCAACCAACTGTTCACATCGGTAGCCTATCCGAAAGCCAACGGGCAAGTAGAGCGAGCTAACCAAAGTGTTAAAGAAGGCATCAAAGCACGGTTGGGAGCCAAACGAACGGGATGGGTAGATGAGTTGCCTCATATTCTGTGGGCGCACAGAACTAAGAAGAAAACGAGCAACTTTGAAACCCCGTTTAGCCTAACGTATAACACAGAAGCAATGATTCCCGTCGAAGTCGGTGTCCCATCCGCAAGAATGCTCTTGATCGAAAACAATGAGAAAGAGCTTTGATTGAATTTAGACCTTCTAAAGGAAAGAAGAGAGTTGGTAGCCATACGCGAAAGCAAATATAAACGCCAAATCAAAAAATATTATGACATGTGTGTCAAGATATGTGAATACAAAAAAGGGGACTACGTGTTCCATAACAACGAGGCATCAAACGCGGAGTTACCAGGAAAGCGGGCTCCCACATGGGAGGGTCCCTATGAAATTGACGAAGTGTTGGAAAGGGCACATACAAGTTGAAGAAACTAGATGGAACGCCAATTCCTAGAACATGGAACGTTGCACAACTAAAGCGATGTTATATATAAACCCGCGTGCCTATTTTTTGGGCATGCGTGCCACTCTACTGGCCTGCGCGCCATGATTATTGGCCTGTGTACCAAAATTTACTTTTTATAAATCGCGAGTCACTTTTAATACAAAGTAGTTAACGTGCTGTTGACCGAAATGTCATTTTTAATATTTTTGTTTCTATCAGGACAAGCCTGCGTGCCAACTAATGTCCTAATCCTATATTTTGAATATATGGCAGGTTTAGCTAACACACATTTATATTGTAATATTAAACAAGACAAAATGTAAAACCCATGTCATATATACAACCAAAAAAGGGGTTACAAAGAAACAAAAATAAAGTACATCAAAGGGGAAGTCTATTCCTCTTCTTGAAGATAAGTACGCAGCTATTGGACGCCATCCACTTGATCAGCCAAACCATGAATAACGTCCTGGATGGGGAACTGAAGGTTGTCAAATGCATCCATCTCTCCATCATACTTCGCATCCACATCCGCAGCATGGAGGGCAAAACCTTCCAAAGGGCGGCCTTCCCGCGAAAAGGTCACTCCCTCACAGAACCCTTCCTTGCGACCAGAGTCACGCGATGAGCGAAGAAGGCGCACAAGACAGTCTTCCAAAATAGATCCTTCCTGCACGTGGGAAATAAACTGCAACAAGAGACATTGATCAGGGTCCAATTCACAGATTACAAAAAACAAAATTAATGATGAGAAGGAACCTCATACCTTCGGAAGACCTTCCTTCATTAACCACGCACTGTCAGTGGTAGGGTGTTCATCACTCACTTTAAGCTCACCGTGTTCGCCAAGAAGTCGGGTATTATCCCTGATCAAGTCCTCGATAAGTTGATCTTTATCGGCAGAGGCGGCACGTAGAGTGCTGATAACTTCCTCCTGGGAGGCAATCTGGGCCTCCAAGGTTGCCTTTGCATCCTTAGCCTTAGGAAGATCAGCCTCACGGGCACAGGTTTGAGCGCGTGCAACTTTGAGTGTAGAATTCTACCTCCAGCACGCCTCTTCCCAGTCCTTGGCTTCAGAAGCCTGACAACCCCTCTAAGACTCCAGGACCTTCTCGACGTCTCTCAGCTTCCACCTTACAACGTTGGCTTCCATACGGTACTTTTCCTTTTCAGCCTGGAGGTCCTGAAGGATGTCATCTTGAGCTCCCTAGTTCCAGCCCATATACATCCAGTCCCGATATATTTCCTGGGTCATTGAGACCAGGTTGGCCATGTGATGTATATATGAGTTGCCAAGGGACACACGAGCACACTTGTTTTGGAACTCACGTTCCGCAGGAGGCACACCCTCATGAAGATATTCAAAGAATATTTCTTCATCCAAAAATCGGGAAGCAGGAGTTATTTTCCAATCCGGAATGTGGCGTACGAAGCCCTCCGGTAGCACGCGAGTCTGTATCTCTTCCTCCAAGGAAGGGGGCGGAGATAGAAGTCCGAAAGACTGTCTGACCTGTTCACCAGATTGCTGCACAATGGGAGGCGACACAAGCAAGGACACCTGTATGTCCAACGCCCGAACGGAAGATTTGGGCAGAACCTTAGGAGTTTTCCCTTTATCAACAACAGAGAATTTGCTGGGAACACTGTTGGCAGGAGGCGAATCCGAAATAACAATAATATCTGCAGACAATCACGAGATCGATTACAAGGAGTTAGCTGATATTCAGAATACAAGAACTAACTTTACGAACGTACCCGCGAGGTCCTACGACAAGTCAGTAACCCGGTCACGAAGACGGGTCTTCTTCAGTTTCTGGGGAGAAGCGGGGAGAGATTGATCCAAGCCCCAATCTCCGGGACCCGCCACCTCAGAAACTCCAGAGGAAGAAGCTTCCATCCTCTTGCGACCAAAATTTGTAAAAAGACAAGTGTTAAGAGAAGGGTAGCGTAAAGGTAAGTATGAAAACACGTTACCCATCGCATATAAATCCTCGAAGGCCAAAGGTTCCTTGCGGGTCCTCTGCGGAAATAAGAAGTTGTCTTTGGTTATGTCAAGTATGGGAAGATCCTTGTTATCCCGAGCAACGAGCTACATAGTCCCGGGCACGTCATCAACCAAGACGGCCAAGAGGACCCCATCAGCTACACGAACAAGTTAACATAAGACATTTGGACAACAACATCATGAGAGAGAATAATTTCCTACCTCCATTCGGCTTCCGGAAATAAGGCACCTCATCGGGGTAAGGCCATAAGCGATTCATCCCAGCTCGCACAAGGGTAGCCTCAGGGATAAGACGCATTGGCGTTGCGGTGTGGGTTAATTTGTGGTACCACTCATGCCTCTCCAGACGGTCAACGAAAGGCAAAGCAAGCAAGGGTTGATCCGTTGAACGCCAATACAAAGACAACGGAACCACATCCTCCCGTATCCAGAATGAAAGAATTGTTTGTAGACACTGATTAGGATCTGATAGAGTTACAACTTATGTCTCAAGGTGCGGAATACAATGAGAATGAACATCATAAGTAACATTGCACATACATCATTGATAGTATCAAAAGTTTACAAGATATGACACTGTAGGAACTTTCTATCTTTAGTCTCTCTCTCTAGCATATGACATAAATGACCAAAAGTCTACTTAATAACTTTTAACTCCCCTATTTATAGGAAACACATGATAGGTCACTTGGGATATATATCTTATATGGCGGATTTGTTATGCGCCGCATAACATATGTGGTCCCAAGGACTTATGTGCTACAAACATATACCCATACATATACAAATGGCATTTAA
This sequence comes from Bidens hawaiensis, assembly GCF_021521415.1. Classification (NCBI taxonomy): domain Eukaryota; kingdom Viridiplantae; phylum Streptophyta; class Magnoliopsida; order Asterales; family Asteraceae; genus Bidens; species Bidens hawaiensis. The sequence continues at coordinate 202,611 of NW_027492550.1, forward strand.
AGCCCTATATAATCAAAACTTAGACCCTAGCAATAGACATTATGCTCTAACAAACTCCCCCTTGGATGTTTCTAGGTCTTGATCTTCAATCTTCATTCTTTCATCCCAAAAAACTTTTCCCTGTATTCCCTCCTCATGTCTTCCCATGAACGTTTGGTTGAGGGCTTCTGATTAGTGGGAATTGATACTCCAACACCTTTGTATTGGTATTTCTTCAACGAAGCAATTCTAATATTTTCTTTTATCTATTTTTCACGCTCTTTCTCCTTATGCTCTTCCTCTTCACCCATTTTAAACCATTTGCTCTTCCAAACTTCACTGTAATGAATCTTGTATTTGTGACGTATTCTAACCACTTTTTGTTATTGCATAGCTGATGCATGATGCTTTTCATGAGACACTTGTAACTTGCACTTGTATAATGTATCTATGTCTTTCTCTAAGCAATTTACCAACCACATCGGATCCATCACATCGATTACATCCCATACTCCATCTCTATTTAGCATAATCTGAGCCTCTCCCCGATTCTCATCATAGTACCACCATCTGAAGTATACATGAAAGTCCTATTCCATTGGGTACATGGGAATAATCTTCAAGGTTTGTGGCTGCTTGTACCTCCATGTCTTTACAAAATCATCAGTTTCAGGATCCTTCTTCACATGAGACACATGTAGGAATGGTGTCTGTGGAGTCCAACTCCTGAATCTACACTTCGCTTGCCTTTTAATGAAATCCCAAATTTCCTTCACTGGGCCTCGTTTTGGACAATTCAATAACTCCTTTTCAACAATATCAACAACGTCCATCCACGGCAATGATTTCAACTTGCAACGACTTTCAAAATACTGCACTCCATATGTTCTCCTGACTGCAATTTTTCTTATATTTGGAAGATAAGCAATACTCACCACTTTCCCGAGCTTTACTTCTTTTTCCTTCTTATAATACTTGAAAGGATTCAAGTATATACGTTTAGGCTCGATCTTCCATAGTTCAAACCAATTTTCCTGTTCCTGACTATTAAACTCTACTTCCTCAGTAGACTTGCCCTTGTCATATGGTATTGGATTTCCTTGACTATCCAACTCTTGACTCAATATCTCAATTTCTTCATCAAATTCGTCAAATTCAGGAAATACTTGATTTGTATTGAAGTAGGTCACCAGTTCTTTGTCTAACTCCTCCTCTTGAATAGGTTCATTAACCAGAACAACATGTTCTTCATCAATCGATCCTAAATCTTTTTCAAAATCGAATATAAATCCTCTTCAGTCACATTCAGCATACTTGCTAGATCTGCTCGAGTCACCTTAATCTCACCTTCTTCTAACTCCTCTCCAGTAGATGAAAATCTAACAAGAGGCTTATAAGTAATTGGATCAATATCTAAGACTTCAAGCTCATCTATATTTCCGCCAGCCTGAGTTTGTCCTGAATAGGCTCACTTTCGACAACTGTTCGGTAACTGATTCAACAACTGCACTTGTACTCGAAACAATCAACACTCCAAGTCCAACACCCGATCTTGGATCATCTTTATCATCATTATCATCATCATAATCATCATCAAAATCATCATTTCTATTGGTGCCTCTGGTGCAATCACAGATTCTACAATAACTGGCTCTACTTATCACAGTTTCTACAACCTTTTCAGTTTCAAGTTCCGGTACAAAACTAGATGATGAACCACCAACATCTGGTATCTCAAATTGAATCGTTGGGTCATCCACCTTTCCTTTCCCTTTAGCATAAACTTTGTCTTGATCATATTGCATCTTGAATTCGGTCTCTTCAGCAAGTGCTTCACCACCATAAACTTTGGTGAACACTATATCATCTGATTTCTCAACCTCTCCTTTGAAATTAATACCCAACTTCTCTTCCAAAACTATAAAATATCTCATGTAGAGATGTAATAAGTCTGCTTGCTACTTTCGCCTTAACTCTCCATCTATAATTTTCCTCTGATTAGCATTCTCTTTGCGTAGTCTCTCATTCTCTGCCACCAGACTCTCAATCTTAATACCTTGTTCTGTAACAATATTTTTCAACAAATCATGGTCTCTGAATGTTGGAAAGTCACCAAACAGCTTGCATCAAGAAGGTAAACTAAAATCAGGAGCTTTTCTAGTTTCTTTTGGTGATATATGTGGTTCTTGGACTTGTGGAGAAGGTTCTACAGCTGGTGTCTTCAACACATTAGCATCCCTTCCCAAATCTACGACAGGCTCTTCAACCACAAAATCCGGATTCATTGGAGTAACAGCAGCCTCAGGCTCTTCAACATCTGGCTCATCAATATGATTCAACTTCTGTGATGCAGCCCTCTTTGACTTTTTCTTGATTTGTACCGCCTTCGGTTTAACCTACTTCTTAACCACTTCTTTAGGAATATAAGACTCATCTTGTTCAACTGCATACTTCTTTTTCTGGAACTTTCAACCTTTTTATCGAATCGAGCACGCGGGTGCTAACCTCATGCGTCTACCCTCAGAAGCCGATTCAGTTTCTTCAGGATTTTTATCAGAGGTAGCAGAATACACCTCTTCTTATGTTACCGGTGTAACAACTTCTTTCTTGTTAATCTTCTGTTTCTTTTTCTTCGGTGCTACAGATTCTTCTTCAGATTCCCACTCAATCTTAATAAACCGTTTACCCACTGGTTTATAATCCTGCATCAATCTATTCTCCTCTTCCCGATCTGAATCACTTCCATCATTCCTCCACCTGTTCTCAGTAGGTGGAACATAGTTTGGATTCTTCAAGTGCCCAAACAGACCTCTGAACTTAGGAATATCTTCTTCTTTTACTTCCTTGTAGGAAGCTAGCTTGGCCAGGTTATTGCTGGTCACATGCTCAAGAAAAATCTTTGGCCCTTCCTTCTTAACCTGAGGAAATAAATCCTCAACAAACATCTGTATAAACCGAGGATATTGCCACCACTGCTCGTCTCCAAATTCATCTTCATATTGTCGAGTATCATACGAGAGAAGTTATACTTTAGATTCAAACATAGTGCAGCCATTGTACTCATCTGATAGTCAAGAATATCATCATATCCTCCCTTTCGATGACCAAGACAGTGAACCGCCACATGCACTAGATACTTGTAAGGTCGAGATAATCCAGTCTTCTTGAATGCTAATCTGTTCAACGAATCTCTATAGCCCATACGAAGCATGCAACCTTTGACTAACTCTTCATCAAGCTCTACTAAATCAGACGATTCATCTCCAAACTCTAAAACCTTCCTGATCAAAGCTTCATCAACACTAATCTTTTGACCTTGCACTATAGACTTAATATCTTTCCCCACCACCTTAGCATTCTTCCAGAAATCAAACACGATATTCTCATATGGATCCACAGAATGTGTAATGGCTTTGAAGATTCTGGACCTCTTCAAGAATGGCATGATCACAACAAATTTCTTCACCTTGGGATCCTCTTCGTTCAAGTAAGCACATATGTTATGCTTAGCATCCGTAACTTTCACCTTTTTACCCATCTGAAACCATAAACAGATAAATATGTTAGAATCAATCAAAAACGATGGATATGCTCTTTTCATCGCATATGTATACATGTAACATATAAGTCTAATACAACGTATATGTATACATCACGTATATGTCCTATAACAGCGTATATGTATGAAACAATGTATATGTACTATCATAGCGTATATGTCTAAATGACAACGCATAAGTATAGGCCAGCGCATATGTATATACAAACGTATATGTATAAATCAACGGATATGAACCTTCTGAGCATATGTTTTGACTTAGCATATATGAATGCATCAACGTATATGTTTATTGTTGAACATGGTTAACGGATAACATATACCCCGCATATGTCATGACATATGCGGCGTATATGTCATGCTTTTGACCAAACATCAAAGAATACAATCTAATCATCTGTTGATCAAAACAAACAACATACATCATTCGTTAAATCCTGATTACTACAAATTCCTATTTAATTTTATGATTAATCAATTTTTAAATGGTCAAATAAAAGGTTACATGAACGGATATGTCAAGTTATTCAGATCTGATCATATGAACATCAATTCATTTCAATTAAGTGTAATCACTAAACTCGTAATATCATTCTGAGACTTAATTGATCATCTATTAATCCACCAACTTATCAATCTAATCACAATCAACATATACGGGTTGTGGACTTCTGTTCATTACAAAATCTAACAAGACAAACACCATCCTCACCTTTCAAATTTGGATTGGTGTGTGAATCACCAAAACAAATATCAATCAAACAGAGTAACGACTGAGATTTGTGAACAGAATGAATCAAAGCAGAGAGAAAACAAAGAGTCAGGCGCATAAGTGATGGACTTATGCGCCGGATATCATTCTATATATACCCTCTACTTATGCGGCGCATAAGTTAAACAACTTTGGCGGCGCATAACTTATGCGCAGTATAAGTTCTAAAACTTATGTGTTGCATAAGTATATCCTGATTAACTCTGACATTTTGTCCAATTCACACCAATATAATGTCCCAAGTACAGCTTAATGTCCTTGTTCATTAAAATAATAACTTAATTAAGCTCATTATGAAAATAACACCACTGTTTACTAAGTCCAAATTAATGACCTTGAGTAAAACAGATAAACGTTTTGATTTCTTTTGATTTGAATTTGAGAAATACAACAAGTTTCATTATTCTTAGAAAAACCCCAGAGAGATAGTTCACCCGCACATCAAGAGTCGAAAACTAAATCAGAAGTAAAATCTTTTGGTTTTTCAAATAGAAATAATAACCAGTGTTACTAGAAATTTAATGAGACAGAAATCACATATTTTTGTGAGTTTGAGCAGGGAATCATATTGATCAAATTGCCCTACCATCACAGTTTTATTTTTAGCGTTTATTATAACTGGCGTTAAGTTCGTCATTGGTGTTGTTGTCCATCTAAACCTTTTAAACAAAGGATTCAGAAATTTCTATAATACATTTAATTGATTCAATTAGGCAAATGATATCAGGAAATATCAGTTCTAATCTTGATTCAGGCATAATTTGATTTTTACACAGTCACCCCAACTTGGCTTAAACCTTAGAATCAGAAGATAAAAAGACTTTCATTTTAAGCATATCATCAAATAATCCTCACTACAAGGCATACCCCTATTATCAAACAATACCCCAAGGTCCTTTCCCATGGATGAGTATACACGGTGTCCCTTGTGGTTCGTTTCTTAGTGTTAATAAGACGCGAGCAAGGGGACAATGTACGTCTAATAGCGGATTTTGATCAAGTCAGTAATGAATTTAGTACGTAAGTACTTATGTGATCAAGTTTAATGACTTATAAAGCAGCTTAGACTGCGGGTTTGCTTTTAAAGCATTTATAATATTCATCGAAATGAATACCCAGATGATAAACCGCATAAAGACCCAATGAATCCTGGAACCTTAAAGCATCCCATCAATACAGGATTTAAGGCTATAAAACAATACATCATTGAAACGTTAAACACTTACTGATAGCTATGTTTTAACAAATTTAACCAATCATTCTGATTAAAATGCTTGAGTATGACCAGCTATTACATTTCTGTCTTCATTATCAAAACTTTTGCTAGAAACTAACACCCCATCAATTTGGAAATTTAAGTTTATATCACTTACTTTTCTCTACTTGTTTGTTTTAAAGGCTTACCAATGCACAAATACAATTAAGCACACAGCCTTTTATACCTACTTTTTACTGGATTTGGGACCAGATCAATGTACTATCATCTTCCCTTTTTGCTTCAAAAACTCATTTTCTGAGGAGCATTTTAACTGTTTTTAACATTTTTGAATATAAAAATGTTTTTGGCTTTTTCAAAATTTTCAATGTTTTTGGTATTTTAGAAAATTTCTCCCCCTAAAATAAAAAACCATATGAAAATATTTACATGACAACAAAAAGTGATTCTGATGTTTTAGGCTCACAAGGTATCTGACCTATCCATAATCTCGGTGACCCTCTTATCAACACCGCCCAACCCTTTTAAACCATTAAGTTTTAATAAGTATTGAAATCGTGACTTATCAAAAGCTTTGGTGAAAATATCTGCCTTTTGTTCATCGGTGTGAATTTTGTCTATGGTGATCAACTTCTTTTCGTAGCAATCACGAATGAAGTGATACCGTATTTCAATATGTTTAATTTTAGAGTGGTTTACCGAATTCTTTGTTATCGAAATAGCAGCATTATTATCTACGAAGATAGAGGTAATAAGAAAATTCAAACCGTAGTCCTGCATCTTTTGTTGAATCCAAAGAACCTAAGAACAACAACTGGAGGCAGCTACATACTCAGCTTTCTAGGTAGATAGCGAAACCGTGGTTTATTTCTTGCGTTGCTAGGTGACAAGACGCTTGCCGAAGAACTGACACCCTGCTGTTGTAGATTTGGCATTCAGCTTACAGCTTCCATAATCTGAATCTGAGTATGCCCTCAGCACAAACTCATCGTCTTTTGGATACCAGAGACCGACCCCCGGACATCCCTTGAGATATCGTAGTATTATTTTGACGATCATGAGATGTGAAACCTTCGGATTCGACTGATATCGGGTGCACAAAATAGTGGCATACATGATGTCTGACCGAGATGAAGTGAGGTACATCAATGAGCCAATCATGTATCGGTATAATATTTGATCAACCTTCTCCCCGTTGGGACCAGGACCGAAACCATGATTCAATGGTAGAGGAGTACTGATTGCCGATGCATCAGTCATGTTGAACTTTGCCAGGACGTCGTTGACATACTTTTTCTGGTGAATAAAGATACCATCAGATAACTGTTCCACTTGAAGTCCAAGGAAAAATTTCATCTCCCCCATTGCACTCATTTCAAACTTCAGTTTCATCACATCCTCGAACTGCTTGCACAGATCATCGTTTGTCGACCCAAATATGATATCATCGACATAGACTTGCACGATCAGTAGATGTCCGTCAACCAGTTTGGTGAAAAGTGTACAATCAACGGTTCCTTTGATAAACCCATTATCCAAAAGATGTTGGGACAATGTCTCATACCAGGCTCTCGGGGCCTGATGGAGACCATAAAGGGCTATTTCAAGGAGATACACTTTGTCCTTGTGGATCGGATGGACAAATCCCGGTGGTTGTACCACGTAGACTTCTTCACTGATTTTCCCATTGAGAAATGCAGACTTGACAACTAACTAATAAACTTTGAACGCTTTCCATGAAGCAAATGCCAAAAAGATCCGAATTGCTTGTAGCCTTGCTACAGGTGCATAAACCTCATTGTAGTCGATAACCTCTCTCTGGTTAAATCCCAAAACAACTAGTCTTGCTTTGTTTCTGACTATAATCCCATTCTCATAACGTTTACATTTAAACACCCATTTAGTGTTTATTTGCTTCTTATTCTTAGGCAAGTCAACCAGCTTCCAAACCCCAAGCTTTTCAAATTGCAATAACTCCTCTTGCAAAGCATTGACCCAGCTCTCCTCGGTCAGGGCTTCTTTGTATGTCTTTGGTTTGACCTGCGAAATAAAACATTTGAATGAGAACTGATTCTGTAATGGAGATACACTTGAGTAAAAACACTGTAGGGTTTGATCGATTTGATGTCTCGTTTGAACCCCAGCGTTCAAATCTCCAATGATATTCTCTTTTGGATGATAAGAGACAGATCTTGGCACAATATCAGTGGAAACTGTCATTTCATTTTGGAGATTGATGACATTCTCTTCATCAGCAACAATAGATGGAGAAATAGCCTTAATTATCTCCTCGTCTGTTTCACCGTTGTCATCAAACACGGGTAAAGTCTCTGGTACATCATCAGGTAGAATTGGATCTGGGACATCTTGAGAAACAACCATTTCCGGAACTTCCGCTGTTGATACTGGATCTTCTAATAAATTTGTTGATATAACATTATCACAGTCTCATTAGAAAGTACTTCCTCTGGGAGCTTGAAACTTTCCCGAAGGCTCTCGTAATCAAACAACCGCGAATCTCCTGGTCTTCGAACTATAGGAGTATAATGTTGACAGTCAACGTTCTGGACTTGAACAATCTTGTGGAGACTAGGAATGTATACACGTCGTAGTGGACTAGCATACCTCACAAAGAATCCTTCAACTGATTTAGGACCAAACTTGCCACTCGGTTCAAGAATAGTACATGTTGATCAAAACGGTTCCAGCCACTTAAGATTTGGTTTTCGTGGATTAAGTAACTCGAAACACGTTTTTCCGAACTTCTTCATAGTAAGTAACTGGTTGAGAGTATAACAAGCTGATGCCACTACTTCAGACCAAAAATTCACACGTAATTTTGAGTCAGAAAGCATGGTATGAGCTGTTTCTATCAATGTGCGATTATTTCGTTCAGCGACCCCGTTCTGTTGTGGAGTATAAGGTGCGCTAAACCCATGAAGAATCCCCCGGTCATTACAATACTCCAGCATCTTGTTATTCTTGAACTCCGTCCCATTATCACTTCTTATTCTTCGAATAGGTAAGTTGTATAACGTTTCGAGTTTCTTGAATATGATCATCAGGGAATCATAAGTTTCATCCTTGGATTCCAAAAACATCACCCACGAAATTCTCGAGTTGTCATCAGTAACCACAAGACCATAGAGTTTTCCCTTTCACTTCTGACATTCCTCGGATGAGGTTTCTTCGTTTTTTTCCCTTCTTACAGTCCAAACATTCTTCATTTAGTTGAAAAATCCTCAAGTTCACTCCCTCGACCAAATTATTGTGAACCAGGTGATTCATCTTCCTCACACTAATGTGACCCATCCTACGATGCCATAACACAGACTCCCATTCAGATGCCCTTAAAATGAAACATTGAGTAGAAGACGAAGACGTTGATGCAATACTCAAGTTGCGAACATAAAGATCATTCTCTCGAGGAGCACGCATTAATATCCTGTCATCAGGTATTTTGAAACCATGTTTCAAAATAAGGCACTCCTTGTCTGTGAAGTGAGTAGAGAAACTCTTATCACAGATTTTTGATATGCTGAGAATGTTATTCTCCAACTCCGAAATGTAGTTGACTTTATCAAATATAACTTTCCCGTTTGTTAACCTGCCTTCTCCAACAATCTGACCACCTTGATTTCTAGCAAAACCAACATACCCTCCTTGAATAGATTTGACATCTTTAAGCAAGTGCAGAGTACTAGTCATGTGCCTTGAGGCTCCACTATCCATAATCTAACATGAATCATGGGATCTTGGAAACCCCTACACATACAGAAAACCGTTTTAATGAAACAAGGAAACCCAAGCCTTCTTGGTCTTGGGTTGTTTAAAATTCTTGTATAACAACCTAACATCTTAAAAATCAGATTCACTTGCTAATAAATCATCACTTGTCACAAGTGACTCAGATTCAACTTTTTTTTCTTCAACAATTATTGGAGGCTTTGGCACAGTTTTGAACACCCAATTTTGACCTAAAACTTGTTTCTTATGGTAAAAATTGGTTTGTGAAGTCTGGAAATCTTATTTTTAATCACTTCACTTTTTACTGATTCACCATGTTTTAAAATTTTCACAGTTTTGGGAATATTAACTGGTTTATTCACAAATCCAAGACCTAGTCTCTTGCTAACAGTCTTTTGAGGCGGAACGTGATCATGTTTGAATCGATTGGGACAAGCGTAAAACACGTGCCCAACTTCATTACAATTAAAACAACGTTTCCGCCTAATGGGCTTATTGATTTGAGATGTCGTTTCAACCTTATCACGCTTGGCCTTTAGACGATAAAACTCTTTATTCGACTGATTTCTAAAGATAGCCTCTTTTTCAGACTTAGACGTCTTACCATGAACAAACACAATCTTTTTCTCTTGAATTGGTTTAATTCGATGATATTGCTTGTTATAAAAACGTATTTTAGCAAATATTTTCAATTCAACACACTTTTCTTTTCCCAACCCATGATCCTCAACCTTTTCCTCAGTTAAAACCGACTTTGCCACTTTAATTCCAGTTGACATATCACAGCCAGAACTTTCATTTTCAACCTTTTCAAAGGTAACACAATCATCCTCATCGGACTTTGAGGTATCATGAAGTGGAGATTTGATTTCCACATTTAATGCCTTTTTAAAACCATTTGGTTTCATGGGAATATAAGCATTCCACATAGGTGGAGGCACAACACGATAATCCTCACTAGATGTTATGTTCTCATTCACATCATTCTTAGATTTTGATGAATTTTAAGGCATAATGTGATCGAGAACATAAGATTATGCAACATAGCTTACAAGCTTTAAATTGACTCTCTTAGTTTCAATCTTGTGTATTTGTAACTCAAACTTGAGAGCTGCATTCTCATCTATATGTCTGTTGATGGCAATTTGTTTGTCCTCAACCGTGTATTTTAACATTGAAATGGTCTTTTGATCTTGTAAAATCTTTTCCCATAAATTCTTTTCACACGTTTGAAGTTTCATAAATGCCTCATTAACATTGTTAAGATCTAACAATGATTTGACATAATGCTTTTCAACTTTTTAATTTCAAGAGTTTTAAAATCACATTTATCGCAAGGCAATTCACATTTTTCACATATATTTGAGTTTAGAATTACTTTATTAGCCATTAATGCATGATCAGTTGGTGAACACTTTTCATTGGAACTTTCCGACTTTCCATCAGTTGTGTCCATTCCATCAATCAACTTTTCATTTGTTTCCTTGACTTCTAATTCATCCACATTGTCTTCCACTCCAAAATCAATCTTACCATGTGGTACTTCCTCGCCATTAAACCAACCTGCAAAACTTTCAATTATATCAGGCAGAAATAAGGAGGTAAGGTAGAACCTTGTGAATTTTGTCATTGGTTCTTGGAGGATCAACATCAGAATCATTTTGATCAACTATCTTTGTCATCAACCTTCAACACCTTCTCCAAACTTTCATTTTCTACCAATTCATTCTCTACCACACTTTCAACCCGCTTGACTTCTTCCCTTGTATCGATCATCTCAATCTTTCCACTATCCTTAACCACTTCTGCAATATTTGCCTGAAACACCGAATGCTAGTTGAACCCCTAGTCCACCTATGTTGTAGCAGCCTTTTGTTGTGATGTTGAAGCTTCTGATGATTTCTTACCCTTGGAAGATTCAGCCTCATTTTGAGAAGGACGGTGATATATTGCCTGTTTGTAATAATCCGTCCCAAATGGATTTGCAGCATTATCATCTACATTCTTGCTTGTACACTCTCGTTTGAACTGTCCTTTTCTTTGCATCGAAAACATCTGACTTTGGTTTTATCAAAACCCAATTTTGAAGTAGACCCATCCAACACATTTATTCCAGTTATTTCCTTGAAACGTTGAGCTCTCCTAATCACACTAGCCATACACCATCAAATATCAATCATTTCCATTTCTTATGGGTCGATCTGATCATATTCTTCTTTGGTCATGTTGTAGTTACCAATCCGTCCAACAACTAAACATTCATAAGATTCCAGAACCGAGCCCAGAAATGCCATATGTTCCTTGACTATTTCAGTTGTTAGACACCCAATTTTCTCCAAGTTTACTACAATGTTGCATTGTAAAACATCAGGATCTTGTGGGTTAGAAGATTGGGATACTGGATTGGAGTAGTGGGAGTAGCAGGTACACTTGTTACAAAGGCTTGTCCACTCTGTTCAACACAGAATGCAGTGGGAATTTTGGGATTAGAAGATACACCTGATTGTGAACCTTTGAAGTACAATCCAACATCTTGTGAAATAGCAGTTGATTTCATCTTTTGCTTCTTCCTAAGCTACTATATTGTGGAGTAGCGGGAGTACCAGGTACACTTGTTACAAAGGCTTGTCCAGTCTGTTCAGCACAAAATGCAGTGGGAATCTTGGGATTAGAAGATACACCTGATTGTGAACCTTTGTAGTACAATCCAACATCTTGTGAAATAGCAGTTGATTTCATCTTTTGCTTCTTCCTAAGCTCCAGATGATGAGCCTCGAGATTCTCGATAAAACTTGCAAGATTGAGACGAGCATATGCAATTGGGTTTGACTGCTGAATCATTATAAATGTGCCCCATTCTTCAGGTAGCACATCAGCAAGCTTATCAATGTACTCATAATCAGGCTTATCAATCTTCAAACTCTTCATTTCATTCACCAGATAACAATATCTTTCAATCAACTATGCAAATGATTCTCCCTTGACGTGAGTAAATATGCCAAATTCTTTGTTGAGCAATGCTATTTTACTCTTTCTCATAGCAGGGTTTCCTCGGTCTTTGTTCAATAATGCATGCCATATTGAGTAACATGAACCATTGTGCTGTAATAGCTGAAAGATTTCAGCTTTGATGGCTTGTTGAAAGAGATTCAACAATTTTCCCTTTTAAGAACAAAGATTTGTCACCATCTGCAATTTCTGATAATCGATAATTTTCTCCATTCTCATTCTTAGGGATGATATACTCTTCTTCAACAGCGGTCCACGTCTCATAGTTCAAAGCTTGAACATAGGTTTCAAACTTATCGGCCCAAGACGGATAGTCTTCCATACGAAGAAGTTTTGGGGATTTGTTTGACGTCCCCATTTCATTCTCAAGATTAGTGTTCTGAAGCAGGGCAGATGGTTGACACACAAAAGCATTTAGATTGTCCATGATATAATGCAAACACAACAACTATGTAATGAATAAGGTCAATAGATATGGTACTGATGGTCAACGTATAAGTGTATCAATGGATATGTATGACACAAGAAGTAATGGTCAACGGATATGTAGAAATTGTCAATGTATTTGAAGATAACGTATATGTAGTACCCAACGTATATGTTTCAACTTATAACATATACGGCGTATAAGTTATGAGCCGTATTTGTTATACGTGAGAGACATAGGTGCTAAAAAGGTATGACTTGTGAGAGTTTGAAGGAATTGCAACGGTTAGAATTGAAGATAGAGAGAAAACCTTGAAAAACTTGTGATATTCATGCTAGTAACGAGCCAAATGCTCTGATACCACTTGAAAGAATTGTTTGTAGACACTGAGTAGGATTTGATAGAGTTACAGCTTATGTCTTAAGGTGCGGAATACAATGAGAATAAACATCACAAGTAACATTAAGCACATACTTCATTGATAATATCAAAAGTTAACAAGATATGACACTTTAGGAACTTTCTCTCTCTAGTATCTCTCTCTAGCATATGACATGAATTGTGACATTCGTAAATTTCGGTTTAATGTTTGTATCCGTTTAATGTAGTTGTTGTTATTGAATCTTCATATTTAATAAAGATGTTAGATTATTATCTATGTTAACTGATTTTTATCTTCATTGTATTTACGCGTGGCTCGATTTAATTATTCAAAAATCGTTTAAAGTACATAACATGTGAATTTTGATCCCTAAATTATAGTTTTATCCACTCTTGATCCTCAACCAAACCCAAGGGACCATAGTGCAAAATAACAAAACTTTTTTCCCCCTTTCTTCCTCTCCCTGTCACCACCGACGACCCCCCCTTTCCATCTTTTTGATTCAATTGACCCAAGAATCATGGAATTGAACGCCTATATTTGTTTCTTGTTCAACGCGAAATCAAACATTATAGAAATATCGTTAATTGACATCTCGTTCATATCAATTTCTTTAACTCTAGAGCCGCGGATTAAAATGACCTTTTTAACCTATAAATAATGAATTATAATGCAATCAACGACTCCCACACCATCCATATTTCATCTCGAACCATAACCCTCAATCAATTGCACCACAGAAGCTGTCAAAGTTGGGTTTTGATCCCGTTTGCAAGCCGTAACCCTAACCCATCATTTTATTTCAATTTGTATCCATCTGAGGTAATTGGTATGGATATCGGTCGGATTTCATAGGGGAACAAAAGCCCTCTGTCAATTTCGATTGACAGAAGGAAAACTATGATCAATTAAGTTTCATATGATTTGGGGGTTTGTTTGTATAACAGGTTATCTGTATTATTTTTTGTGTGTATTAACGAGTTAGACACTGGCCCAGATGGTCAGTGCATATCGCGCAAAAACACCTAACCCGGCCAGGGGCGCGGGTTCAATTCCCCCTGGTTCGGTGTTTGCATTATTTTCATTAATTCTTTGTTTTAATTAATATAAACCTATATTTATTGAAACCATATTTTTGTTACACTTGATTAAACGAACTGAACCCTAATAAATTTCTAAAATAATTTTTCATATTCATACATATGTATTCATATACATAAAAATTCATAATCATTTACATATATCTTTATTTTTAAAAATATAACAATCATAATAATAATAATAATAATAATAATAATAATAATAATAATAATAATAATAATAAATGTGTTCTTTCTTTGATTAACTAAATTGAACCCGTTAAAAAACTATTTTAGATTTCATGAAGCATTTTCATATGCCGGAATATATATAAAGGATTTTCTTTAATAACCAAATATGACTTTTTAATTAGTTTTTAATGATTAAAATTAATAAAATTGAATTATATATTTATCAATATTCTATGAACTACAAACAATACATAAACCCCAAGAACGATGTAAACCCATCCCCTTGTGTCTTGTTCGTTTATTTAGTTTAGGTTTTTTTTTCTCACGCTTTAATAATTAAGACAAATTGTCGGGAATTCTCGTAGGACCAACTCGTTTGCTCAAATCTTAATCGTCTTCTCGTTATCGTATTTCGCATTCCAAGTGAGTTCTTCATAACCCCATTTTAATCTTTTATAATATTTTGGGGGTAGCACGTCACAAATTTTCTTTCGTTAGTTATGTGATTGTTTACAAAGCGATTCGCTTATATCGTACATGTTAATACTTAATATTATTCGTGCATATTGTTTATAATTATACGTGAACATGCTTGCAATGTGTTTATTGTTTTTATGGTGGAAGTTACACAAACGCAAGCGCATACACATAGTGGGAGGGTCCGACGGGACGTACCCATGCCATCTAACGTTACGATTTCGGTTGTTTACGTAAGGTGGTTCTCATTTCCCCGAATTTAACGGCTTCGGCTAAATGAACGGGAGGACGACACTATTTGATTTCATTTACTTTACGCTTGAATACTTAATGCATAACGATCGTTGAATCGCGAGTTTTCTATATATATGTATATGCAAACACTTATGAAAACTCACCAACTTAATTGTTGACAAAATATATTATTTTCAACGCGTTACAGGTTGAACCGATGGTGTGCTAAGGATGAAGATCATTAGTTTGCCTTAGGATATTTGAAATAAAGAACTTGTTTACTTTTTCGATGAAGTGTTATTGTTTTCTTTTATTTATGAACAATGTGTGTATTTTTGAGGATATGAAATGAATTAATTATAATTAATTTCGCTTTAATAGCGTTACGAGCTTATGAATGATCTGTATGTTACACCCGGGCGTATTCCGCTTAAAGTCGGGGTGTTACAGATTGGTATTAGAGCCGTAACTATAAGATAGATTGTTAGAAGTATCGGCCTAGTATAGTTATAGTTTATTTTAGGGCCCAAACTACATGAATACTCTATGTGCTAGGTGCCCGCACTTATATTAAAGTTTCATTCATACGCTTGAATTTATAACATTTCATAGCGTCTCCTATACACATATTCACACACAAACTCCAAGAGATAGGCCTAAAACAAATATTTTCAAAATATTTTTTTTCAAACAATTTTATTTCGGTTTTCCGATATTTTTCTCCATAAAGACAGTTTTACGTGGTGGGTATGTAGTAACTATAGGGGGGCGTGCTTGTTTTCCGAACTCTTGACACTATGGTTCATGAAACCTAAGGATAAGCAATGCGCATATATTCAATCAGACACAGGACCCGATTGCTTACCTGGAGAGTTCGGAAAGGGCATGAAACCCTAAGCCAAAGCGTACCACACCAAACGCCATACGAATCTCAACTTTATGTTTTCAAACGTGATCATGTCCTCTTTATGATAAGGATATTGTTACACTCCTTAGGATGTCATACAAGTCATGGTGATTCATGCGACGTGTGACTCCGACCATCTATGTTTTACAATGTGTTTTAACCGAAAGTCTGTCAAGTCGTGGTAATACACGAATACCCAGCTTTTGGTTTGAGTTAACTTCGAATTTTGATTTTTGTGTTGGAACATAAGAGTCCATGGTGGTTCATGAAAACTCTAAGTTCCACACAACGCTTATTTTATTTTTTTAAGTTTCATATTTAACAAACATTAACAAGAACTCTTACACCATACACAATATCGAGACTCACGATTCTTGTTACACTTGTTCGTAGAATGGCCTCTCGTCACATTAACCATCGTCCTTCTGGAGCCTTTAGTCGTAAGATGACAGCCCAGATCACCAAGAAAATGGCTGCTGTGCTCCCACAAATGGGGCCTCAAATGCACCAAACCATTGCTACCAATACGAACGCAGCTTCTTCGGGTTCAAACTCCAACTCTTTTCGCTATAAGACCTTCACTGATGCGAAACCTAATAAGTTCGATGGCTTTGAAGGTGCCACTGCCCTACTACAATGGTACCAAAGTATGGAGAGTACTTTCCTCCATATCGAATGTCCTAATGACAAAAAGACACGCTTTGCTTCGAGTGTCTTAGAGAAAAGTGCCCTAAATTGGTGGGTGCAAGAAAAATCCACCCGTGGTGCCGATGTAGCCATGGCCTTGCCATGGGAAAAACTTAACAAAATCATGATTGTTGAATTCTGTCCACCCAATGAACTTATGAATCTAGAAGTGGAATTTTGGAACCTCAAACAAGAGGGTGGTGATAATGTTGCCTACACTGCCCGCTTCAACAAACTTAGCATCCTGATGCCACACCTTTTCACTCCTCTCTCTCGTGGGATTAGCAAGTATATTCGGGGTCTACCAAGGCAAATCCAAGATTCAGTTCAAAGTAGTGCTCCTAAGAGACTTCGCGAGGCTATTGTTCTTGCTGCATCTTTGTCTGACAACCACGTCAAGGCAGGAACCCTCAAAATCAGAAAGAAGGCTACTAAGAAAACCGAGGCCGAACCTTCCAAAGAGGTCAAGGCCGAAGCCACACCCAAGCCAAACCGCTACAAAAAAACAACAACTACAACAACAACAACTCCAAGAAGCGAAAGCAAAACTATGCATTAACCCAACCAAACCCACCACAACTCCCATATCTACAAACCCAAACCCAAAATCTTCAAACTCCCCCCTCCAAAGAAACCTTACCACGGCCCTCACCCGTTTTGCCAAATCTGCCAACGACATCATCAACTCGGCATCCCTTGCCGTCAATGCACCCATTGTGGCCGTTACGGACACCTGCTAGGTGCATGTTTTGAATTCATGCGTACCCAACCAACCCTCACCAAACCACCCCGTACTCCCCACACCTTCAACCAAAACCGTGTCTTAACCCAAGCTCAACCTATCTCTCAAGCTTACCCCACCCCTCGAGCCTGTTTCAATTGTGGAGATCCTGGTCATTTCCGCAACGCGTGTCCTCAACTCGCATATCAGGTCAAAATGGTCGCTCAGCCGGTGTATCCTGCTCAACCCTATCAAGTTTTGGCTTATCCACCCCCAGTTCTGCAGACCATGGCAAATCAAGTTATTCAACCGGTTCAAGCCAACCAAGCCTCAACTTCTCAAGCTGCACCAGCCGTCCCGAAATGCTCGTGGGAGGGCATTTGTGATCAATGCAAATCAAGCTCAGCATAACAACGATGTGGTGAACGGTACGTTCTTGGTTAATAACGTCTATGCATCCATTTTATTTGATACCGGTGCCGATATGAGTTTTGTGTCACTCTATTTTGAGCCTCTGCTTTCTTCATCTCGTTCTAAGCTCGAAAATTCCTTTACGGTTGAAGTTGCAAACGGTAAAACTATCTCAATTGTTTCGGTGATTCGTGGTTGCACCCTAAATCTCAACGACGATGATTTCTTCATTGACCTCATTCCTATGCAACTCGGGAGTTTCGATATCATAGTAGGAATTGATTGGTTAGCTCAACACCGTACCGAAATCGTGTATTTTGAAAAGTATATTCGGATTCCTCTTGATGACGATCGGATTTTGCGTATTTTTGGTAAAAAGCCTTCTAAAGGGCTCAAACTTATGTCGTGTACCCAAGCCCAAAAATACTTACGTAAAAAGTATGTGGCTTTCCTTGCCAACGTCGTGGAAAAGAAACCCAAAAAGAAGACAACAAACGACATTCCTGTAGTTCGCGATTTTCCCGAAGTTTTCCCTGATGACGTTTCTGGTTTACCTCCTACTCGTGAAGTAGAGTTTCGTATTGATCTCATGCCTGGTGCGAATCCCGTCGCCAAAGCTCCTTATCATCTTGCACCTACGGAAATGAAAGAACTGGCGAGTCAACTCCAAGAACTCTCCAGCAAGGGTTTCATTTGCCCAAGTTTGTCACCTTGGGGCGCACCTGTTCTTTTCGTTAAAAAGAAAGATGGCTCTTTTCGAATGTGTAACGACTATCGTGAACTCAAAAAACTCACGATTAAGAACTGTTACACTTTGCCTCGAATTGATGACCTTTTCGATCAACTTCAAGGCGCATCTTGCTTTTCAAAAATTGATCTTTGTTCGGGTTATCACCAATTGCGCGTTTATGAGGATGATACACCAAAAACCGCCTTTCGAACTCGCTACGTCATTATGAGTTTATGGTTATGTTGTTCGGCTTGACCAATGCACCTGCAGTATTTTTGGACCTCATGAACCACGGTGCAAGCCTTGTCTTGATATGTTCGTGATCATGTTCATCGACGACATTCTCATTTACTCGAACTCTAAAGTTGAGCATGAAAAGCATCTGCATGATATCCTCGAATTATTGAAGAAAGAACAACTTTTTGCCAAGTTTTCCAAATGCGAGTTCTAGTTAAACGAAGTCCAATTCTTGGTCACATCGTTAACGAAAAAGGCATTCATGTCGATCCCATTAAAATCGAAGCTGTTAAAAATTGGAAGACTCTGACTTCACCCATGGAAGTTCGATCCTTTCTTGGTCTTGCCGGTTATTACCGCCATTTCATTTTGAACTTTTCCAAGATTGCTTTGCCTCTCACCGCCTTAACTCATAAGGGTAAATCTTATGAGTGGGGGGCTAAGCAATATGAATCCTTCCAAACCTTAAAGCGTATACTTTGCGACGCTCCTATCCTAGCCTTCCTGAAGGAAACGAGGATTTCGTTGTCTATTGTGATGCCTCGAATCAAGGTCTCGGTTGCGTTCTCATGCAACGAGGCAAGGTTATCGCCTATGCGTCACGACAAATTAAGGTTCACGAGAAGAATTATACTACACACGACCTTGAGCTTGGTGAGTTGTATTCGCGTTGAAAATATGGAGGCAATATTTGTAAATGTGTGGTATTCACCGACCACAAGAGCCTCCAACACATTTTCAACCAAAAGGATTTAAATATGAGGCAACGACGATGGGCTTCTCCTTAGCGACTATGATTGCGAAATACGTTACCATCCCGGTAAAGCAAACATAGTGGCTGATGCCCTTAGTCGCAAGACCCATGTTAAGAGCATTCTTCTCCAAAGCATTGTTATTCTAACCGACCTTTAGCTACGTATATTTGAAGCCCAACACATCTCGGTCACCGAAGGCAATATGTACAAAAAGATGTCGTGTGGTGCTGAATTCCAACTCGAAACCAAACGTGATGGTTTTCTTTACTTTCTTAATCGTCTTTGGGACCCAGAACGTGACAATATTCGCATAGTTTTCATGGATGAAGCTCACAAATCACGATATTCTGTCCACCCCAGTGTAGATAAGATGTATTTCGACCTTCGAACTACTTTTTGGTGGCCCGACATGAAGAAAGATATCGCTATCTACGTTGGGAAATGTCTGACATGTGCCAATGTAAAGGTCGAGCATCAAAAGCCTTCTGGTTTGCTCGTGCTACCTATTATTCCGGTTTGGAAGTGGGAGAACATTGCGATGGACTTTGTCACAAAACTTTCAACCACAAAAAGGAAGCATGATAGCATTTGGGTAATCATCGATCGATTAACCAAGTCAGCCCATTTCATTCCCATTCTAGAGAAACTTCCAATCAATCAGCTTGCTCAAATATATGTCAACGAGATTGTTTGTCGCCTTGGTATCCCTTTAAGTATCATCTCCGACCGTGATGGTCGTTTTGTGCCAACTTTTGGAAATCGCTTCATACCGCTTTGGGAACCCGCCTAGATCTTAGCACCGCTTATCATCCTCAAACGGGTGGTCAATCGGAACGAACCATTCAAACCCTTGAGGATATGCTAAGAAATTGTGCACTCGAATTTGGTGGTAATTGGGACACTCATCTCCCATTGGTTGAATTTTCTTACAATAATAGCTACCACTTGAGCATCAAATTGGCTCCATTTGAAGCACTCTACAGCCGCAAATGTCGTTCTCCTATTTGTTTGAATGATATCGGTGAATCCCAGCTCACCGGACCCGAAATGGTATAAGAGACCACCAAAAAAATTGCTCAAATCCGCGATAACCTGCTCGTTGCTAGAAGTCGCCAAAAGTCTTACGCTGATAAGTGACGACGACCCTTGGAATTCGAAGTTGGTGACCTTGTCCTTCTCAAAGTTTAACCTTGGAAAGGAGTGCTCCGTTTCGGTGTGAAGGGTAAACTACCACCCCGTTTTGTTGATCCATTTAAGATTCTTGAACGAATCGAAGACGTAGCCTATCGCCTCGAGCTTCCGCAAGAACTCCAAGGCATTCATCCCGTGTTTTATGTTTCAAACCTTCGAAAGTGTTTAGCTGATGGGAACCTTCATATCCCTCTCGACGAAGTGCATATCTATAAGACAATGCACTTCATCGAGAAACCGATGGAAATAATGGATCAAATGGATAAGGAAACCAAGCGTAGACGAATCCTGATGTGTTGTAAAACACTCGTATTTTCCGCACGTTTTATCTACGTAATTTATTGTATTTTATGTGTTTTAACTCGTTTTATATAGGTTTTACATAAGTTTAATAACCTTGTAGGTTTTGGGTGAAAGAAAGAAGAAAAACCGAGCTTTTCGAGCATTCTACGAGCCTTTTACGCATACGTTTTCAAGTAAAAACTCAAGGCCCGGTCCGTTACATCATGGAAAAGCCCAAGCCTCATATTATAACATAACATAAAAAAAGAAAAAAAAAACACTAGGGTGCTACAGTGGCCGCGATCGGTAGTTCCAGCAGGAAAAAATAAAGAATAAAGTTTTGTGTGCTAGGGTTTGGTGTCCTTGGCGGCTAGGGAAGGAAGAAGGAAGCAAGTGCAAGCCTCGAGAAGGTTATACATCAGTTGTTACAGCCTAGAGCAGCCCCGGAAACACCCAATATCCTTGCATCTTTTTCATTGTTCATCAAACTTTATTATCTTGATCAATTGTTAATTTGTTTTGCAATTGTGTTAGAGATTGAAGTGTTTATGATTATTGTTGATCGTTGGACAATTGTTAAGATGATTGGTATGAGTTTATTAATGGTTTTTTTGAATGTTCATGGCTGTCCAAAGATGATTATTGGCTAAACTTGTTAGTTCTACCTAGGAATGATGATTCTTGTTAGTGTTTGATGAGCTTGTTGGATTGTTTGATTAATAGACCTTAATTGCTATTGTAAAGTTTGATTTAGACATGAAATAGGTTGTGTTTAAGGGCTGGAAATTTTGGTGAATTATTGCATAAACCCCGTGTATTGATTGATTAGTTTTGTATTGATTGACAAATGCATTGTTTGATTCTAGACTTTGTGTTTAAGGTTTGTTTGCGGTAGGTACCACCGTAGGGTTTTGTTGCGTGATTATTTGGATTAAGTACAGCGGTTAAACACCTTCTTTGAGACCGAGAGGTGATAGGAAGTTAGGGTTGTCTCATTGCCTTTGCATGCTAGAATAAGGATTGCGCGAGAGCGAGTTCGTTTCTTGTCAGGTTTAGGTGTTTTGAGCGACTAGTTGATCTATTTTAGTTTAAGTTGAATTGTTCCTCTATCCTTGGTTGTGTATTATTCATTGCCATTAGGGTCGAGTGTTGGTGAGACCGAGAGGTGATCTAGCATTAGAACACGTTAGCAATTGTTTCCCGGTTTGGTCGTTTTATGCGATTTTGAGTAGTTTAGGCTTGTTGAGTGAGACAGAGAGGTGATCCAGTGAGCCCGAGCGATCCTTAGTCGTGTCATCTTTAGGGACCGGTGTCTTGAAGTCCATTAGCTTGTTAGGCCTACAATTTGATTCAGACCACGTAGACGTTTTTCTCCATCCCAAGTCAACTCGGTTAGTTTTTCATTAAGTTTTCTATTTTTGGTAAGTTTTGTTAGTTCATCCAGTTAGTCCAGTTAAGTAATTAAAAACCAAAAATCAATATAATATTATTCTAAGGTAGGTCTTGTCTAGGGTTAGTAATCGTTAGCGTCTTACGTGTCCACGTGTTCGATACTCGGACTTCCTAGTTCTATACTACTTGCGATCGGTACACTTGCCGGTTGTGTGTGGTGTTAGGATTTTCGTTTTAATATTAAAGCTTAGTTGTGAGGGTCATTATTATAGGGTTATTAGACACACATCAAGTTTTTGGCGCCGTTGCCGGGGACACGGTTTTAGGCGTTTTGAGAGCAATCCGAGTTAGGACTTACCCTTTGTGCTACTTGTAATTATTTTTGTTTTATTTTACTTATTTGTTAGAATAGTTTAGATAATCTTATCTGTAATTATAGTTTTTATGCGGTAGACTCGATCTCGTGGACCACTCGACATTGAAGCATTTCCCGAGCCAGAGAGAGAGTTTTGTGAGAAACGTCGTCCCGTTTCACCTTCATCCACTTCTTCATCCGTTGACCCCGACGATAGGGATAGGATCATGGGCGACATTCCACCACCGAGGAGGACAGTTGCGGACCGGGCCCGACCGGCCAATGCTGGCGCGAGATCCAGCATCGCACCACCCACCATTGGCGTTGCTACGAACTGGCAGATCCCGTCGAACATTCTAAATACCATTTCTCACTCTGCTCAGTTTCATGGGTTGCTTCACGAGAACCCGCACTCTCATCTTACTCGCATCGTGCGTATCTGCGACACTTTCCATCTTGCGGGCGTTTCCGAAGACGCTGTTAAGCTCCGTGTCTTTCCGTTTTCTCTAGCTGATCAAGCGAGTATGTGGCTCGAGTCCCTCCCACAGGGCTCTATAGCTACCTGGGCTGCCATACAGACCTAATTTCTTGAAAAATACGATCCTCCGGGTAAGGCCGCTCGTTTGCGTAATCAGATACATTCTTTCCATATGGAGGACACGGAGAGCTTTTACGAGACCTGGGAGTGATTCAAGAATCTATTGGCTTTATGCCCAAACCACGGCTTGCAAGATTGGGTGGTCGTCGAAAAGTTCTATAATGGAGTAACGTACGCGACATAGAGTATGCTCGACACGGCGGCGGGAGGAAATCTGCTGACAACCAAGGACCCCGATGAGTGTATCGCTTTATTTAATGGGCTAGCTATGAGTGGGTACCAGAGACCACCCGCTAGAGGAGGTAAGACCGTCGATTCCATCTCACTAGGCATGCATTCGGTGGACACCACCACTGCACTGACGGCACAGGTCGAGGCATTGGCAAAGATGGTGAAGGATATGCAGACGAAGAGTATGTTGTGTGAGATTTGCAGAGGGGGGCATGATACCGTTCAATGCCCAGTCAGTTCGCAGGAGGAGGCTGTAGACTTCATAGGAAATCCAAACTAAAATCCAAATTCTTCCAATTCTTATAATTCGGGATGGAGAGGCAATCAGAACTCCAACTGGAGGAGCGGCAACCAGCCCGGGTTTCAGCAACGCCAGAGTTTATTTCAGGATGCCGGTGAGGGAGCGAGCAGTGGGGAGAAGAAGCCCACTTTGGAGGAGATGATGACACAACAGACACAGATGTTGTCACAGCTCATGACGCGTGAGGATTCCCGACACAATGAAGACACATGAGAAGTTTCGATAGCACGAGCAGTTCATGAGGAATCAGGCAGCGTCAATTCAGAATCTCGAGTGGCAGATGGGGGAGATTGCCAGTCGGTTAAATGAGAGGCCGCAGGGTACGCTACCGAGTAATACCGAGCAAAAACCGAGAGGATTCGTGAAGGCTGTGACGACGAGGAGCGGTGCAGGGGCACGAGATGAGCTCATATTCAGCAGAGATCTAGAGGGGGAGTTGTCGAGGAGCCTGCAGTCGATGGAGAGGAGCAGGTGGATGAGGAGATTCAGATGGAGTCTCCGCCGGCCCAGGTGCATTAGAGGAACATCCCAGGGAGTTCAACATAGGGCGAGAGACAGTAGTCACCGAGCGAGCCACCGAGAGTTTACAAACCCCGACTGTCATACCCCGGGAGAGTCTGTAAGGATAGAGATGAGGAGCAGAACTCCAAATTCCTTGTTCTTTTGAAGCAGTTTTACCTCAATATCTCATTCCTTGAGGCACTCACTCAGATGCCTAAACACGTGAAGTTCCTCAAGGATATTCTTTCGAATAAGGAGAAGTTAGCTGAGGCTGCTTCCACCCCTTTGAGTGCTAATTGTTCTGCTATCTTACAGAGGAAGTTACCAGAGAAGAGAGCCGATCCAGGGAGTTTCACAATTCCCTGCACCTTGAGTGATGATACAGTGGTTCATGCGCTGGCTGATCTTAGTGCCAGTATCAATCTCATGCTGTATTCTGTGCATCGCAAGCTGGGTTTAGGCGAACCGAGACCTACCAGGATGAGTATCCAGCTTGCTGATCGTTCCGTGAAGTATCCGCGTGGGATTGTTGAGAACATGCTCATTCGCATTGGTAAGTTCATTTTCCAGGTGGACTTCGTTATTCTTGACATGAATGAGGATGATAATGTTCCACTCATTTTGGGCATACCTTTTCTGGCCACCGCACATTCGTTGATTGATGTTCTGGATGGCAAACTGATCCTTCGAGTCGGGGATGAGAACGTCACGTTTGACGTTCGACAGTCACCTAAGCATCCCAAATCGACTAATGACTCCCTATGCTTCATTGATACGATCAGTACTCATGTGGGGGAGTTTTCCACTGACCCCGGTGGAGGCCCCGCCTCAGACACACATATCCTAGATAGGGAGACCCCGGAGGTTGAGATGGTCGCCTTGACTGAACACCCCCCTGATGCTGACATTGAGTCATCTTCCTTTGATTCTGAGTTATCTACCGGAGATCATCGTGTTCATCAGTTGTTTGAGTTGGAGGAGTTACGGGACCGTACTTACGCGCAGTCAGATGGTTATAAGCAGTAGGTAAAGGAACTGCAAGGTTATAAGTTAAAGGGTATTGACCAGTTTAAGTGTGGGGATATGGTTTTATGGTATAATTCCTGGTTGAGGTTATTCCTGGGAAGGTTGAGATCCCATTGGTCAGGTCCATTTATTATTACTGAGGTTTTCCCGAATGGTATTGTTCAGATAAAGGATAAAGGCGGGACATTTATGGTGAACGGTGATAGACTGATGCACTACACTAGCGAGCCGATGACTGATCAGACGGTCGAGGTATTCTACATTGACCCACTCTCCGAGACGTAGACGTGTGGATGCACACTTGGGAGACTACCCGAGTTGTAGAGTTTGTATTTCTGTATCTGTGTGTGCTATCTGTTTTATTTGTTTTTTCTATTTAAAAAAATATGTTTATTTCTTTATGTTTTTGTTTTCCGTGTTTTACGCCGCTACATGCGAGCGAGTTTGAGTTTTGCAGGTTATATTATGCGCATGGTAGCTACGATGGCGTTTTGGAACAGGTTCTCCCAAGGTTACGGCCACGAATGAAATGCTATACGGTCGTTTGGATACTACTCAGCTGTTGAAGATTCTGCACACAAACCAGGGGAGTAACTCGTTCTTTGTTTTAGTCTTGTATACTTTATTTTTATTTTTCTGTTTTATTTTTATTTTATTTTATTTCTTTTCCTTATACTCATCGAGGACGATTTCGTTCTAAGTGTGGGGATGGGGTTTATTTTACTTAGTTGTAGGAAAATTTTTGAAAAAAAAAAAGAATAATAATAATAAAATAAATAAATAAATACATAAAATTTAAAATAAATAAATAAATAAATAAAAAATATAATAAAAATTTGAAAAATTTTAAAAATAGTCCCTTGAAAATTGGTTTCTCTACGTTAAACAGGAGATTATATTATTACCGAGTAGTTGTTATTTTATAACTTGGTGTTTTCAAAATATATATATATATATATATATATATATATAATAAATAAGAACAGTGCCCATTAGACCCACACGTAATGTATGATAACCGAACGGTTTAGACTCAGTAATCGTGTGTCGGTAGGCTCAGCCTTTGAGAATGAAAGGGCGGTTTGGTTGTTAACCTAATTGAACCTCTTAAAAAGCCTGACTATAGTAGGGAACATCTTAGGGGTTTTGTTTGTTTAACTAAGCTCGTGACAGGACTGGAATGAAAAGCCGGGTCATACTCAAGCCTCGAGTCACATGATCGTTTGTAAATATTAGTTGTTTTATCTTTTGTATTTGTTTCTGTTCATGCAAAGCCATGTAATATGAGTAAGAAAAAAATTTGCAAAAAGCCAAGAGGCAGAAAAAGAAAAATAAATAAAAGAAAGGATGCATTTGTAATTGCGTGCACTTGAAAGAGAGCTAGAGTTTATAGTTTGTATATGAATAAAATGTTTAATCATGTGGCAAAAGGTTTAAGTCAAGTTGGGGTGGCTCGGCCCGGTAAAACCATAATGGAATTGGTGAAGTGGCAGCAGGGCTTTTAGGTGTGGGTTCCACTTAGTCATACAAATTAATAGAATTGTCACGCCTTATTTGCCTCGGTAAGTATTAGGGGCATGGGTTTAAAGTGGACAGCAATACCGGCAATCGACCTGATCTTGCTTATTAGGTGAAAGTTGTAAGAGATATTTGGGTAACGGGTCACTTATTCTAATACTTTAAAAAGAAAAAAAATATTAATAATAATAACAAATAAATAAAACCAAGAGTTGTCGGTTGAACTCGGATATGATCCTGTGTAGTATTCTTTTTCAGGGACGAAAAAGTCTTAAGTGTGGGGATATTTGATGAGTTGTAAAACACTCGTATTTTCCGCACGTTTTATCTACGTAATTTATTGTATTTTATGTGTTTTAACTCGTTTTATATAGGTTTTACATAAGTTTAATAACCTTGTAGGTTTTGGGTGAAAGAAAGAAGAAAAACCGAGCTTTTCGAGCATTCTACGAGCCTTTTACGCATACGTTTTCAAGTAAAAACTCAAGGCCCGATCCGTTACATCATGGAAAAGCCCAAGCCTCATATTATAACATAACATAAAAAAAGAAAAAAAACCCTAGGGTGCTACAGTGGCCGCGATCGGTAGTTCCAGCAGGAAAAAAAAAAGAAAAAAGTTTTGTGTGCTAGGGTTTGGTGTCCTTGGCGGCTAGGGAAGGAAGAAGGAAGCAAGTGCAAGCCTCGGGAAGGTTATACATCAGTTGTTACAGCCTAGAGCAGCCCCGGAAACACCCGATATCCTTACATCATTTTCATAGTTCATCAAACTTTATTTTCTTGATCAATTGTTAATTTGTTTTGCAATTGTGTTAGAGATTGAAGTGTTTATGATTATTGTTGATCGTTGAACAATTGTTAAGATGATTGGTATGAGTTTATTAATGGTTTTTTTGAATGTTCATGGCTGTCCAAAGATGATTATTGGCTAAACTTGTTAGTTCTACCTAGGAATGATGATTCTTGTTAGTGTTTGATGAGCTTGTTGGATTGTTTGATTAATAGACCTTAATTGCTATTGTAAAGTTTGATTTAGATATGAAATGGGTTGTGTTTAAGGGCTGGAAATTTTGGTGAATTATTGCATAAACCCCGTGTATTGATTGATTAGTTTTGTATTGATTGACTGATGCATTGTTTGATTCTAGACTTTGTGTTTAAGGTTTGTTTGCGGTAGGTACCACCGTAGGGTTTTGTTGCATGATTATTTGGATTAAGTACAGCGGTTAAACACCTTCTTTGAGACCGAAAGGTGATAGGAAGTTAGGGTTGTCTCATTGCCTTTGCATGCTAGAATAAGGATTGCGCGAGAGCGAGTTCGTTTCTTGTCAGGTTTAGGTGTTTTGAGCGACTAGTTGATCTATTTTAGTTTAAGTTGAATTGTTCCTCTATCCTTGGTTGTGTAGTATTCATTGCCATTACGGTCGAGTGTTGGTGTGACCGAGAGGTGATCTAGCATTAGAACACGTTAGCAATTGTTTCCCGGTTTGGTTGTTTTAGGCGATTTTGAGTAGTTTAGGCTTGTTGAGTGAGACCGAGAGGTGATCCAGTGAGCCCGAGCGATCCTTAGTCATGTCATCTTTAGGGACCGGTGTCTTGAAGTCATTCAATCCATTAGCTTGTTAGGCCTACAATTTGATTCAGACCACGTAGACGTTTTCTCCATCCCAAGTCAACTCGGTTAGTTTTCCGTTAAGTTTTCTATTTTTAGTAAGTTTTGTTAGTTCGTCCAGTTAAGTAATTAAAAATCAAAAATCAATATAATATTATTCTAAGGTAGGTCTTGTCTAGGGTTAGTAATCGTTAGCGTCTTACGTGTCCACGTGTTCGATACTCGGACTTCCTAGTTCTATACTACTTGCGATTGGTACACTTTCCGGTTGTGTGTGGTGTTAGGATTTTCGTTTTAATATTAAAGCTTAGTTGTGAGGGTCATTATTATAGGGTTATTAGACACACATCAAATCCCTTTGGTCAAGGTTCGTTGGGAATCTAAGCGCGGTGCGGAATTCACTTGGGAGCGTGAAGACCAAATGAAGACTAAGTAGCCGCATCTTTTTGCTACGGATGTTAATTCCTAATTTCGGGACGAAATTTGCTAAAAGTTGGGAATGCTTTGACATTCGTCAATTTCGGTTTAATGTTTGTATTCGTTTAATGTAGTCGTTGTTATTGAATCTTCATTTTTAGTAAAGATTTTAGATTATTATCTATGTTAACTGATTTTTATCTTCATTGTATTTACACGTGGCTTGATTTAATTATTCAAAAATCGTTTAATGTATAAAACATGTGCATTTTGATCCCTAAATTATAGTTTTATCGACTCTTGATCCTTAACCAAACCCAAGGGACCATAGTGCAAAATAACAAAACTTTTTCCCCCTTTCTTCCTCTCCCCATCACCATCGACGACCCCTCCCCCTTCCATCTTTTTGATTCAATTGACCCAGGAATCACGGAATTGAACGCGTATATACATTTCTTGTTAAACGCAACATGAAACATTATAGAAAGTTCGTTAATTGATAGCTCGTTCATAACAATTTCTTTAACTCTAGAGCCGCAGACTAAGCTGACCTTGTTAGCCTATAAATACTAAATTATAATGCAATCAACGACTCCCACACCATCCATACTTTATCTCTAACCATAACCCTCAATCAATTGCACCACAGAAGCTGTCAAAGTTGGGTTTTGATCCCGTTTGCAAGCCGTAACCCTAACACATCATTTTATTTCAATTCGTAACCGTTTGAGGTAATTGTTACATGCATATGGGTCGGATTTCATATGGGAACAAAAGCCCTCTATCAATTTCGATTGACAAAGGGAAAACTTTGATCAATTAAGTTACATTTGATCTAGGGTTCATATGATTTGGGGGTTTGTTTGTATAACAGGTTATCTGTATTATTTTCTGTGTGTATTAACGAGTTAGACACTGGACCAGATGGCCAGTGCATATCACACAAAAAAACCTAACCCGGCCAGGGGCGCGGGTTCGATTCCCCCTGGTCGGGTTTTTGCATTATTTTCATTAATTCTTTATTTTAATTAATATAAAACTATATTTATTGAAACCATATTTTTGTTACACTCGTATAAACGAACCGAACCCTAATAAATTTCTAAAATAATTTTTCATATACATATATATGTATTCATATACATAAAAATACATAATCATTTACATATATCTATATTTTTAAAAATATAACAATCATAATAATAATATTAATAATAATAATAATAGAAACCATAACAATAATAAATGTGTTCTTTCTTTGATTAACTAAATTGAACCCGCTAAAATACTATTTTAGATTTCATGAAGCATTTTCATATGTCGGAATATATATAAATGATTTTCTTTAATAACTAAATATGACTTTTTAATTAGTTTTTAATGATTAAAATTAATAAAATTGAATTATATATTTATCAATATTCTATGAACTACAAATAATACGTAAACCCCAAGAACGATATAAACCCATCCCCTTGTGTCTTGTTCGTTTATTTCATTTAGGTTTTTTTTTTGTTTTTTTTTTACATTTTAATAATTAGGACAAATTGTCGGGAATTCTCGCGGGACCAACTAGTTTGCTCTAATCTTAATCTTCTTCTCGTTACCGTATTCCGCATTCCAATTGAGTTCTTCATAACCCCATTTTAACGTTTTATAATATTTTGGGGGTAGCACGTCACAAATTTTCTTTCGTTAGTTACGTGATTGTTTACAAACTGATTCACTTATATCGTACATGTTAATATTATTCGTGGATATTGTTTATGATTATACATGAACTTGCTTGCAATGTGTTTATTGTTTTTATGATGGAAGTTACGCAAACGCAAATCCATACACATAGTGGGAGGGTCCTAAGGGATGTACCCGCACCGTCTAACGTTACGACTTTGGTTGTTTACGTAAGGTGGTTCTCATTTTCCCGACTTTAACGGCTTCGGCTAAATGAACGGGAGGACGACACTATTTGATTTCATTTACTTTACGCTTGAATACTTATTCGTTGAATCGCTAGTTTTCTATATATATGTATATGCAAACACTTATGAAAACTCACCAACTTAATTGTTGACAAAATATATTATTTTCAACGTGTTACAGGTTGAACCGATGATGCGCTAAGGACGAAGATCATTAGTTTGCCTTAGGATATTTGAAATAAAGAACTTGTTTACTTTTTCGATGAAGTGTTATTGTTTTCTTTTATTTATGAACAATGTGTGTATTTTTGATGATATGAAATGAATTAAATATAATTAATTTCACTTTAATAGAGTTACGAGCTTATGAATGATCTGTACGTTACACCCAGGCATATTCCGCTTAAAGCCGGGGTGTTACATGAATGACCAAAAGTCTACTTAATAGCGCATAAGTCCCCTATTTATAGGAAACACATGATAGGTCACTTGGGGCGTATATCTTATATGGCGCATATTGTATCCGCCGCATAACATATGCGGTCCCAAGGACTTATACGCTACAAACATATACCCATACATACACAAATGACATTTAAAGTCCTATACAATCAAAACTAAGACCCTAGCAATAGACATTATGCTCTAACACAAAAAAACATGCTTGGCCATTGGGAATCCGGGGGGGGGGGGGGGGCGTATCTAATGCAACTGCTTTCTTGTCAATTGGTAAACAGATATACCACCCACCCTTGCAGTGCATCTTGTAAAAGGGTGAAAACTTCTCAATCTAAGGAACAATGCCGTGCTCCTTATAGCAGAATTCAAAATGATGCATGCGCATCATTGCTAAAGCATGAAACTGGGAGAGGTGAAGCATGTTCCCAATAAGGAGGTTTCCCAGAAACTTGGTAATTGGAAATCTAAGATTTCCCAAAGAAAAATATTCAGCATAAACGGCCATCTTTCCCGATGGCGGTCGATTGGCTGTAGAAGCTAGAGCTGGGAATTCTGGTTCCCACTCAGGAGCGATACCATAAACATTAACGACGTTCTGAAACCCCCGTTCATCCCAGTCATTGATAACTTGGTTTATGGTTTGAAGAACTAACCTTGAAGACGCCATGAAATTTGCTAAAAACTGATTAACACGAGCTATGATGAATATCAGAGGTTCGATGAAGATGGAGCAATTTCAGAAAGGCAATGAAGAAGAAACTAAAGAGAAAAAGGTATTTATACTGATCGCAATTAATAGGGTGAACAGTAAAAAGTAACAATCGGCCAATGATATTTTGACACGTTAGGTGGGAAGGTGAATAGCTCAAAATTTAAAATCCCGATGAACAACTGTCAAAACTTGCAGACCTGTCAAATCCCAGGTCTGTGTGGAACAGTCTTGTCACATCAGCCACCAAAAAACAAGAGGTATTCCTAGTCATGAATTGGTAGGAAACAAACTAAATGTTTGGAACTGAAATGGCAGGCATTAAAGGCTGTTCAATCACATAAATGAACAGATAAAAGACAAGTCTTAATATTCGCCGACGACGTCTCGGATGATAGAAATATCCGCGACAAAAGATCGTGGATGAATGAAAAAGAAGGTAGATTGACAAGCACAAAAGAACACCAGCACAAAGTAAAAGTCAATACAATAAAATAATGGAAAGAAAACTTCATTTCATTACAAGTTGTAGTTACAAACAATGGAAAGAAGGAAAAACAATTACATAAAGTTCCTAGCATACTAATATTTCTTTGAGCCTTCCGCCTGGCTTAGAAGTTTGTTGACATGAAGACTTAAGTTGCCGACGCAGCATTCATCATGACGGTGCTCCTCTATATACTTCATGATATCAAAAGAGAGATCGTCAAAGGCATCAACATCAGCGTTGTATTCACTTTGAAAATCTCTCCCATGAAACACAAACTTGGTAGGCGGTCGTCCCTCGTGGGCCATTGCATAACCTTCTTCAAAACTGGCCTTCCGGCCCGCTCGTGAGGAACTAACTAACAAGAAGCTTGTCAAGGCTGTTCCCAAGCTCTGGTCCATCCTTGATAAGGTTAACAACCTGACAAAACAAATGCAAGTTCAGCATGGCATTTTAAAAGAAAAAAGGAGGGAGAGAAGTTGGAGCAGGGTAACCTAGGTTTTACCTTGGGAAAGCCAAACTTGAGAAGTCAATGCCTCTCAGCAACCACCTCATCGTTTGCCTTTCGCAAACTTCCATTTTCCTCAGAAAGAGATGAAAGGCGTTCATCCTTCACCTTCAGCTCAGCTTGGAGCCGCCGGATTTCATCATCCCGGGTGGATAGGGAGCTGTTTTGGACAGAGACCTGACCCTCCAATCTTTTGTTTTTATCCTTGATTGTTTGAAGGCAACATCTCTCTCCCAAGCTTCCGCCCGGGCAGCATCCATGGCCTCCTCGGCCTCTTTCAAGCAGCGGGCGGAATGCACCAGATCCCTTTCCCCAGTGGCCCACCCTTCAAATATTTCATGCCCAGTGGAAAAACACATTAGCTAGATGATAGCTAAGTGTTTGCGCCAGACTTTCTTGGGTGTGAGAGCGAATGCGTTCACGCTTGGGCGGGGGGAGACAGTGTTAAAAGAATTCTAGGCATGCACGCGGTTCAGAAAATATCGTGTCATTACCTAGGTTCCCTGAAGGGCGGAAGGTAGAAGACCCCTCTTGTTGAAGATTTGAAGATGAAGGGTTGAGCAGAGCCCCCTACCTTCCCGCCAGCAGAAACGTTAGGATCCTCAGATGTATCCTTAAGAAGCACAACCTTCGTTTCCACCACTACCACCAGGGGTTGCGCGCCTGCATCTTTCAATACCCTTATTCTATAGCACAGACTGAGGCGGCGACGGCAGACGAGGACCAATGATTGTCACTGATCAAAAGTTCGTTTAGACAAAAATTAGTAATGATTACAAAACAAAAATAAACGATAAGGATCAAGTACCTACAGGCTCCTCAGAGATGTTCTCCCGGACCTGATCGCGGAGACGGGTCCTCTTCAGCTTCTTGGGAGCAGGCTCCCCCTCAACAGACACTGACGCCTCCCCACCAACGGGATCATGGGCGGTCCTGGATGCCTCCTCTCCAGCGGGATCATCGGCAGTATGAGATGCCTCCCCACCATCGGGGTCATCGGCATCTTTGGTTGCCTCCCCACCAGCAGGATCATCGGCACCAGCGGTATCCGTCTTCCTCTTGCGTCGGCGGACAAGATCCTACAATAGCACGGAGATTCCCCGCATGAAAACTAGCTGAATTATCACCAGACGATGATCCTTCACTAGTCGAATCTTAACTAGAAGAATCCTCACTAGACGAAATGACGATCATCCCGTCTGGTTGCATAACGGTAAGTGGGCGAGGGTTAAGGATATACACAACTTGGGCCACAGCAGACTCATTGATCTCAGGTTCACTCCGCCCGCGGACAAGAAAACTGAAGTTTTCCTAACTTTGATCGAGGATATGCACTTGTCCAACCTCCAACGGGAGTCGGTACATATTACCAACAATTGTAGGAATCAGAACTTCAAAAATAGAGCTCCCCTCTTAAACAAAAGCAAGTAAAAAAAAGAGCGAGAAAGTGAGAAACAATAACTAAATTCCGTCATCCAGGGAGAAGTAGGGGACCTCGTCAAGGTATGGCCATAAACGGCTCATCCCCACCTGCACCAACGCAGACTCCGGAATAAGACCCATCGGAGTGGGAGTCTACGTAAGAGTGGTGTACCACTCCTGATCTTCCGCATCAGCAATGGGAAGATTAGAAAACTTTTGGGTCAAGTAGCGGCGGACCATAACACCCGGAATAACGTCCGCGTTGATCCAAAAAAACTTGTTCTTCCATTCATGAGCACTCCACGGAGGCTCGGTCTCTATTAGCTTCTTTAGAATGGCAAAACTGAATCAGCTCCCACGGACCTGGATCATGTAAAGGACAAGGAAGCGATCCACAATTGGATCCACTCCCAATGCTCGGCAACAGAACTCAAAATGATGAAGTCTCATGAGCCCAAATGGATGTATCTGAGATATATGAATCTTAGTTGTAGCAAGGAAACTGCTTAGAAACTTCGTGATAGGCAACCGGAAGTTGTCAGTAGTGAAGAACTCCCCATATAAGATGATTTTGCCGGATGGTGGTTTATCAGTCGTTGAGCCCGGAGAAGGAAGCTCCGGCCCCCACTCATGTGTCAAAACATAAACACGGGTAATGGCATGGAAATCTCCCATTTTCCAGTTAATCTGGATGTTATCCACAGTCCCTAAAGGGCCCTCTTTCTTGCCACCTGCCATGGAAACAAAAATCAAAAGCACAAATATAAACTTCTGGTAGAGGAAGAGAAGAAGATGAAGAAGGTGGAAAGTTTTCAGAAAATTTTTGCAAGTAATTGATGATGAAACGCCTCTCCCCCTTTTATACACATCGTAATTAATGTGATATAGAGGTGTAAGTGCACGGATTTGGTGTTCGTAGCTGTTCGAATAGGCTAGGGGTAGTTTAGCCTTTACACATAATGTATAAAAGCTCATTCGCTAAGCATGTTTAGCGAATGAGGCCTCATTCGTTAAAGACTATGCATATTCGTTAATGTAAGAGCCCATTCGTTACTACAGTGTAACGAATGGAGGCTCATTCATTAAGGTATACCCATTCGCTAAGGGTGTTTAGAGAATGGGCTATGGAAAGACCTTATTCGTGGTCTCATTCGTTACTACTGTTCTAATGAATGAGACCAGCCTATAAATAGGCCTTCCATAGTAGATTTGCATAGGATTCTGTGCCATATTTATGTATTGTAATGTTATGCTGCCGGATTCTTTCCAGGCTTAATGTATTGATCTCCATTAACGTAGTGAATGAACACGAGTTAACGTATCGATTTGCAACTAGATCTTGGCTCGTATAACGTTTCTATAACTGGCATCAGGTCCGGAGGTTGCTCGTGACGGTTCAGTTCGTGTTCATCGTGTTCATAATATGTTTGATCGGAATTTGACCGGATTCTATGATTAATTGATGAAATTGATTTAAGATTCAAGTTTCTGATCAAAATCCGAGTCTTCGGATGTGTTTTGGTGGTTTAATTGATTGAACTGATGATTTCCGCCATTAGCAACCATTGAAGGAGCTTGAAATACCAGATTCCGGCCACCGTAACCATATTTTTTGGCGAGATTCTTTTTTCCGGCGTCTACAGTAACTACCCAACAACCCATTCGTTAATTTAAATGCTCATTCGTTACGGAGATTTAGCAAATGAGTTATTCGTTAAGGGATTTAACGAATACGGATTTCTTAACGAATGAGATCCTATTCGTGCACTGTTCACATGAAAGAGGGGAATTAACGTATGGAAGACATTCGTTAAAGGTTTAACGAATGTGAGTTTAACGTATGAGGTTAACGAATGCGGATTTAACGTATAGCTCATTCGTTATGGGATTCACGAATGATACCTATTCGTTCAAATGTAACGAATGAGGGGTGGATTCTGATGAATGTGATACCTGGATAACAAATGAGAATAGAGGATAACGTATGAGGAGTAAAGAAAAAGAGTATTTTCGGAAAATTTTCTTAAACGAAATTTTTCGGGGATATTTTAAAAGTGCGGGATACTCATCTGGAAAATTTTGGTGATATATTTTTCAGCCGACTTTTCACGCATATCGAGGGGCCGAGGGGGAGTAACCGACTAAGTTAACGATAATTTTGTTGAAGATTTTTGAAGAATTGTTCAAGACCTTGCCTAATTTGTCAAAAAAAGGGGGAGATAAAACTTTCAATGAGTTTATTCGATTGATATCTTCCTACCTTCGCAAGTGTTTCTTGAAAAATTACTGCAATTCGGGTGGTAATTCGTGATTGCAAAGCTATGCTTGCCCGAGTTCAAGACTGTGTTTGTTTTTTGATCGTGGATTGATTTGTTTGAGATTGAAACCTCACTATGTGGGATACGAGTGTCTGTCCATTTACTTCTTTCTGAGGGACTTTGATCCTGACTATGTTGGCTACGAGTATTGGGCGGATTACTTCTGTTGAAGGGGACAATTCTTGAATGGGTTGATTTGATTGAGGAATATACGGGTCTTGTTATTGGATTGAAGAATATGATCGTTCAGGATTGATTAACGAAGGTTAGAACTCTGAATCATATGCCAAAAACAGTAGTGCATCCAAGCGTATTGGTTGCCGAAGAGCTTCAAAGAGTGATGATTTGGGATAGACGTTATCGATAGAGTGAAGACCAATGTGAAAGATGTGGAATGATTAGGTTGTTCAAGAAGATGTGTGACGAGGTTAAATGTAAAGATATTTTTACGTTACCGGTGCGAAAAATAGCCGATGACTTGATGCTAATTGCTCAAAGATCAAACCATATCGTATGCCAGTTGGATGATCGGAATGATCACCTGGAGATGCCAATTTGAGGGGGGGAGATCTTATACGAATAGCTACAAGTTGTTGGTTTGCTTACAACGAGTTATATTTTGTCTGTTTGTACAAGCCCGAGAATCGTCAGCCAAGGGGGAGGTTGGTATTACGGCTGATGATATGCAGTTAAAGTATTAACGGTTAAAGTATTCAACTTTAACATATTTGTCGTTAACGTATTCGACGTTAACGTATTGGTCGCTAAAGTATTCACGGCTAAATTATTGGAAAGCATTCGACAGCTATGGACAAGGGGGAGTCTGTAAGTGCACGGATTTGGTGTTCGTAGCTGTTCGAATAGGCTAGGGGTAGTTTAGCCTTTACACATAATGTATAAAGGCTCATTCGCTAAGCATGTTTAGTGAATGAGGACTCATTCATTAAAGACTAGGCATATTCGTTAATGTAAGAGCCTATTCGTTACTACAATGTAACAAATGGAGGCTCATTCGTTAAGGTATACCTATTCGCTAAGGGTGTTTAGAGAATGGGCTATGGAAAGACCTTATTCGTTAACCTTGTTAACAAATGAGAGATCTCATTCGTTACAACTGTTCTAACGAATGAGACCAGCCTATAAATAGGCCTTCCATAGTAGATTTGCGTAGGATTCTGTGCCATATTTATGTATTGTAACGTTATGCTGCCGGATTCTCTCCAGGCTTAATGTATTGATCTCCATTAACGTATTGAATGAACATGAGTTAACGTATCGATTTGCGACTAGATCTTGGCTCGTATAACGTTTCTATAACGTCCCTAACTTTTCAAACTTGTTATTTCATGCCTTCTCAGAATGCTTTGTACTATGCATTGGCATCCCAGAATGCGTAAATGCAACAAATGCTGACGATGGACAACGAGATCGGTAGTCATAATAAGTGTCCTAAACTTCCAAAGCTGTCAGAGTTTGCTCGGTGGGAACCGAGATTTCGTGCTCATTTGGGGTCAGTACATCCAAGCAGTATACTGTTTCTCGATGATGTTTATGCAGCACCTCTTGTAGGTAGTGATAATCTTGGTTGGACTTCGAAAGAATTTAAGCACTACGAAGCACAGGAAATCAAAGATTTTGAAAGTGAGACAAAAGCATATTCGACTCTCACAATGGCTTTGCCTGAGCAAATCTTTCACCAGTATAGCACTATTAAAACTTGTGCATCTCTATTTGCAACCCTGAAAACTTGAAGCTTGGGAAATACGCTTGAGAGTAAGAAGACTCTTGTAAAATTTCAGTTTAGAAATTTTATTTTAATGAAGAATGAAACTGTGGAGGAGATGATTAATCGGTTTAGTTATATTGTGGTGGAAATGTCAAGTGTGAATCTTGAGCCGACTGAAGCTGACAAAAATGATACCCTGAAGAACGCATTGTCACCTTCATATTCTACTTTCCTTTTGGTTAAAAGAGAATGGTTGCTTTCGTAACACCGAGCTCACTACAGTGCAATTTATTATCAAGATAGAGGAAAGAGAATTTGATTTGAAGTGCCAGACATCATTAAAGGATAATCAAAATCAGAATCCTTCTTTTTATGGTGGTGCAATGCCTGCAAATAATTCTTCAAGTTCAGTACCAATCACAGCATTTTTCACTCAAGCACAAGAAGAATCAGCTAATGTAAACGGTTCACCTAACGTATGCTTTATGGCAACTGTTGCCAATTCTAGTTCAAATACAAGTGCTTCAAATTTGTTGCCTAAAGTAAATCTTCAAGAAGCTGAACAGCAATTTGCGTTTATGTGTGAATTCATGACTTCATATGAACAACTGGTTGGTAGCAAGATTGCAACAAGTGAGTTAACTGATGAAGACTATGATCAAATTGATCCCGATGACCTTGAGTTGATGGATCTCAAGTGGAACATGGCAATGATTGTCAGAAAGGTTAAAAGGTTTATGCAAAGAACGGGAAAAGACCTTCCTACTCTTAACAAGCGAGTCGGGTTTGACAAACTGAAGGTCAAGTGTTATAATTGCGGGGATTTTGGCCACTTTGCCAAAGAGTGTGATAAACCAAGAAAGGAGTATTCGGGTCCATGAAATTTCTGAGAGAACTCCGGGAAAGAATTCATCGGGAAGTGATCAAAGTAAGAAGAGTTCATCAGAGGGTGAAAAGAATAAGTCTACCAACACTGTCGCAGATGAAGGTGTGGACTGGTCTCAACGGTTATTGGGAAATCTAGCTAACCTTGCTGTTGTTGAACCAGTTGAGAAGTTTGAAGATGCAAGCAGCGATAATATATCCGAAGAAAGTGACACCTCATATTCGAAAACTGATTCTGATCAAATTTCATCTGTGCAAACTGAATCAGAACATTCGGTTCCTGAGCAAATCGAATCTTTTGCCTGCATGGAAAAAATTGAAGAGGTATGTCCAAAACCATCAATTAATGTATCTGGATCTTCAGCTGTTGTGACTGAGTGTGCTGAATGTGCTGAACTCAAAATCAAACTTGAATTAGCTTTACATCAAAATACTACTCTCACAAAAGATCATTTCATGATCAATGAATGCTATCGACAGAAATCCAAATTACTGGAACAATCTACACTAAAAATTAAAAATCTGTTCGAAAGCAATCGTGATCTCAAAGCTGAAATTCAATGTAAGATAATAGTTGTTGAACAACATTTCAACGAGATTCTCCAACTCCGAACCTGCATTTCAAATCTAGAAAGCAAAGTTTTAGAACTGAAAAACAAACTTGGAAAATTTCGAGACTCCTCGTTTCTTTTAAATGAGATTATTAAAGTTAATAATTCTCACAAGAAAAATTGAAAAGCGGTGTAATGCCCGTTAATTCCGGTTCCAAGAATTAAAGCTTGTAGAGTATGTAGAATTCTCGGGATTTATTCGGCGTTTCTCGGAGGCCTTTACGTCATCTCGGTACGTCAAGCCATTTAAGTTTTCTTCCATAATGACTTAAGTTTCAATTTGGAGGGACTTGGATGCAACTTTTTATTTTATATCATAAAACAATTACCCTAACCCTAACTTCATTCCTATCGGCCGATCGCAGCTAAGACCCCCCCCCCCCTGCTCGTTTTTCTTCTTCCCAGCCATGTTTCAACCGTAAAAACTTCAATTCAAGGTCGGTTTTATGATTCCCCATTTCTTTTACACCTTAATTGATCATATTAACGCGCTTATTGGTCGTTAAGGTTGACTTTTGATGATAACAGTTTGCTGACAGATTCGTATACGTTTATTGTAGGGTCTATAACGCGATGATAATCCATTGTTTTTGATCGATTCTTGTTTCCATGATGTTCTACTTTGATTCTAGTTTCCAGAAAGGTATAATACGTAATTTTTGGAGGAGATTTGAATGGTTTTTATGAATTTATAAAATCGAGTGTCAAAGCTGATGCGGGATGACGGATTCTGGTCTGTCTTCCTGACATCATAAGCTTTTTTCGACAGGTCCAAATTGGTTGGTTCCACTTCTGGAAGTTATTATTTTGAGTTATGAACCAAACCCAATTGGAATCGTTTAATTTGGTTTGGTAATGATTTTTATAAAAATAAACCATTTTGTTGCGCACTGAAATAGCTGCACATACCTTACTGTGTTGGAGGAATTTTTATGATTTTTGTGTGTATTGGAAAAATATAATAAAAATATTTTTAGATATCCAAGACATTTATACAACTCTGAAAAAAATTAAATAATTTAATTCCATGGTTTTCCTATGTAATAAAATACATCTTTGCAAGCTAAAATCTGCATGTTATAATCGTTATTGATCAATAAGTTCGTTTTAGGCTTAACCGGTGGATGTTCAACTGTGTTCTTGTCGGGGCTGTTTGAAGTGAGTTTTTGCACCACAATCTTCCTAGGTATGTCCCGTATATCATACTTAAAGATCATGTTTATAGATTTTCGTTAAGTTGATCAACTAGTTGTAGTTTCATTGTTATGTTCGGTTGTCTAAAATTGTAGTTTGGCGCGTTTAACGCGAGGGTTGAAGTGATTAACGATTAATTCAACTCGGAGACACTTGGTTT
Organism: Bidens hawaiensis; assembly: GCF_021521415.1. Lineage (NCBI taxonomy): Eukaryota > Viridiplantae > Streptophyta > Magnoliopsida > Asterales > Asteraceae > Bidens > Bidens hawaiensis. The sequence goes on from NW_027492550.1 coordinate 243,954, forward strand.
GATGTAAGGGCCGTTCAAAATTCATTTTTATAAGTTATGGAGCTAAATTGGTTGTCAGTTACTCCAACGGGTCGGTACAACGCGCAATTGTGTTTATTGAATAGTTGGTGCGTTGTACTTGCGGGTTTCTGACCCATTTGACTCGTGTGGCGTCGTGTGGACTTGTTGGCTGAGATTTTATCATAATGGGCCCACACGGGCTGAGTTGGATGTTAACGGCCTAAACGACTCCTAAACGCGTGTGTTAGTGTCACCTAGTGCTCCCGGGGGCAAATCAGGAATTCTTTATTCTCGGGAGTACCTAAGGGTCGTTTTGGTGAATCTGAGACCTCAGGGGCTGTTGTGATTAAGTTTGATGAGGTCGAGGGTTTAGGTAACTCGAACCATGTTAGAACGTCTCGTAGGATAAGCGAGTCATCTTGATGTCATTAGTATTGATTGAATGTAAACCGACAGGTGTTTGAGTTTTGGGATTTCTTAGGGATTCTCTAGCTCGTGGTGAATCCGCGTCTTGTGTCAGGTGAGTTCTTGATGCCACGTTTAACTCTTTTTAAGTTTTGGGCTAGCATGCACACCTAAGCGATTTTGCTTGATGAAATGTTTTAAACGATTTTACATAGGCTTGCTAGTATTGGTAGGCCTTGGAATGTTAAAGAATGTGTGTATGTATATATATATATATATTAGAATGGCCAATATTTGAAGAATGTTGTAGTCGTCTCGACTACTGAATGTTGCGTACGCCTACTTTGTGTTTGCATGCGCTGAATGTTACGTGTTTGGGTTGTACGTTTTCTCGGCCCTGAATGTTATTATTGAATGTTATATGTATATTTATATATATAGGAATGCACGTATAGAGATGTTCATACGTAAGGATGATTATTTATTAAATGTGTTGACCTAACTGATGTAACTCCGTTTACAGTTTTAAAACCATTGGAATGATTATTAAGACTTTTGTTACTTATTTAAAACTTGAACTCACTCAGCTTAAGCTGACTTTGTTTGCATGTTAGTGTGAGTTTCAGGTTAGGAAGAGGATGCCTTATCGCTTGGACGTGCACGAAGCTATTTGGACGGTGAAGGGCATACGGGATTTGAAGATTTTATTATTGAACATTTATTTTTAAAAATTTTATTTAAAGATAATTATGTTGGTTTTGGGAAAAAATCATGGGTTTTGGGAACTTATTTTATTATTTACGTTTTCCGCCGAATTATACTCTGTGATGCTTATATTAATGAAAAGAATTGTTTTCAAGTTTAATTATTTTTACGAGTGTTTTGAATGATTACCAACTGTGGGGTTCCCGGGTTTCGGGGCCTTTCAAGTTGGTATCAGACCCATGGTTCAAGGGATCTGAGCATCCCAGAATACTTGGACTCGAACTGTAAGAAAAGAGACCAGTATGCCCACCGCGAGTAGCTGCACGCCAAGAGGTAACTTTAAATTATTTAGTCATTCCTTTGAATTTGAAAGTTTCTAGTATGTGATTAATTGTTAAGTGTTATATAGAATGCTAATGTGGTTAGGGGCAGGGGGTGCTTAGAACGGGCCGGTGAAGTAAACAACTAATAACACTTGATCAACGTTATTAGAAGTTTACCCTTACCTTCCATGTTTTAAATACCACTTGTGTCTGACTATGTTAGGGTTCCGTCTTTGTAGGGATAGGATTTGGCTAACTCTCGAGTCGTTAGCGTTAAAGTTTATCTTATTCCCTAAATTCTCCTATTCGTTTCCCATCCTCTCGAACGCTTTGCGCGTAATTGTTAACCGAGTCGTAGCATACTGTCACTCTGGGTTCCTTGGTACTTGACCGCTTAAATTCCTCGCTCCTTCAAGAATGTATGTGCAACTTTTTAGCTAAGTAGGAGTGTAATGTTATCCCAGATACCTTTTTACTTGATGAATTATCGATGTCAGTCTTATTTGATTCAGGCGACAGCAGAAGTTTTGTGTCTACCGCTTTCTGTTCCTCGTTGAATAAATCACCCGAGCGCGTAGTCGATGTGTTTGAGGTTGAGGTCGCCGTAGGAAAATCTGTTTCCGTGTCTAGGGCTACCGTCGGTGATGTTCCTATCGTTCGGGATTTCCCGGATGTAATTCCAGATGATTTGTCAGATGTGCCGCCGGATCGCGAGGTCGAGTTCCAGATAGATCTTGTGCCGGGCGCAAAACCCGTTGCTCGAGCCCTTATCATCTAGCACCGAATGAGATGAAAGAACTTATGGCCCAGTTGGAAGACTTGCTCAACAAGGGCTTCATTAGACCGAGAATCTCACCTTGGGATGCCCCGGTCCTGTTCGTTAAGAAGAAGGACGGTAGCATGCGAATGTGCATTGACTACCGTGAATTGAATAAGCTCACTGTTAAGAATCGGTACCCTCTCCCGAGGATCGACGACTTATTTGATTAGCTCCAAGGAGCTAGTTGGTTCTCGAAGACCTTAGGTCCGGGTATCATCAGTTGAAGATTCGGGAAGAAGATATTCCTAAGACTGCCTTCCGCACTCGTTATGGGCACTACGAATTCCTCGTGATGTCTTTCGGTTTGACCAACGCACCGGCTGCGTTCATGGATCTTATGAACCGGGTGTGTAGACCGATGCTTGATCGCTTTGTTATTGTATTTATCGACGACATCCTTGTGTATTCCAAAAGCGAATCCGATCACGCCGGTCATCTCTCGGAAGCTTTGGAAGCTCTGCGAAAGAACAAGTTGTATGCAAAATTTTCTAAGTGTTCCTTCTGGTTGCGTGAGGTTCAGTTCTTGGGTCATGTTATTAACCCAAGTGGTATTTTGGTTGATCCTGCAAAAGTGGAAGCCGTGAATGATTGGGAGTCTCCTAAGTCTCCATCTGAAATCCATAGCTTTCCGGGCTTTGCGGGGTATTACCGCCGCTTTATTCCCGACTTTTCAAAAATTGGTTCTTCGCTGACTAAGTTGACTAAGAAGAGTGTTAAATTCGTTTGGGGTACTGAGCAAGAGGAGGCTTTTCTCGAGTTGAAGAACAGGTTGACGCATGCCCCGATTTTAGCTCTACCTGATGGCACCGACGATCTGGTGGTTTATTCTGATGCCTCTTATCAGGGGCTTGGTTGTGTTTTGATGCAGCGAGGCCGAGTCGTCGCTTATGCCTCACGGCAGTTAAAGCCTCATGAGGTGAATTATCATACACACGATTTAGAGCTGGCGGCAGTTGTGTTTGCGCTTAAGTTGTGGAGGCATTGTTTTTACGGTGTTCCTTGCGTTATTTATACCGATCATAAGAGCTTAAAGTATTTCTCGAGCAAAAGGAACTGAATATGCGAAAGCTTCGATGGTTGGAGTTGATTAAGGACTACGATCTGGAGATCATGTACCATCCGGGTCAGGCTAATGTGGTGGCCGACGCGTTAAGCCGGAAGGAGAGACCGAAACCTATTCGTGTGAAATCCTACCAGCTTATTCTCAAACCCGACATTTTGAAACAAATAGCCAACGTCCAGAATGAAGCGTTGCAGGTGGAATGGATTATGTTAGAGCGTATTTGGGGTCAGGAAAAGTTGTTGGAAGACGTCAGTGATGGGGTGAAGTATAAGGATGGGCGTTTATGGGTACCGAGGTATAGAGGTTTCAGAGGTAAATTTTTAGATGAGGCGCACAAGTCGCGCTATTCCATTCATTTGGGCGCGACCAAGATGTACCAAGACTTGAAAAAGAATTATTAGTGGCCTGCGATGAAGTTTAAGGTGGCTCAGTATGTAAGTAAGTGTTTGACATGTCTGCAACTTAAGGCCGAGCATCAGAAGCCGTTTGGGAAACTTCAGCCATTGGATATACCTGAGTGGAAATGGGAGCATCTTACTATGGATTTCGTGACTAAACTGCCTCGTACTCCTAGGGGTAATTATGACACCATTTGGGTAATCATGGATAGATAGACCAAGAGCGCTCACTTCTTGCCGATTCGAGAGACTTTTAATTCTGAGCAGCTGGCCGATGTGTTTATTCGTGAGATCGTCTCTAGGCACAGGGTTCCAGTATCTATTGTTTCGGATAGGGATACGCGTTTCACCTCCAGGTTTTGGAAAAGGTTTCACGAGGAGATAGGCACCAAACTCCTCATCAGTACTGCTTATCACCCGCAGACGGATGGTCAGTCCGAGAGGACCATTCAGACTCTCGAGGATATGTTGCGGGATTGTGTTATCGACTTTGGTGGTAGTTGGGACCGTCACTTACCGTCGTTGGTCGAGTTCTCGTATAATAACAGTTATCACGCCACGATTGGGATGCCACCGTTTGAGATGCTGTATGGTAGGAGGTGTAGGACTCCAGTCTGTTGGGGTTCCACAGGTCAGAAGCAATTGGGCAGTTTGGAGGTGGTCGAGGACACGACTGAGAAGCTCGATAAGATTAAGGCTTTTATGAAAGCCGCGCAGGATCGTCAGAAGTCTTACGCGGATAAAAGGCGAAGGCCTATTTTGTTTGAGGCCGGGGACCGGGTTATGTTGAAAGTTTCTCCATGGAAAGGCATTATTCGTTTTCGTAAGAGGGGGAACCTCAGTCCGAGGTTTATTGGTCCATCCTGTATTTTGCCCCGAGTTGGTGAGGTAGCTTATAGGCTGGATTTACCCGAGGGGCTCGCGGGGATTCATCTTACTTTTCACGTGTCCCATCTGAGGAAATGCTTAGCGGATGAAGAGGCCCATGTGCCTCTTGATGATATTGAGCTCGATAGTAAGCTGAATTACGACGAGCAACCCATTGCTATTCTTGATTGTCAGGAGAGGCATCTGAGGAATAAGGCGGTTAAGCAGGTGAAGGTGCAGTGGAGACACCGTAGGGGTTTCGAAGCTACTTGGGAGTCCGAAGACGAGATGATGAAGCATTATCCGCGGTTGTTCCTGTCGCATCGGGATTCGGGGACGAATCCCATTATAAGGGGGGAATGCCCGTTAATTCCGGTTCCAAGAATTAAAGCTTGTAGAGTATGTATAATTATCGGGATTTATTCGGCGTTTCTCGGAGGCCTTTACATCATCTCGGTACGTTAAGCCATTTAACTTTTCTTCCATAATGCCTTATGTTTCAATTTGGAGGGACTTGGATGTAACTTTTTATTTTAAATCATAAAACAATTACCCTAACCCTAACTTCATTCCTAGCGGCCGATCGCAACTAAGAACCCCCCTGCTCGTTTTTCTTCTGCCCAGCCGTGTTTCAACCGTAAAAACTTCAATTCAAGGTCGGTTTTATGATTCCCCATGTCTTTTACACCTTAATTGATCATATTAACGCGCTTATTGGTTGAGTTTTGATGATAACAGTTTGCTGACAGATTCGTATATGTTTATTGTAGGGTCTGTAACGCGATGATAATCCAATGTGTTTGATAGATTATTGATTCCATGATATTCTACTTTGAGTCTAGTTTCCAGAAAGGTATAATACGTAATTTTTGGACGAGATTTCAATGGTTTTTATGAATTTATAAAATCGAGTGTCAAAGCTGATGCGGGATGACGGATTCTGGTCTATCTTCCTGACGTCATCACCTTTTTTCGACAGGTCCAAATTGGTTGGTTCCACATCTGAAAGTTATTATTTTGAGTTAGAAACCAAACCCAATTAGAATCGTTTAATTTGGTTCGGTAATGATTTTTATAAAAATAAAACCATTTTGTTGCGCATTGAAATAGCTGCACGTACCTTGCTGTGTTGGAGGAATTTTTATGATTTTTGTGTGTATTGGAAAAATATAATAAATATATTTTTAGATACCCAAGAAATTTATACGACTCTAGTAAAAAATTTAATAATTTAATTCCATGGTTTTCCTATGTAATAAAATACATCTTTTCATGCTAAAATCTGCATGTTATATTCGTTATTGATCGATAAGTTCATTTTAGGCTTAACCGGTGGATGTTCAATTGTGTTCTTTTCGGGGCTTTTTGAAGTGAGTTTTTGCACCACAATCTTCCTAGGTATGTCCCGTATATCATACTTAAAGATCATGTTCATAGGTGTTCGTTAAGTTGATCAACTAGTTGTAGTTTGATTGTTATGTTCGGTTGTCTAGAATTGTAGTTTGGCGCGTTTAACGCAAGGGTTGAAGTAATTAACGACCAATTCAGCTCGGGGACACTTGGTTTGATGTACGGGCTGTTCAAAATTCATTTTTATAAGTTATGGGGCTGAATTGGTTGTCGGTTACTCCAACGGGTCGGTACAACACGCAATTGTGTTTATTGAATAGTTGGTGCGTTGTACTTGCGGGTTACCGACCCATTTGACTCGTGTGACGTCGTGTGGACTTGTTGGCTGTGATTTTATCATAATGGGTCCACATGGGGCTGAGTTGCATGTTAACGGCCTAAAAGACTCCTAAACGCGCGTGTTAGTGTCACTTAGTGCTCCCGGGGGCAAATCATGAATTCTTTATTCACGGGAGTACCTAAGGGTCTTTTTGGTTAATGTGAGACCTCGGGGGCTGTTGTGATTAAGTTTGATGAGGTCGAGGGTTTAGGTAACTCGAACCATGTTAGAACGTCTCGTAGGATAAGCGAGTCATCTTGATGTCATTAGTATTGATTGAATGTAAGCCGACAGGGGTTTGAGTTTTGGGATTTCTTAGGGATTCTCTAGCTCGTGGTGAATCCGCGTCTTGTGTCAGGTGAGTTCTTGATGCCCCGTTTAACTCTTTTTGGGCTATCATGCATACCTAAGCGATTTTGCTTGATGAAATGTTTTAAACGATTTTACATAGGCTTGCTAGTATTGGTAGGCCTTGGAATGTTAAAGAATGTGTGTATGTATATATATATATTAGAATGGCCAATATTTGGCGAATGTTGTAGTCGTCTCGACTACTGAATGTTGCGTACGCCTACTTTGTGTTTGCATGCGCCGAATGTTACGTGTTTGGGTTGTACGTTTTCTCAGCCCTGAATGTTATTATTGAATGTTATATGTATATTTATATATATAGGAATGCACGTATAGAGATGTTCATACGTAAGGATGATTATTTATTAAATGTGATTACCTAACTGATGTAACTTCGTTTACAGTTTTAAAACCGTTGGAATGATTATTAAGACTTTTGTTACTTATTTAAAACTTGAACTCACTCAGCTTAAGCTGACTTTGTGTGCATGTTAGTGTGAGTTTCAGGTTAGGAAGAGGATGCCTTATCGCTTGGACGTGCACGAAGCTACTTGGACGGTGAAGGGCATACGGGATTTGAAGATTTTATTATTAAACATTTATTTTTAAAAATTTTATTTAAAGATAATTATGTTAGTTTTGGGCAAAATTCTCGGGTTTTGGGAACTTATTTTATTATTTACGTTTTCCGCCGAATTATACTCTCTGATGCTTATTTTAATGAAAAGAATTGTTTTCAAGTTAATTATTTTTACGAGTGTTTTGAATGATTACCAACTGTGGGGTTCCCGGGGTTCGGGGCCTTATAAGCGGGTTTAGAGTACGTCGAGATTTCTCCTCCTTTGAAAGGAGATTACTATAGCATTACTGATGTGGAACAATGTCCAGAAATGCCTACTGTTGAATCTAAAAATGTTGAACAAACCAAAACAACTCAAGAACCAATCCATATTAAAAGTAAATCAGTGTTTACTGAAAATGAGTTGGATGGTTTGATTGAGGAATTGACAGAACCCGATGTGATTGTCAAGAATGATAACATTTCGTCTGACAATCATATCTTGTGTTTCAAATTTGAACAAGCGGTATATGGTTCAAAGCCCTTGGGTGATTCGTTAGTAAAAACTCCTTAGGTATCTTCTAGAGTATCTAAATCAGATAAACCATCGGTGTGTGATGAGGAGTTGATGAGGTTCATCAATCCCAAACCTAAATCTTCAAGTGGGAAGATTTTTAAGTTAAAAGATTTGTCGAAAGTGTTTTCGGATAAGGAAGTTCCTTTGAATCTTCTAAATCCTGAAATGATTGAAAGTGTCTTTCAAGACGACACTTCAAAGGTCACTAAACTTGAACGACAATTTAACAAATCCAAATTAAAGAATGTTCAAGTGATTGATAATGTTAAAATGTTTAACCATATAAAATTTGTGAAATTATCTGGGATGGAGGATTTATCAAATTCCACCAATCTGGAATTTTATCAAAATAAAAAGGGTTTAAAACGTGAAGTTCCAAAGAAAGTAACCTTTGAAAGTTTTAATGTTGATAATCCTCAACCTTTGCATAAAAACAAACTAAGCGTTTCATCACAAAAATCGTTAGACACTCGTTTGTGTTTTAAATGTGGTGAACCGGGTCATGTTTCATAGAAGTGCAAAGCAAAGGTTGATGATAACAAGTCGTCATCAACTCGAAAAACTGAATTGAATCAGAATTTGAAAGATAATCAAATTGATGAATCTTTAATAATGTATTCAAATGTAAATCCAAAGAAAGTTGTCCGGGTTCAAACTGTTAATGTAACAAACAAATTTGTTGACCGTGCTCAACCAATTTGTAAGACCACTGATTCGAGATTAATACGTGATGGTTACTTAAAGAAGAAAACTAAGAAACCAGTCAGCTATTCTCAAGTACCGAATGCTAGTGTTAATTTAAATTTATCTCCGAAAGTATCAAAAGGAGAGCCCAAGACTGAGGCTTGGACTGCCTTTTTGAACTAATCATTTTACCTGTTTGTGTGGAGTCCATCCAGGTCCATGTCTAGTCACAAGTGGATATTGGATAATGGGTGTTCTCGACATATTACCAGCAACCTGGATCTTCTTAATAACACCAAAAATATTCAGGGTGGTTATGTAGCGTTTGCGGGTAATAACGGTGGGATGATTACTAAGGAAGGAGAGGTTTCAAACGGGAAAGTTGCGTTTGAAAAGGTTAATTATTGTGAAAAAGTGGATCATAACCTGCTAAACGTCTCGCAGATATGTGATAAGAAATATACCACGATTTTCACAAATATGGAATGTGTTATCCTTCAACCGGGATACACCTGAAGACATGGTTGTCATGTGATCACCTCGATCAAATGATATTTATGTACTTGACATAAGCTGTAATGTAAATGCTTCGCCCTCGGCTACGTGTTTTGTCTCCAAAGCCACTGAGAAAGACTTTATTCTTTGGCATCGACACATAGGGCACATCCACATTCGTAAAATGAATCATTTAATCTCGAATGATTTAGTGGATGGTGTAAACCTCAAGAACTTCATGATAAATGATCATTGTGTTGCTTGCAAAAAGGGGAAACAGGATAAGAAATCACATCCGACCAAGTCAATTAATTCGATTGACACACCACTAGAACGACTTCATATGGATTTATTTGGTCCAGTGAATCGTGCTAGTATTGCGGGTGATCTGTACTGCTTGGTGATTACTGATGATTTCTCAGGTTACTATTGGGTTTTATTTATGGGGTCGAAAGATCAGACGCCTTTGTTAATTCAGAACCTTATCACGAAGATCAATTACTTTACAAACTGAAAGTGAGACGAATTCGTAGTGATAATGGAACTGAGTTCAGGAATAATATATTGGGTTTCTTCCGCATTCAGAAGGCAATTCATCGGGAATTCAGTGCGCCTTATGTTCCTCAATAAAATGGCGTGTCTGAACGAAAGAATCCTACATTGGTAGAGGCTGGAAGAACGATGCTTGCTGATTCTAAGCTACCCGTTCAATTCTGGAACGAAGCTATTAATACGGCTTGTTACACACTAAATCGCGTACTAACTGTAAAGAGGTTCAACAAAACAAGTTACGAGCTTCTGAACAATCGTAAGCCGAATTTAAAGTATTTGGAACCTTTCGGGTGTCCGTGTACTGTATTGAAGAGAGATGCCGGGAAGTTTGATGAAAAGGCATTTGAGGGATACCTTTTGGGATTCAATTCTCCTAAGAAGCGGATTTTCAATATCTCTTTAGGTTGTGTGGAAGAATGGTGTCACGTTGATTGCCAAAGTTATACTACTCCTCCAACTGGTACGGGTCCCGATTGGATGTTCAATTACGATGTGTTATTTAATTCGTTTACGTCAGTGGTTGAAGAAGTTCCTGAAGATTTAGTTCGATCATATTTGGAAAAACGATGTCTTGCTATTCCTAGTTCTTCTTCGGTTGATGTAGATGACTCTCCTAATGTATCAGAAATGTCAAATGATATTTCTGAATCTTCCGATGATGTTGTTTTTGTTGATTCGTCATCAGTTCCATTAAATGAAGCTCCAGAAACAAACGAGCCGATTCTAATTGATGATGACTCACCAATGGTCTCTTTAGACACGGCGGAGGAAAATATCAAAAATCTAGGTGATTACGTATTTGTACCTGCCAATCCTTCCTTAAGGATTCACACGAACCATCCGCAGGAACAGATAATTGGTAATGTGAACGATGGGGTTCGCACGAGAAACAAATTAGCTAATGTATGTGATGACGTGATTGACTGTAACTTATCTCCAACTGAGGATTCGATTGTATGTGCTTATGCGGATTTGCACTCATCGGGTATTCTTAGTATTGCACGATACACCTGCTTCCTATCACAGATTGAACCGACATGTGTCACGATGGCACTCAAGGAACCATCTTAGGTTGAAGCTATGCAGGAGGAGCTGCAACAGTTTGTTCGACTGGGTGTATGGGATTTAATTGACAAACCCGATCGTGTTAAGAAGGCTATACCAACAAAATGGGTTTTTAAGGGCAAAAAGGACTACCGCGGGGTGATTGTGAGAAACATGGCACGATTGGTCGTATTGGGTTACAATCAACAAGAAGGCATTGACTACACCGAAGTATATGCTCCTGTGGCACGACTGGAAGCTATATGTATTTTTCTTGCCTATGTAGCATTCAAGAACTTTAAAGTTTATCAGATGGATGTGAAATCGGCATTCTTAAACGGCGATATCCATGAAGAAGTGTATGTGAAGCAGCCTCCTGGCTTTGAGGATCCAGACTATCCAGAGCGTGTTTACCGATTAAACAAGGCTCTTGTGGTTTACATCAGGCCCCGAGAGCCTGGTACAGCACGTTGGCTGACCATTTACTCGATAGTGGCTTCAAGAGAGTGACTGTGGATTGTACATTATTTTACAAGAATGTTGGTGATGATCTGCTCCTCTTCCAGATATATGTGGACGACATTATTTTTGGTTCGACAAACGACAGTCTGTGCAAAGATTTCGAGAAGACGATGCAAACCAAATTCGAGATGAGTTCGATAGGAGAGATGAGTTTTTTCTTAGGCTTGCAAGTTCACCAGTCTAATTCCTGGATCTTTATCCATCAGACCAAATATATGAACGATGAGCCAATTCAAGATATCAGACGGCAAGATTCCTTCGACACCTCTTCCCGTGGGTCACAATTTATCACCGGATGAATTGGAGGATACCGTTGATCCAACCCTGTACTGAGCTATGATCGGATCTTTGATGTATTTGACTGCTTCTCGTCCTGATATTATGTTTGTTGTTTGTTTGTGTGCCAGGTACCAATTGAGTCCCTGAGTGACTCCTCTGGCAGTAGTTAAGAGGATCTTACATTATCTGAGGGGAAATCCCGACATCGGGTTGTGGTACCCCAAGGACGATAAGTTTGATCTTACGGCTTATACTGATTTGGACTATGGAGGATGCAAGATCAATTTCAAGTCTTCAACAGCGGGTTGTCAGTTCTTAGGAAACCGGCTTATTTCCTGGCAGTGTAAGAAGCAGAAAACGGTCTCAACTTCAACTGCTGAAGCGGAGTATGTGGCGGCCTCGAGTTGTTGTTCACAAGTTCTCTTGATCCAGCAACATTTGCGGGATTACGGTTTGAAGTTTCTTACTACTCCTATTTTTATTGACAATTCGGCCGCTATTTCTATCACCAAAAATCCGGTTAATCATTCGAAAACCAAACACATTGAAATCCGTTATCACTTCATACGTGATTGCTTTGAAAAGAAATTAATTGACATTGAAAAAATACATACAGATTTTCAAAAGGCTGGCCTTTATACCAAAGCGTTTGATAAAACACGTTTTCAATATTTGCTGGGTATAAATGGTTTAAAAACTTTAAAAGATATTCAAAAGCTTGGTTAAAGCATTTTATTTTCATTTATTCTTGTTTTAGTTCAATTTTTGTTGTTTTTAGGGGGGGGGGGGGAATATAAAATCCAAAAATATTGTGATTTCAGTTTGTACAGAGAAATTTTATAAAACTCCAAAAACATTCAAATCTTTAAAAAATTGCAAAAATATTAAAAAAATTGCTCCTAAAAAAGAGTTTTGAAGCAAAAAGGGGAAAATGATAGTACATTGGACATTTGCTCCTAAGTCCAGTAAAAAGTAAGTAATAAAAGACTATGTGCTTAACTGCATTGATTTATTGGTAGGTCTTTTGACAAATAAGTATGGACCAGTAAGTGATATAAACATAAATTGCTAAATATTCAGGGAGATTAGTTCTATAAAAGGTCTTGATAATGATGGCAAAAATGTAATAATCCGGTCATACTCAAGCCTTCTAATCAATTTGAAAACTATTTTATAAAAAAGAGTCTAGTTGGTGGTTAACGCTTCAACGATGTATGGTTTTATGGCCTTAAATCCTGTATTGATGGGATGCTTTAAGGTTCTTAACACCATTGGGTCTTTATGTGGTTTTACATCTGGTATTCATTTCAATGAATATTAAAAAGGCTTGTAAAAGCGAACCTGCAGTGTAACTGCTTAAGTCTCTAAACTTGATCGTAAAATGTACTTCGTGTATAAAATGAATTACAGACTTGATCAAACCACGCTGTGAGTCATACATTGTCTCCTTGCTCGCGTCTTATTACCATTAAGAAACGGACCACAAGGGACACAATGTCTATAAACTGACAGATGAAATCGTGCATACTCATCGATGGGAACGGACCTTAGGGTATTGCTTGATAACGGGGGTATATCTTGTAGTGGGGATTACGGACTATGATTGCTTAAATATAATCACTTTTACATCAAATTGGTTCTAAGGTTTAAGTTAAGTTGGGGTGATTTGGAGAAAATCAAATTACGCTTGAATCAAGATTTGAACTAATTCTCTCTGGTATATTTGTGACTAATAGAACTAATTAAGAAATATCACCGAAAGTTCTAAAAAATTTGTTAGAAGATTTATGTGGACAACAATACCAATAATCAACTTAACACCAGTCATAATAAAAGAAGAAAATAAAACTGGGATGGACGGAAATTTTTGTCAATATGATTCCCTGCTTGACTCACAAAAATATGTATTGCTTTGATAGTTTAATCGTTACTATTTTACATTGTTTGTTAATTGAAAATTTTCAAAAATCCAAAAAGATTTATTTTTCTTTTTCGATTATGCTTTATTTTCGATTTACCGAGCTTGCGAATAATTCAAACCAAAAGGAAAAAGTTTGATATCCCAAAAGATTTAAGTTAATCGTGCCTAACGTAATTCAAAACTAGTATCAGTTGATGTTTTAACGTAAAAATCCGCTTAATTTAAACTTTACTGATCTTTGGTTGATCGGGTATTTTAATGTATGCAATTAAAACCCTAATTGTATTTAATTTATTATTTAATTTTTTGATTAAAACCCTAATTGGTTTTAATGAATCTTTAATTCCTTAATGAGATTGTATCTCATTCGTTAAGGATCTTTGGTTATTTGTTAATTGGTTTAACGAATGTAAATCCTTTTGTTATTTAAAACATAACGAATGAGTCTCTCATTCATTATAATGACATTCGCTTCCGTGTGCATAACGAATGGAAGACATTTGCTTAAACATTTAACGAATGGAATGATTTTAATGTATCATTCGTTAAGATTTTAACGAATGACTCTAGTATTTGTTATAAAGTTGACGAATGGAAGAGTTAATGTAATATTCGTTAAATTTTAACGAATGGAAATCTTATTCGTTTAAAATTTTGAACGAATCAGGTTTATAATTTAACGAATGAGGCCATTCGTTAGTTTAAATTTGAACGAATGACCTCGGGATGCGTGAAATTATTGGGGTTTAGAATCTCAATGTTAGACGAATGACCTTTCATTCGCCATTTCCTATTTCATCGTCTATACAAACGAACTCTTGCAAATTTTTCAGAATCCTATACCTGCTTGTTTAGCGTAATTGATTGACATAATCGTGTTGAACAGGTAATGTCGAATTCAACCATATGTGATTCAGGGAATTTCATCGGTGTTTGAGGGTTTAACAGATCAATTTGTAAATTGAATATAAACCGAATCATTAACTGCTCATAATACTCATATCAAAATCAAAATTTTAGATAGATGATCTTTGTTTAATACATTAATCAGGTTTCCGACTCTTATGATTGAAGTTAATTGTAACCATCAATGTGAAATCAAAGGTTTCATAGAAGACATGCATTGTTTTTTACTTTAAAAAGTCAAAATTCATTCGATTTTTGACCTCTGATAAGTCAATTGTGCAATTAACTCAGATTCGTTATTCATATAACGAATGACTAATCAGATTTGTTAGAGTATAACGAATGGCTATCTTATTCGCTAAGATAGCAAATAAATATTCAACTTGATACTGAATAAAAGTAATGAATCAGGTTTGATTCGTTAAGTAATATTTTGTAATTCGTTATTATAACGAATGATCTAACGTATTAGTATATTTCGTTATTTGTAAAGAATGCACTTAATTAAGAGTATAACGAATGTCTCATTCGTTTAGTATAACGAATGAGATGCTCATTCGTTGATCAGTATGTGAACAGTTTACTAATGATCTTTGTTTTTAAAACAGAAATGGCTAAAGAAAATATTCAAAACCCTGTTCCCGAGCAAAATCCCGAGGCTAATCCTGAACAACAGCCTCAAACTCAAGATCAAGCTGCACCTGAACAAGCTCCAGTGCTTTTATCGTGGAACAAAAGCTATAACATATGTGCTTTTCTGGAGATAAACTTTGAAGACTCACCGATCTTCGAGGGCATGATTAGTTTCTTATTATGCTCCAGAATTTACAAGGCCATATCTACATGGACTGTTGTTTGTCAAAGCATTATCCGAGACTTTTGGAATACCGCCAGACTTAATGAGGTCGAGAATCAGATTGAAGCGGTTATTCAGGATAAACGTGTGGTAATTGATGTTGGAGTTATTCGAGATTCGTTGGGTTTTTGTGATACGGTGGATGATAGGTGTGTGTTTGATAAAGGTTTAATTAGAGGGTTGTTTGGATGGGTTAAGTATAATGGTGATTTGGGTAAATCAATGTATAACAAAGCAAATTTGTGCGAACAATACAAGTATTTGCTTCATGTGTTGATACATTGTCTCAGTGGACGCAAAGGAGGGTCGTGTGATGCTTCAGTCTGCGTTTGTTGCCTTAGTGTTGAATAAACCATTCAATTTCTCAGAATTGGTTTATTATCACTTGAAGGAGAATCTCACGAGCTATCACAAGTTTCTCATGTACCCGAGATTTCTACAGATGATGATCAATGACTTACAACCTACGTTGTTGAAGAATCAAGACGATGTGTTGAAGCTGGATCACATGAATGTGGAGACGATGAGACGATTGAGATCTTACCGTGGTCAAAGCATTCAAGATCGTCTGAGGTTTAAACGCTTGATTGGTCATCTTGCTAACATTGACTATCAAGAGCCACCTAATGATCGTTGGGCTCATGATGATTCCGACTCTGAGCGTAATGGTGGTGATGATGGTGGTGTTGGTGGTCCAGTACCACAAGCTGAGCTAACGTATGAGCAAAAACATAAGCGTAAGGGGAAAGAACCAATGGTAGATAAGGGGGAGAAACCGAAGAAACAACGTGTAAGACGTGGTTCGGGTATCGAGATACCGAGTCAACCGTTTGAGCGATCTACTCCACCTGTATCTGTACAGGTATCTGTATCTACTTCAGCTGCTGTTTCTACTTCTCCGATATCACAGAGTATTCCGAGATCTCTAACTCCTGTTGTTACTCGATCTCCTACTCCTGTTCAGATGCCTATCTCTCTGGTACCTCCATCTATGAAATTGATTACTACTTCGAGATCGGATCCTTTGTTTGGTGATGTGATTCAGAGTGTGTTGGCACATATGCCTACACCACAGCCATCTACCCCAGTTACTCCTACACAGATGCAAAGTCCTGAGCATTCCTTTATGACTTTTAATCGTCCTCAGGGTCCAATGCAACCAGTTCCTCTGAATTTCTATGGTATGTCTCCTCAAGCTCAATGGTTTCAAATGATGAATCTGTTGCATCTACAACAGACTCAGATGCAAGCAGACCGAGCAGCGCATGAGTTAGCACAAAGGAATATGTACAGATATATTCAGTTCATTCAACGAGAAAACAGGGAACATAGAGCCCTTGTTGCTGCTCAGGGGGAGAGACTTGACAAGCAAGACGAGATCATCCTTCAGCTCACGTACAAAGATGACGAGTTGAAGAAGTTAAAGAATGATGAAGATGATCAGGATGGAACAGGTGGTGGGGATCAGCAACCGGGTGGTAGTTCTGCACCGTCGGCAGGTAATCAGGCTGAAACTGGTAGTGGTGGTGGGTCAAAGGGTAATAAGTTGCATATTGTGCCTTTCAAGGACTATTCTCAGGCTAAACCGATCGATGTGATTCCTAAGAATAGAATTATTTTTGTTGGTATGGATGGAATTGTGAGGAGTATTGTGAATGCTAATGAGATCGAAGAGGGTGAGTTTATTAACCATTTGTTGACTAAAGAACAAATTGTCCTGCTTCTGGATTTGAACGAACAGGAGGTTGAGGAATTGGGAAAGAGTGTGGATGTTGATAATGAGTTTGAAGAAAAGTAAAAATCAAGGGATTCCACGCGGGAATGTGCCTGAATATGATGAAGTGGAGGTAGAGGATGTTACTGTTGAGGAGTATCCTGAGTTTTATACAGACAACAATAATGACTCAGGTATTCCATTCTTTACTACAGAGCATTTTGATTCAGCAGAACGTCGCTTATGAGAAGAGATCGAGAAATGGAATAAAGCTGCAGGGACAAGTCACCTATTTGCTAAAGAAAGGAAACGGAAATGTGCTTTGGAGGGTATGTTTGAGCATGATGTGAAGAGAATGAACAAGATGATCGAGGCCTTTCGTTATCATGAAAAGGAGGAAGTCAGATTGGCAAAGGCTCGAGCGTCTGCGTACCAGATAAAGAAGTACAAGCCTGTCAAAGATGTGAAAGGTGATTTGATAGCTTGGCAATATGATTCTGAGCTTAAGGTATATATCGTAAAGCGGGAACACGGTATTTATTATTTTAAGGGCCCACATGATATACTATCTATGCTGAGGTAGGATGTTAGAACACTAGCCAACAGACCATTCGTGAATCGAGGGAAAGATCAATGGGCTGAGTGGTTCTATGCTCACTTATTACATGAAACCGTTATGGTTTCAAGTTCTTCACGCCGCAAGTGCTGACTCACAAGTATATAGATGAGAGTGATCAACGCACTGGCTGGAGGAAAATGATCTTACAGGTAAAGTCGCCGAAGATGATGAAGAGGGTACCGATGAAGATATTCCCTCAGAGTCTGTTCACGTCGTTCAACTACTGGTATTATGATAATCGAACGGGTGAAGCGGTTATTGTATTGGGCACCGGATCAAACACAAGTATCATACGTGTGATCGACCCGATGTGGCTTGTTAACTTATCTGAGTCTGACAATGATGCTTTATTTACTAGTCAGATCAGATTTGCTAATGTAAGAGACTACGAAGTTGCGATGCAGTTTCAGAAGGTTGTTCGTGTCTATTATGCATATAAGATTCATAGCTGTGTGGACTGGAAGACAAAGATGTTCCAGCAATAAAGAATAAAGAGCTCGAGACGAGGGGGAGTTTGTACATCTCGGTCTTTATTGGTTTATTATGTTTTAATGTAAAGGGCATTTTGGTAATTGTATAAGCCCATTCGCTCTATCGTAAGTTACATTCGTTACCCCGTAACGAATGTAACACATTCGTATTAATTGTAAGTTCATTCGTTAACCTTGATTAACGAATGAGATAACGAATGAGGGCTATTCGCTATGGTTTAATGTATTAACAAACGAGTGTGTTCATTCGTTAGGTTTTAATGTAACGAGTGACTCATTCGTTATGGTTATCTTAAACGAATGAAGTCATCTCCTATATATACCCTGTAAGGTTATTGAGAATATAACAATTCTATTATTAATCTTCTCTGAGTCGTTACTCTGCCCAAATTCACTCTCAACACACACAGTACACACACTTAACCGTATTCGTTCATAATCGCATACCTAATCAACGAGTAACATGATGCCATCATAAGATCTAGATCCTAACAAGAGGGATACAGCTCATCTGTGTCATCATCCAATCAGAAGGCGGCACGTAAGGTGGGAACAAACAAAACACAAAATGATTTTGAATCAGCCGCCTAAAAAAACGTGCAAACATCCTGAAAACCACCCCTGACAAGACTTAGACCAAAGACGTCACATCTCAGACGGCGAAACAGTTCTCTCCAGTTCAAAAGTAATGGGAAAAATCCACAGACCAACAGTCTCAACCCACACCAAGGGACAGAGCAGTGAGTCCATAATTCCACCTCGACTTCGCATCACTGGAGCAACAATGGACTGGGGGGACTTATAGAGGGAGGGTAGTAAAACTACTCGCGAACCCCTAACGCAACCCGCGGATCGCCAATGAGCACCCACGGGAGGAACCCGCTGACCAGAACACTTGCAGTCATGAAAGTAGCACGAAGACTAACAAGGTCACTTGCAGTTCCAAAGACACGCCACGCAGATCTCTATCGCAACCCACGGATTACCATTGAGCATCCACGGGAGGAACCCGCGGACCACACAAGGGACTCATCACGCACATTATCCCCACGTGATATGGAAGAGCAGTTGTAACAAACTACTTTTAGAAGATTCCCTCAATTACCCCTGATAGTGACATCGACCAATGGAAAGATGACACCTGGACACGTAATGGCCATCCCACGACGGGCACAGATAATGGTCGTCCCATAAACGGGTCCAAGCTGTCACATCCTGTAAAGACTCGACACATGTCCATTCAGGTGAAGGAGGAATATCTTGACAGTGACTACTTCACCAATCACCTACCCCACATTCGGCTATAAATACTAAAGGTCATCTTCTTAAGGTATTTATTCACTCCCACACGCCTTACGCAATTACTTGTATTCGTATCGTTATTCCGATCAGTAAAGTACTTATTCTCACGATGGAGGGTGGTTACGGGAAGACCCCCTACCGTGTCCTTCCCGTGACGAGACTTACGGTGTTCTGTTTTGGAGGCAGTTAGCTTGAATCTGACATCATCGTTGTTTAATAGACTCACATATGAGGTAAATGTAGGTTCGGACTCGTGTTTCTTTAAAGGTGAAATATAAAAAACTTAAGAGAACGTAACTTTTAACAGCTATATTGAAATAACTGACTATGAACGTTTATCCTGATATAAAAATAGTAATAATCGTCATTATTATAAATTTTAATGGAGATGTTGGGTCGTGGGTCGTGTGGATCACGTTATTTAGTTTTTAACTCATATTTCGATGTGCACAGCTACTCTCTTTAAATTAGTTTAATTGAGTATGTCATAATCAGAATTATATATTATATATGAGTTTAATTGGAAATAAAAAGATTTTTTTTCTAAAAAAAAAAATATGAGTTTTGAATATCCGGATGGACCGGATATGCACTGCTTAGTTGTCAAAAGATAATTATGGATGAATTACTTATGTTATAAAAAATTAAAGAAAATGCAAATGTGCAAACCCCAAAGACACATGTAGTCCCATTTTGTCGCCTGAGTAAATCAGTAAAGGCCGTTAGTGCAGTTAGTAGGACGGATATATAAACATTATAACATGCCATAGTTTAATAGCCATAGTTAAAAACTAATTACAAATATGGTTTACATTAGTTTTGAACACATGTGATTATATTTATGTATAATTAACTAGGATAGGTATTCGTGTTTGCAGATTAAATAATTTAAATTACGAGTCGAACTCTATAAATTAATAAATGATAAATAAAGTTGGGAATTTTAATAAACTAGTGTTTACCCGGCGCGTTGCGCGGGGACAGCTGGTAAAACCCAGCATTGAAACTCGAGTGTTGTAATACACCGAGTGTTACAACGGTAATTAAGTCGACCTGAACTCAAAATTATCGGTTATGCTCGTTAAGATGTAGACACAGTTGGTAAAACCTAAGCATTAAACCCAAAAAATAAATTTGTCAAATTAACATACAAAAAAAATAAAATGGTTGATGGTTATTTAGTCTATAAACCCAGACAATGGTAAAACCCAAGCGTTGTCAGTCCAGGACCTTGAGTCGACACGAATTCAGTCGGTTTAGGTCACTTTCGTTACGGTACAAAAGCTTAAAAATGGTAAAAATATAAAAATTGAGGCGGACCAATAGGTAGTGTCAGTCGGCAAACTTGGACGTTGGTAAAACACGAACGTTGTCGGTCACAGTCGTTAAGCTTGTGAGTCTATGCGATTCGGTCCTTTATGTTCGTTATCGTATCAAAACTAAAAAATAAAAACGAAAAACCAACATGACAGTGACCAATACGGTGCCGTCAAGTGGCCCAATCAACACTTAGTAGCATCAAACTTTCTAATTATTATATATAATAATAAGATCAAACTTATATTATAGTTTACAAACTTACAAATAAATTATAAAAATCCTTAAATATTTCGTTGTATTCAACATTTAATGTTTTATTTTGTATTTTACATTTGAATCAAATATTTGAAAACTTTACTCTAATTCTCCTCTTCACTCTTGAAAATGCGACATACAATACAATAGTCAATGGATAAAAACCAATTGTTTTAATTATATACAAATTTATCCTCGATAGCGACTGTCCTTGGTTTTATTAACCATCGCTGCAAAACATATTGCAAGTTGAAATTGTTTACTCATAAATTTGAAATGAATCTTCTTGTTCGTAGGTGTCATATTATTAACTCTTGTAATAAATGAACAGTGTCGTCTCGTGGGTAAGCTAAATGAGGCAACAGCTTTAGGCCTCCAATTTTATAGAGCCTCAATCTTAAATAAGGTTACGTATTATGGGTTTTTGAAAGTAGAGTTTTTCTAGAATTAGTAACTCATTGATGGGTCACAGCTAATATGGATTGCCTCATATCCATTATCTTTGCATGTCATCCATATTACATAATTCTTGAATACTATCTAGTGCTATACGCATAAAGAAAGATAGGAAAAATGCCTCAACATTTTAGTTAGTTTTAGGCCTCCTAATATGTTAAGCCAGCCCTGTAAATGCACATATAACAATATTAACCCCGGATAATATTTCAGCTATTATCACATGTTTACCAAGACTAGTTGATAAATTTAGTGTCTCCAAACCACTTTTCCTCATGAACACATGAATACTTCCAATATTTAATCCCATGTCATGAACCAGTTTTTCAAACCATTGGTGAATGAGATATCACTAGCTACATTGTTTATGTTAACAGCCCATGACTGAGTCACTTGGATTTAGAGGCGATGCTTCCAAAATAGTTCCTGGAATAAACTTTTGGTAATGCTTGCAAAACATGATGACTAATTATACTTCAAATTAGGTGTACACATCTGATGCAGGAGGAGCACCTCCTAATTTAAAATTTGATTTTACCATCTTTTAATATTTTGTATTTATTACGTTTTCATATTTATCTTATTTTAATTTAGTATAAGTTAGAGTTGAAGATTATGTATTTTACGGTTTGTGATTAAGTTTTAGATTAAAAGAACATTGTTCTTGAATATTTAGTTCGGTTTTAGTGTCTTTGATTAATCATGAGTCCTTCGAACCATTGATCGCTTCCAAAACTGCATCAGTTGGTATAAGAGCTTTTGGTTCTCAAATGGCCCAACGTAGAAGTGAATACTTGCTTGATCGTAGATTCGTCGACAGAGGCAACGACAGAAGTGTTTTCTATTCACGTGCTCGTGTTGAAGATCGACTACCTACTCGTGAATTCGCAGACCGAGGTAGCGGTGGAGTCTATTCCGATCCACGGGATCTTAAATTTATTAAACGGCTCCGGAAACGAGTCCGTTATCTGGAAATAAAACAAAAGATCAAACGGTGTCACACCCCGTTGAGCGATTTGCGAAAGCGTAAAATGAAAATGTAACAAACACCTCTGGTATCAACCACATTGTTTATAAAGAACAATATAAACTAGTTTACAATATTTTACATAAATCTAACTTTGTTACAACTAGGTGATACAAACTAAATCCAGCCCATTAAACGGCTTTATTTCTTACTAGCACACTTGCATCAATTCACCCAGCATTGATCGCAAGTCAAACACGTAGCACATTGACCTTCTAAACCAATCTAGTACCTGAAAAACATGTTAAAACAGGTCAACTACAAATAGTTGGTGAGTTTCACGGGTTTCAAGAAATCAGTTGTGCGTACAACAATCACAGATTGTAAATACGTAAGAATGTATATATGTGCGTTCACAAGTACGTTTGTTTATATGTTTATGATGTAATTATGCTAAGCTACAATGAAGCCTTGACTGTCTGTGCTGCGTGCATCCATTTCCCACGCTCAATCAACCACTGTAGCCCCCTTTCCGCCCACAACATGCCCCGAGTAGCTATGTCTAACACTACATATCGTGTTTGTATAATTATGGTCATGTGCAAACGGGATAATGTCTCAGCAAACCGTGCTAGCCCCGCCTGGGTTTGTCAAACCAATAGTACTATTCACAAGCCACCGCCCCGAACTTAATCAATGTGTTAGTGGGGACTTTTGTGTGTTAGCACTTAGATAATTCCATCATCAAACAGTTCAGAGTATATATAGATATGTATCAACATGTTTTTTACCCCAAAAGTTCGTAAAAGCAGTTTAAAAGTGGGGTCATGAAACTCACGGTTTAGCAGATAATCAGCACTGTGTCCGTTCATGGTTTGTTTGATTCGCTATCACTAGTTCCTATAATCAATATTATAATAATATTAATACTTTAATATTATTTTAATCTCAATACTAAACTGGGCTGTATATCTAATCTGGGTATAGCTGGAACACCCAGAAAGTGTCAGTAGGCTTAGATTGTGATGTTGTTCAATGTCTAATACTTAAAAACTGAACTTGGCTCAGTTTCCACGTTTTTCCAGCTGGGCCAAGTTGTTCATTTATGCGTTCAACAAAAAAAATCTTAGAATCTCAAAAAAAATGATCAATTGTCGCCAACTGAATAGAACATAAGAGACATAAAGTAGAAGGAATATCAAGACCTATTTAGCTAAGGTTTGATTTGAAAATAAGACGCTCCAAAGGCACACATCACGCCATAATATTAGCTCTCTTCGGGACAAACTTGTTCCACCGAGTAGCCCTACTTAACACTTGAAGAGAAACACAATCAATAGCGATTCTGATTTTTTTAATCGAAAAATCATCACGAGTATTCAGACTCCAAATCCAAGAATCCTACCCCTCCAAGAATCCTACCCATCCGTAAAAGATCGGTCTTGAATTAGGGCCATCATCTCTTCTAATGGGAAGGCTTCAATACCGCCTATATAATGTCTCTTCTGTCTTTAATAAAGACTAAACATAGAAGCAAGACTAAAATCCCATTAGACTTATTGGCGAAAACCATTTTCTAGTTAACGCAATCCATATTTTAGGAAGCACCAGGAGTTGGGTGTAGTCAGGAAGTACTCACACATGGTAAAATATAATGAAAACTAATTTTTGAATATTATATATATATCAAATATAATAATATATTAATATTTATAACAAAATAGATGAATATTAATATAAAGAAATACATTTTTAAATACTAAATTATTCTAAAAATCGCTAATCATTAAATAAAAAATGATATTCATTATTTATTATTATATAAATACGAATTATGTTTTATTTTTATAAGTCAAAATCAGCCAAAGATGACCGACTAGATCTAATTATGGTTGAGGTTGACCACCTTTGATTGATTCTTAGTAGCTAGGTGGAGTTAAAAAAAAGTCAACTCGACGTCATACCTTATAATGATTACTCAGGGTGTACTTTGCTTTACAGACTTACTTTTACAACATTTATCTTATTTGTGAAACGAATATATTATTCATTACAATTTAGTGAGGTTTTATTATTTTTAGGCCTAATGAATTGATGTTCAGTTTATTTTATATTGTTCTTTCAGCTACATTTGTTTCTCCATCCATCCATGTGCGGTTATATTCCGTCCGTTTACGTTCTTAAACTGTTCGTTTATACTATTAACGACCGAACACGAACATGTTCATTTCTTAACAAACAAATACGATCAAGAAATCGCGTTCGCTTCATTATTTATGTCTGTTCGTTTGTTAAGTTTGAGTTAATTGAACCACAATCATATTTAATATCTTCAAACTTTCACTTAGAGGTGCACAAATTAGTTAACCGGTTAACCAATAATCGGTTAATTTTCTAACCAGTTTTATTTATTTATTTATTTATTTATTTTTCATTGCAGGAAATAACTGGTTAATTGGGACGGGTACTAACCAGTTTTGATAAAATAATTAAAAAAAATCGGTTAAACGGTCGGCGAATAACCGATTAAAAACCGGTTTTTAATAAAATAATTTAAAAAATCGGTTAATTGGTTTGGTTAACTGGTTTCAAAATCAATAATATGCTGGTTTCTAATTGGTGGTTAGGATCAGTTATAAACCGGTTAGTATTACATCGGTCACAACTTCGAGTAGGAATTGGTTATAAACCGGTTAACCGGGTTTTGTGTGCACCTCTACCTTCACTAATGAATAAACGAAAGTGAGAGTACATATGCGCAAACCAACCCAATTAATAGTTGGGCTATTGGGTATGGCCTAAATTCTGAATTGACAATTGGGATATTGGGTAGTGGCCCATAAACTGAAATATTGATAATGGCTATTTGCTAAAACCTTGCACGGGTATTTTATTCTATAAAAACTAAGATTATTCTTAATTTATTTGTTTCTTAACAAAGACAAACATCAATTCAGTTTAACACGTTTGAGCCAACGAGCTTCGGTTCGATTAGCATTTGATGAGAAGTGAAGATTTAGGCTGGTGACTGTAGGGTCTGAAAGTTTGAATTCGATTCTAACTGAGTTTTACTACAGTGGGCCTTCAAACAGCAGATTTTTTAGCACCCGGCTAATTTAAGCATAATCCGACACGAATGTAATCCGTACTTACGTAAATAAAATAATATAATAAATAAAGTGATATTATTTAAGTCCAAAACTCCAAAAATACTTGAGATATATTTAATTACATTCGAAAAGTTCAAATTTTGGCGTACAGGGAATACTACACGAAACGACCGCTAGTGATAACTTAAAAGCTGATAGAAGTCCAAACGTGTCAGGAACAACTCAAAAAATTAAAAATTTTATGAAAATATTAGTGATAATATATAAAGTTATTTTTAGAAGATTCGAATCGCGAAATTTAGAAAATAAACGAATAAAAGCCAGTGTAGGACCCCATATAAGCCTGAACCCAACCACTACCAAAACTCAACTTCTTTTGCTAGTATTTAAAGAAATTGAATATCAGATCCAAATATCTATTTATCATATATTTGAAACATCCATTGGTTAAAATTAGCAAAACGTAATATAGCTGGTATACTATTAAAACATTTAACCAACACTAATACCAAAATCCATCATTTGCACCCAACCCAAGCCCCCCCCCCCCCCCCCCCCACCCAAACATCCTGTTATTTTATGGTAAAAATAAAAATATATGAAACTTATATTTTATATATACTAAACGAATATCAGATGAGTAAAATAACTATTTTAAGTGTGAGGTATCTAGATGAGTAGTTGATGTTATGAGATAACTGATTAATAATGCTACTAAATATATTGTATTTGGCCCTACTCCATCTTTAATTAAACTTAGGTCGAAACATAGAGAAAAAAATTAACTCGCTCCAAAAAAATATTCGTAATTTTATAAAAATGTTATATTTTGAAAAGTTTGAAAGAAAAACTAAAGTTGAGTTAAATTAATTATAATAACAACAATAATAAAAAAACAATATGTTGAGAAATATTTAAGGTGATAATATAATATGGATTAATAACAATTATAATACTGATTTAATATTCATAGTAATAATAATATTTTTACCATAGTAATACTTGGAGCGTGCGTTTCGTACATTCTTATGTACGGATAAGTTAGAATAAACAAATTTCTTTTTATTTATTATTAACATATTTTCTTTATAAGAATTCCATGACCGACTAATGTTTTTCGGCCAAAATTCATATATATTATATATATATATATATATATATATATATATACTAGATTTTATTCCCCCCGTATTACGGGGGTTATTTTACATTATTTGTTTTCAATAATTATATACGTCTATTTGGATTTTAATTTTATTTATTGTAAGAAAGTTAATAATTAATATACTTGAGATTTGATGATGAAATGGTTTCACAAATAAATGATATGTTATAATTCGGTTTAAAAGCTATCTGGGTTTGGTGATTCCATTACCCATTTATTTTCTTTATTATAAAATTGTTTCTTAATTATAAAAAATATCTTTTTTTTAAATAAAATGGGATATTAATTTTTAGTATATCCCTATTTTATAGGATTTTCATATCAAATATTTGATGAGATTAATTTTTAATATAATAAGATGCTATAACCCGTTTAAGAGCTATATGGGTTTGGTAAGACCTTTACCCGTGAATTCGAGTCAAATGCTAGAAGCCTTCATTTACAAATAAAGCAATCTGATGGCTTGAGAGAATGGTTGTTTTACATTTTTCGTTTTTTAACATTTACTTTTTGGATTTTAATTTTCTTTATTATAGGAAAGTTAATATTATACTTAGCGTTTGATGATGAAAGAGTTTCATAAAAAATTGATATGTTATAACCCGTTTAAAAGCTATCTGGATTTGGTGACCCGTGACCCGCTTATGTTTTTTACTATAAAATTGTTTATTAATTATAAATAATAACTTTTTCTTTTTAAATTGGATATTAAATTTTAGTATATCCCTATTTTATAGGATTTTCCTATCAAATAATTGGTAAGATTAATTTTTAATTTCATGAGATGTTATAACCCGTTTAAGAGCTATCAGGTTTTGGTAAAACCCATACCCATGAATTTGGGTTATTCAATAAGAGGCCTTCATTTAAAAATCAAGCACTCTGGTGGCTTTCATAAAGGAGGGGGGGGGGACTACATCGCGACACATAGGATTTTAGGGTTTTCAATTATATATATTACAGATATGGGTGGGATCAAGTAAAAACTCCTCTTAAAAAGAAAACTTAAAAACTCCTAAAAACTATTTTTAATTTTTTTTTTAAATCTTTTTTGAAGTTTCTTTTTTTTTTCCTGTTATGCTTATATGTTGTTATTGGTTAAAAAAAAACACCTTGTCGGTAACCTCGTCGGTATTGTGCACATATGTAATACGGTGCATTGCATATATGCAAAAGTATTTGTATTGCATAGAATATAACACTATTACACGCATTTGATACACACTATTTTATATTTGCAATATAAGACTAATACGCACATCGAATACACATTAGTACGTATGTGTAATAAAACATTAACGCACATGTACACTACATCGACCTTTATTTTATTATTGGTTTTTTTTGCATGTAATACAACACTACTAAGCATTTACGATACACAAATATTGAATATATGACACTATTGAGCATAAAAATACATAGTAGTACAACGATATAGCACAGTAATACATATGTGCATTACAACGGTTTTTTTATTTTTTTCTAGCAAAGGGTAAGAAAATATAAAAATAATAACAAAAACAGAAATTTGAAAATATTTTTTTATTTTTAATTAAAAGTAATTTTTAAGAGTTTTTAAGTTTTCTCTCTAAAAATGAGTTTTCTCTTGATCCTCACCCTATATATATATATATATATACACACATGTAACATAACTCTACAATCATACAATCACAATATTGTTTCAAGCTATTATCGTCTACAATCATACAATCACAATATCGTTTCAAGCTATTATCGTCAAAAACAGGTTTGTGTTTGACTTTTTAGTTCTAGTTATAATTATAATTTTTCAATATAATTATAAAACATTTATAAAATACTATAACTATAAAACTATTTTTATAAAATGATACTTAATTGTTATTTTGTTTGTGATATGTTAGGAAACATGAGTTTACCCGTTGGGGTTAAATTATTCTTCTTCAATATTTTAATAATAAATTATCCTAAGACTTAAGGGTAGCAACCCATTAAAACGGGGCGTATGGTGTTAGCATAACCTGTCTGGTACATGCACAACTAGAATGTGGCATGATATGATCATTTTGATCATGAGTGGTTAAGACAAATTATTACTGGACATTTTTGTTGGTTTAGTTTGCATTGGAATATTTTTGCACGCTAATGATAGTTGTTATGAAAAAGGTCTACGAATATTAGAATATTACTTATATATATATATATATATATATATATATATATATATATAGGTTAAGTATAAAATGAAAACTCATTTAAGTTGTGAAAACTTTAGAAACCCATTCTCAACCATATGTTTTTAATTAATTTTTAAGTCTTGTGGTCCACAATTAAAGTGAATAAAAAATGTAAATATAAATATAACTTTTCCTCTCTCCTGAAAACATATATAAAAATTAGTAAAAGAATGTTAAAAAATAGCAAAACATTTTTTTTAAAGTTTCGATGTTTTGTATTAAATGTTACAACATATATATTAAATGTAACAAAAAAATTGATGTTGCATAGGGTTTTCGCGGGTTTTCACAACTCAAGTGGGTTTTCATTTTAACCTTACCCTATATATATATATATATATATATATATATATATATATATATATAACCTAGTTTATTAAGTTATAAATTTCAAATAAAGTGAGATAAGCCAAAGTAGTTGAAAAAAGCCTGTTCAGGTGAGTTATTTCAACTATTTTCAAAACTCTGATATATGCTCATAAACTATTTGGACTGTGACTTATCATGTATTTGCATGACGCATATGGTGTGTCACCCAAGGTGTTATATATATTATAATGATTATTATATTTTTCTGAGGGGACATGCACATAATACAGAAACAGACGTGCGTAAAGTCTGTATTTGCGAATATATAATGTTGACCCCACTTTAACGTGAAGAGGGAGGGTTATAATTATGGGATGACATGCAATGAGATCATACTTGATCAATAAAAAAATTGTATTAGTATCACTTTATTACATATGTCTGTTTATGTGACTCACCAGCTTTGTGTTGATGTATGTTTACCCGAGCTTGTATTACAGGTGAATAAATAAGGTCATGGAGATTAGTTGCTAAGTGTTGGAAGAGTTTAGAAGTTTTAACATATTACCATTACGTTTTGTAGTATGTGTAATAGTTAGATATGTACAAATGTTTTAGTTTTTATAAAAGATTATGTTTCTACTGTAAGTCTATGCTGGATGGTCAAGTTGTATCAAAGCCAATGGTTTTAACAAATTAGGTATCTAATGGGAATACCTAGGCTTTAACCAGAATATCTTAAGGAATAGAAATACTAAGATTGAGGTATTAAGATTTAACTATAAATGAGTATAAATAAGTATTCCTTGACGGAATTTTACCTAAGCCTGTCCAAAGAAAGAATGTTAAGTGTGCTTTCATGCTATGTATTGTAGATTGATTTCATGCGTGGCCAGTATGAAGGTTAATGAATGACACCGATATGATCTTGTAAACAATGTATTGTATTGTATTGAAATCAGCAGATAGTAGGCAGGATAAAAGAAAATGCATAGATGAATATGCTTATATAATTGCCTTAGTTAAAATCTCATAGTACTTTAACTTACTTTAACTTGTAAATAGGTATAAGGCCAAAATTGAATATCCTAGGCATTTGATTCGGGTAAAAGTGTGAAAAAAATAAATGTATTTGGTACCCAAGCAAGGATCATGGCAAGGAAGAAACATTCGGAGATTCGATGTGAAGGAAACCATCTAAGGTCGGTGCGTCGACATAACCACTAGAATAATATAAAACATGTCCCAGAGTCGATCCAGAGACAAATTGTAGTAGAAGTAAGTAAGACATCCGAAGCCAATATTCCCTTTCTTGTTATATTATAGAACTCTCTTAGGAGTTTAATAGAAAGGTAAAAATAAACACAAAAAATACACTTCGGGAAAGGTCAATAATACATCACGAATTGGCATTGGATCAACCAAGTGCACGCATAAGAACTTTATATCAAGTAAACCATTGTAGTGTAAGCGAAAAATGGATCCCTTAAAAGGTCAGAGGTATATAGACACAATGCAAACTGTCTTTGATACACGCCTTTGTAATGAAATGATAAAGTAATATTTGTAGCCAATAAGCTCTGTGATAGAGCTAAGTATTGGTGGAAGGTTTAGAAACTGTAACACCCTGTCTTTTAAGCGGAATATGCTTGGGTGCAACGTATATATCACTCATAAGCTCGTAACAATATTAATAGTGATAATATATTTATTTTATTCCATAATTTCGCAAGTACATAAATATTTCAATAATAAGACAAATAACATTACATCAAAATAAAACAATTATTATTCGTTTAAATAAATCCTAAGGTCGGTCTAGTATTCTTGTCCTTAAACATTATCGTATCAACCTACAGCACGTTTAAAATAATAACATATGTCAACAACACATGTTGGTGAGAATTCATAAAGTTTTGCATATGTTAATGGTATAAAAAGTATAAAATTCACAAGTCAAGACGTAACGTTTCAATCATAAAGCAGAAGAAAAATAAATACATGACATTTCCATTCGCTTGACATAAGCCAAATCTACTAAGGAACCCCCGTTCACCAACCTACTAGGGGTATTAGAAGAGAACCACCATGCAATTCAACATAAGTTGTAGAATTAGGCGGTGCAAGTACTGTTGGGTTTTAACAAGATTATCAAAGTCATGTAACCTCTTTTATATGAAAAAAGCAGCAGATAAAATAATTTTAAATCTTGTTATTTAGATGAATATAAACCGATTTTATATGTAAAACCCAAAACCCGGATCCATATACGAAACTACATGCTTACCAACCAAAAGGTGTTCATGCAAGACCACCTTTCAAGGAAGCTAAGGAATATGAAGAAGAGATGGTTGAATGGCTAGTCTTCAAAGGAGAAGAGCCTTAAGCTTGTATACCCTTCAAGTTTCCAACAAACACCTTTGTCTTGCTAGGAATTTCACTTGAAAAACTTGTTGGCCGAAAATGGAGAAGTAGAAGAGAGAGTTTTTGGTTGCTTCTTGTGTGTGTGTGTGAGATAACGATGGATGTGTTCAATGCACCACCCAAAATGCCAATTAAAACTCTTGCATGCTATTAAACATTAAAGACATGAGAGAGAGATGTGGGAAAGGGGGGGGGGGGCGACTTTGGCTCCCACCCAATTCAAAATTCAAAATCCTTTTTATTAAAAAACTTATGTTATGTTTTGTAGAAAAATGTGACATAACATGGTTCAAGTAACATGCAAAAGTAATAAGCCTTACATTTAGTTATTTAACAAAATTTAAATAACATTATGAAATGTCTTCTCTCAAAATATAAATCATCCATATGATTTATTTATTCCATAAGTGCAATGTATTTAGAAACCCCTTTCCAAATATCGTAAGTGTTAATATTTATGTACTATGATCATATCATCTATAAACAAATATTATTGGTGTTTGTCTAGCTTGTTATTGGGTATGACCCGACTTGGATCATAACGTACTAGCCACATCAATTATAATATGTGTCTTGGGCAGACTGAGTCCAACAATCTCCCACTGCACAAGATATATAGAAAATTGATGCAAGTAGCAAATGCCGCCTAACAACGGTTTACTGCCCCTAATATGTATGACGAAGTGCCATTTTAATAACATCATCCTCTTCAAGTCCCTTACTTGAAATGATTTATGTGAATCTATCATTTATCCTTTTGCCTCAGATGCCATGTAAAATCCAAAGACATAGAGTGATCATTCTTTGTTGATTTAACTTTGCAGGCCTTAGACATCTTAATCTCAACGAATAAGGGGACAAATCCCCTCTTGATTAGATATGTCTCTCACAATCACCTTGTACTATACCTGATCTTAGCCTTATGTACCATCATGTTTTAGAGCAGCAAAGAACTAATTCAAAGTATAATATTTGGTGAATATCAAGACCCAATATGTATCTCAGGTCAGAGGATACTATGATGCCTTTACTCAAATTTACTTATGATCAATCACAAAGACTCCATATAGTAACATTTGAGAGCGGGTTAGTCCAATATTTATATCCCATAAATATCTATGAACCTTGGCAGCAACTTCTTGCTCTATATTCATACCTTATGAATATCCACCAATCCAAGTTCATAATAGTCTTACCTTCATACTTGTTCCCACCAATATGAACAACTACGGACATTTAGAATAATTAACTTATTCATGGATTTAAACATGCTAAAATGGAACATAAATCAAAATGTCATAATCATATACCATAATCATATGAATGAGTGAAAACAACAATTGTTCCGATATCCAAATATAAAATAGATCAAATCCAATCACTAGAATATCAAAGTCCTAAGGCACAAGTGTGACCTTCATGCTTTGGCCTTTCAAGGATCTTCGTGAGGGAATCCGCAATGTTTTGATTGGTGTGAACTTTGCGAATACATATCTTTCCTTTCTCAACTTCATCCCTTATGTAGTTGAATTTCCACTCAATGTGCCTCGTCTTTTGATGTGCACGAGGTTCCTTGATTTGAGCAATCGCACCCTCATTGTCACAAAAGATCTCT
This sequence comes from Bidens hawaiensis, assembly GCF_021521415.1. NCBI lineage: Eukaryota > Viridiplantae > Streptophyta > Magnoliopsida > Asterales > Asteraceae > Bidens > Bidens hawaiensis. The sequence continues at coordinate 276,979 of NW_027492550.1, forward strand.
AGAGGGTTCTGAATGGTACGGACCACCCCTAGGTCAGCAATAAACTTCCTTATCCATGCAGCTTCTTGTGCTGCCAATGAGGTGATGGTGTATTCTGATTTAGTGGTGGACAATGCTACCACATCTTGTTTTGAGCTCTTCCAAGAGACTGCCTCACCATTTATTACGAAAACATATCCCGATTGTGATCGAGAATCATCTCAATCGGTTTGGAAAATCGCATCCATGTAACTCTTGACAACGAGTTCCTCCTGACCAGAACCATATATTAGAAACATGTCCTTAGTCCTTCTAAGGTATTTCAATGTACTCTTAACCGCTATCCATTGGCTACTTCTGGGATTTTGTTGGTATCTATTTGTCATGCTTAAAGCGCATGACATATCCGGTCTAGTGCATATCGTTGCATACATGATTGATCCTATAGCCGATGCATATGGGATTCCTTTCATTTTCTCTTGCTCATCCTTCGAGCTTGGACATTGAGATGCACTCAATATCGTTCCTCTTTGAATAGGTACCAAACCTTTCTTAGAGTTCTCCATATTGAACCTCTTCAAGATTTTGTCAATGTATATACTTTAGTTTAAACCTATCAACTGCCTTGATCTATCCCTATAGATCTTTATTCCCAAAATATAGGCGGCTTCACTAAGATCTTTGATGGAAAAACAACTCCCAAGCCAGGCTTTTACACCTTCCATGGTTGGAATATCATTTCCAAATAGTAGTATGCCATCAACATACAATACTAAGAAAATGATGATGCTCCCACTAGCTTTCTTATACACACAAGCTTCATCAGCGGTCTTAATGAATCCAAATTTCTTAACTTCTTCATCAAAATGGTGATTCCAACTTCTAGATGCTTGTTTCAATCCATAGATTGATTTCTTTAACTTGCATACTTTATTAGGATATTGAGGATCAACAAAACCTTCGGGCTAAACCATATAGACATCTTCTTTAAGATGCCCATTTAGAAAAGTGGTTTTGACATCCATTTGCCAAATCTCGTAGTCATAATATGCAGCTAAGGCAAATAATATCCTAATCGACTTTAGCATTGCCACGGGAGAGAAGGTCTCATCATAATCAATCCCTTGAGTTTGAGTAAAACCTTTTGCTACAAGTCTTGCTTTATAAGTATCCAAATTTCCATGCATATCGGTTTTCTTCTTGAAAACCCACCTACTTCCAATCGGTTTGGAATAAAGATGTGGTACAACCAAATCCCATACTTGGTTGTCATGCATAGATTGCATCTCAACGTTCTTGGATTCAAGCCATTTGTCACAATCGGAATGTGACATTGCATCATAGTATGTGGTGGGTTCATCTGAATCTACCACATAGCATCCATTCATGAAAAATCTATATCTTTCGGGTGGATGACTAATTCTACCAGATTTGTGAACGTTTTATGTGTCTTTATAAATCATTTGATCATTCTCAACAACCACTTGTTGATTGCTACTTGAAAGAGGCTGTTGACTTGATGTAGACAACAATAAGGATCTCTAGATATTGCCGCTTGTATCTCAAAGTGCAGAATCCAATAAGAGTGAACAACACAAGTAAACATTAAGCATATTCTTCATTGATAACTTCAAATCTTTACAAGATATGACACTTTAGCAACTTTCTCTCTTTAGTCTCTCACTATAACAATCACCAAAAGTCTAAGGATTCACGCATAAGTCCCTTATTTATACGAAACATGAAATATCATCAAGGGCGTATATGATATACGGCGCATATGTTATGCGCCGCATAACATATGCGGTCCTTGTGACTTATGCGCTATCCTAGCATACACAAACATACATTTGACATTTCAAGCCCTATACAATCATATCTAAGACCCTAGCAATAAACATTATGCTCGAACAAACTCCCCCTTGGATGTTGCTAGGTCTTCTATCTTCGGTCTTCAATCCTTCATACCAAAAACTTTTTCTCGATACTCCTGCTTCATATCCTCCCATGAACGTTTATTTGAGGGCTGCTGATTTGTGGGAAAAGACACTCCAATACCCTTGTATTGGTATTTCTTCAATGAAGCAATCCTTATGTTCTCTTTAATCTCCATCTCACGTTCCTTCTCATTCTGCTCTTCTTCTTCTTCTCCCATCTTGAACCACTTGCTCTTCTAAACTTCACCAGAATGAATTTTATACTTATGGCATATCTTCACTACTTTCTGATATTGCATAGCCGACGCATGATGTTTATCACGTGAGATTTGTATCTTGCACTTGTACAGCGTCTCTAATCTTTCTCCTAGAAATTTACCAACCAAATGGGATACATTACATCAATTACATCCCATACTTCATCTCTGTTCAAAACTATCTGAGCTTCACCCCTGTTTTCATCATAGTACCACCATCTGAAATAAACATGGAAGTCTTGCTCCATTGGGTGCATAGGAATTACTTTTAGAGTTTCAGGCTTCTTGTATCTCCAAGACTTGACAAAGTCATCCATTTCAGGATCTTTCTTTACTCCAGATACATGGAGAAATGGTGTTTGAGGAGTCAAACTCCTAAACCTGCACTTTGCTTGACGCTTGATAAACTCCCAAATCTCTTTCACTGGCCTACATTTAGTACAATACAACAATTCCTTTTCAACGATATCCACAACATCCATCCATGGTATGGATTTCAACTCACATAGGCTTTCAAAATATTGCATTCCATATGTTCTTCTGATAGCAATCTTTCTTATCTTTGGGAGATAAGCTATACTCACAACTTTTCCAAGCTTCACTTCCTTTTCTTTCTTGTAATACTTGACCGGATTCAATTTTACACGTTTAGGTTCAATCTTTCTCCTCTCAAACCAGTCCTCTTGTTTTTGTGTAAGACCCCGAATCCCGGAAATCCTACAGTTGGTAATCACATCCACAATTTCACAAAAATTTAAAACCAAATGATTCGTTTTTATTTAAAACAAGTTCAGAGTAAATAATAGCGGAAAAAGTGTAATTATTTAAAGAAAATCCCAAACATGGGTACAAGTGTCCAAAAATCAAATATAAATATAATATCCGTTTTATTGGAAATCCTCGACCAGAAATGCCTTCAACCTTCCGAGTAGTCCCCAACACGTCCAAGCGATAACCTCCAATCCTTAACCTGAAAATCAATCTAACATACACACAAAGTCAGCTTGAGCTGAGTGAGTTCAAGTTTTAATAATAGACATTTAAATAAATCATTCCAAGGGTTTAAATGTAAAAATGGGATTATAAATCATTCCAAGGGTTTAAATGTAAAAACGGGATTATAAAACATTCCAGGAGTTTAAATACAAAAACGAGATTATAAAACATTCCAAGAGTTTAAATATAAAATACGGGGTACGAATAGTTAGGCCATCATCAACACTAAGTATTCGTACTTAGACATCTAAGTACATCCATATATTTATAACAAAAGTCTTAATAATCATTCCAACGGTTTTAAAACTGTAAACGGAAATTCATCAGTTAGGTCATCACATTGAATAAATAATCATCCTTACGTATGAACATCTCTATACGTGTATTCCTATATATATATATATATATATATAACATTCAATAATAACATTCAGGGCCGAGCACACGTACAACCCAAACACGTAACATCCGATGTTGATCATGCCACACGAGCCTCCCTCCTCACGGGCTTTTCAGGGCTCGCCACAGGATTTAAGAACCTGAGTCATATAGTTTGGCCCTGCCAAGATCACCATTCAATAATAACATTCAGGATCGAGCACACGTACAACCCAAACACGTAACATTCAGCGCATGCAAACACAAAGTAGGCATACGCAACATTCAGTAGTCGAGACGACAACAACATTTGCCATATATTGGCCATTCTATAATATATATATATATATATATATATACATACACACATTCTTTAACATTCCAAGGCCTACCTATACTAGCAAGCCTATGTAAAATCGTTTAAACATTTCCTCAGGAAAAATTGTTTAATACTAGGAATTAGTACTAGGCCTAATAGCAACCTCGAGCCTAGACCATAAGTAATATGTATAACCTTAAGGAATATAAGACCATAAACGAGTCTAAAATATCCTAAGGCATAAAATATAGTTCACAAATAGTTTCATAAATGCACAAATATGAATAAGGCTATGTAATACCATCCAAATAGTTGTAACGAGTAAAATCGTGTAAAATTGTATTACGGTGTGCATGCTAGCCCAAAACTTGAAAAGAGTAAAAAGGGCATCATGAACTCACCTTAAATGAGCCACACAAACACCAAAGAGTTTGAGAACTTCAAAGCCAATCCACAGTTTACAAGCCTGTCGGATTGCACACAAAGATTACTAACTAAACGTACCGACTCGTTTATCCTATGAGACGTTCTAACATGATTTGATTGACCTAAAGCCTTGACATTACCAAATTCAATTACATCAACCCCCGAGGCCATGTATTTACCAAAACCACCCTTAGTTAATCTCGGGGACAAAGGGTTCCCAATTTACCCCCGAAAGTTGTTGATTTTATCGAATACACGCGTTAACAGGTTGTTTATGCACTTAGATACCGACTCAGCCCCGTGTGGACCAAATTTAGTAAAATCATAGCAAACAAGTCCACACGACACTACACGAGTTGGATGGGTCAGTAATTCGCAAGCACGATGCACAAACTACCAATAAACGCGAATTTGCGCCGTACCGACCCGTTTGAGTAACCGACAACCAATTCAGCCCCAACAACATAAAAATATAGTTTTTCACAGCCATAAAATCATATCGAGGCTACAACATCCGAATTGGTTGTTAATTCCCTCAAACAACGCGCTAGACGCAACAATTGACAAACTAGACAACCGAAACCTAGTTTTCACTTCATCAACAGTTGACCAACCTAACGAATGCCAAAACTCATGATACTAAAGTATATTATACTAGAAATACCTATGAAGATGACGGAGCACGAACTTCAATTATAACAGCCCCGAAAGATGCGAGAAAGGGCAGCCACCGGTTAAGCCTAAAACGAACTTATCGATCAATAACGAATATAACATGCAGATTTTAGCATGCGAAGACGCATTTAATTACATAGGATAACCTTTGAAATAAATTATTAAATTGTTACCAGACTTTCATAAATTTCTTAGGTTTATAAAAATATTTTTATTATATTTTTCTAGTTGACACAAAAATTATAAAAATTTCTCCAACACAGCAAGGTACGTGCTGCTATTTCAGTGCGCAACAAAATGATTTTATTTTTATAAAATTCATTACCAAACCAAATTAAATGATTCCAATTGATATTGATTCTTAACTCAAAATATTAAGTTTCAGAAATGGAACCAACTAATTTGGACTTGTTGAAAAATAGTTATGATGTCGGGAAGACAGACCAGGATCCGACATCCCGCATCAGCTTTGACACTCGATTTTATAAAATCATAAAAAGTATTCAAATCTCGTCCAAAAATTACATATTATACCTTTCTGGAAACTAGACTCAATGTAGAACATCATGGAAAGAAGAATAGATAAAAAAATGGATTATCATCGCGTTACAGACCCTACAATAAACGTATACGAATCTGTTAGCAAACTGTTATCATCAAAACTCAATCCTAACGTGTTTAATAACGGGTTTAATGGTGAAAAAGACTTGGGGAATCATAAAACCGACCTTGAATTGAAGTTTTTACGGTAGAAACACGGCTGCATAGTAAAAAATCGCCAGGGGGGTCCAGGTCCGATCGGCTGCAAATAGGTTTAGGGTTAGGGTTTTCTTGTTGTAATAAGCAATTACACTCTAGTCCCTCAAATATGAAAAATGTGATAGCTTGGATGAAAGGTTAAATAATTTAACTTACGATAATGACAAGTAGGTCCCCGAAGAATGCCGGGTCAAACCCGATAAATATAGAAACTCTACAACGTGCGTGTCGTTAAACGAAAATGCCGGGTGCTACATACTAATCTAACACTTTAAGTTATAAGAGGTGATGTAGTGAGCAAAATGATGGATAAATGGACTTTTAAAAAGTATTACAAGTCTCTAATTTAGAAAGACGAAACCCCGGATTTTTAACAAACATTTATAAACGATCGAGCCGATTAACGTAATTTACGGGCGTTACATTTTGACTATTTACTTCGGCTTCTTCAGTCGACTTGCCCTTGTCAGAGGGTACTGGATTCCCTTGACTATCCAATTCTTGACTTATCATCTCAATCTCCTCATCAAATTCAGGAAACACACGATCAGCAGCATTGACATACGTCACAGGTTCTTTATCCAATTCTTCTTCTTCAATAGGTTCATTTACCAGAACATTACCATCAATTGAACCCAACTCTTTCTCAAAATCAAATACAAATTCCTCTTCAGTTATATTTAACATTCTGGCCAAGTCAGCTCGATTTATCTCTATCTCTCCTTCCTCTAACTCCTATCCAGTAGATGAAAATCTTACCGGAGGCTTGTAAGCAATAGGATCAACATCTAGTACTTCAAGCTCATCGACATTTCCACCAGTTTGATGTTGTTCCTGAGCAGGTTCACTTTCAATCACTAGTTCTACAATAGTTTCAACACTTGTACTTGTACCAGAAACAATCAATACACCCAATCCACCATCAGCACTAGGATCATCTTGATCATCATCATCATCATGATCATCATGAGTAGGAGAATCTCCATAGTCTAACTATTCTTCATCTTCCTTTTCATCCTTATCCTTTGGCTCAGTTGGTGCAGCTGGCTCAATCACAGCTGGTTCTACAACAACCTGTTCAATCACAGACTCAACTAATTGTTCCACCATAGGTTCAACCACCTGTTCAATCACCGGTTCAACAACTGGTACAAATCTTGATGAAAATCCAACAACATCAACATGCTCAGTTGGTTCATCCACCTTTCCTTTCCCTTTAGCATCTATTCGATGTTGATCATACTGCATCTTGAAATTAGTCTCTTCAGTAAGTGCTTCACCGCCATAAACTTTAGTGAAAACTTTGTCATCCGACTTTCCAATTTCCTCAACAAAATTAATTCCCAACTTATCTGCCAACAAAGCAAAATATCTCATGTGAAGATGTAACAAGTCAGCTTGCTGCTTTCGTCTTATTTCACCATCTTCAATGATCTTTCTTTGGTCAGTATTCTCTTTTCATAATCTCTCGTTCCAGCCACAAAACATTCAATTTTAATGCCCTATTCAGTAACGATAGATTTCAATGAATCAAGATCTTTAAATGTTGGAAAATCTCCAAAACAACTAGCATCGAGTGACGGTAAATTGAAATCCGGAACTTTTTCAGTTGCTTTAGGTGATACACGGGGCTCTTGAACTTGTGGAGATTGTTCCACAACCGGTGTCTTCAACACATTGTCATCTCTCCCCAAAATCAACTACCGGCTCATCAATCACAAATGCTGGATTAATAGGAGTTTCCATCACCTCTGGTTCTTCAAGATCAGGCTCATCAATGAGTTTTGACTTTGGTGATGCATCCCTCTGTTACTTCTTTTTAATACGAACTCCTTTTGGTTTCACAGGTTTTTCCACAACAACCTTAGGAATATAAGTCTCATCCTGCTCATCAGCAGATTTACTTTTCTTGGAACTTTCAGCCTTTTTCTCACACTTAGCACGTGGATTGGCTAATCTCATTCTCCTGCCTTCAGAATCTGATTCTGTTTCCTCCAGATCCTTTTCAGATGTAGCAGAATATACTTCTTCTTGAGTCACAGGTGTCACCACTTCTTTCTTTACAGACTTTTGCTTCTTTTTCTTTGGACCCACTGACTCGCCTTCTGATTCCGATTCAATCTTGATAAAACGTTTACCAACAGGTTTAAAGTCCAACATCAACCTAATCTCCTCTTCCCTATCAGAATCACTACCATCTTGTCTCCACTTGTGCTCAGTAGGCGCAACATAATCAGGATTCTTCAGATGTCTAAACAATCCTCTGAACTTGGGAATATCAGCTTCTTTGACATTCTTGTAAGAAGCTAGCTTGGCCAGATTGTTACCAGTTACATGATCAAGAAAAATCTTAGGTCCTTCCTTCTTGACATTAGGAAACACGACCTCAACAAACAGCTGTACGAATCGAGTATATTTCTACCACTGTTCATCTCCAAAATTTATTTTCATGTTATCCAATATCATCCGGGAGAAGTTGTACTTCAGATTTAAACAAAGTACAGCCCTAGTACTCATCTGATAATCAAGGATATCATCATATCCACCCTTTCTGTGACCAAGACAACGAACCACCACATGTACTAAATACTTGTACGGCTTTGATAATCCTGTCTTCTTGAGTGCTAGTTTGTTCAAAGAGTCTCTATCCCATCCTAAGCATGCATCCTTTCACCAACCTTTCATCAAGATCAACTGGATCTGATGAATCATCTCCAAACTCCAACACTTTCCTGATCAAGGCTTCATTAACAACAATCTTCTGTCCTTGTACTGTAGAGTGAATATCTGTCCCAAACACCTTGAGATTCTTCCAGAAATCAGATACGACATTTTCATATGGATCCACACAATGTGTAATGGCCTTGAATATCCTAGATCTCCTCAGGAATGGTATGATTATAGCAAACTTCTTTGCTTTGGGATCCTCTTCATTTAAATATGCACAAATGTTATGCTTCGGATCGGTAACTTTTGCCTTTTTAACCATCTGAAAAACCAAACAAATAAACAAGTCAGCGGATATGTCCTACACATATGTATTTATATCAGCGTATATGTTTGTGACCACATATATGTTCAATATAGCGCATATGTATAAGTCTCAGCGTATATGTCACTTTTAACATATATGTATGAAATCAGCGTATATGTAAGACAACAATTAAGTTTTTAGCTTTGACCTAGTCAACGTATAACATATGCTCCGCATATGTTTTGACATATGCGGCGTATACGTCAATATTTTGACACAAAATCGCAGATCAAGATCTACAGATCTTTTGGTTCATACATCCCTCTTACAGCAAGCGTTTATGTCTAATTAAACCCAATTCATTTTCAATTTTCGATTTTATCAGTATTTATATGGACTATTCAAAGGTTACGTTAACAGATATCTCATTTATCATATCTGAACCTATTATCAACATGATACTTCAATTAAGTGTAATCAATACACTTGTAGCATCAAACCTAAGTTTATATGATGATGATTTAGATCAAAATATGATTATTTCAATCAAATCTGACTTATACGTGACATTGGTTATTGTTCATTATGAGATCTGTTAAAACAAACTCATCATTCTCACCTTTCAGATAAGAAATTGTGTGCGAATCGCCACAACAAATATCCACAAGCAGAGTATCAATACGAACTTTTGTGAATAAGTATGAATTTGCAGAGAGATTTCAACAAGTCTGGCGCATAAGTAGGAACTTATGCGTCGTATATCATTTATACATATAACTTACTTTTGCGGCGTATAAGTCAAGGACTTATGCGGCGCATAACTTCTGCGCCGTATAAGTTCCAAAACTTATGCGTTGCATAAGTCTGTCCTGATTAAACTGACAATTTCTCCAATTCACACCAATGTAATGTCTGAAGTAAAACTTAATGTCCTTGTACATTAAAATAATAACTTAAGTAAGCTCTTGGGGAAAATCTACTGTTTATCAAGTCCAATTTAATGACCTTGAGTAAAATAGATAAACACTTTGAACTTTTAGATTTTGATATGATAAAACATAACAAAATTTCATTGTTTTAGAAAAAAAAAACCCAGAGAGATAGTTCACCCGCACATCAAGAGTCGAAAACTAAATCAGAAATAAAACCTTTTTGGTTTTTCCAATAGAAACAATTATCAACATGAAACTAACAAATGAAATTGGAAATTTATCAATACAGAAATCACATATTTTTGTGAGTTTGAGCAGGGAATCATATTGACCAAATTTTCCTTCCATCACAATTTTATTTTCAGCGTTTATTATTACTGGCGTTAAGTCGGTAAATGGTACTGTTGTCCACCTAAACCTTCTAAACAAATGATTCAGGAATTTCAGTGGTACATTTAATTGGTTCAATTAAGCACGAATCTTATATGGACCCCACCTATCAGACATAATTTGTATATCTTTATACAGTGAGTTTTTCACATGTATACTTTTCACTTTTTACTCAAATTGATTAGCTATGACTCATGCAAAATTAACAAAACAAAACAACTCAGAACGTTAAAATTTTCCCTTAAGATCGGTATTAGTACACACAGATAAGGTTCTATTTTAACAAATAAAAAGATAATATAAGTTAAAGTTGTATATGCCTTAACCCCCAGTTCGATACATGACTTTCACACGTTTGTGCTTATAGTATACGCGGAGGAGATCCAAGGCTTGTACGAAACACCAAGTAAATAAAGCAGAATACTCAAATCTTAGCCCTCAGGTCGGATAATCTTATCGCGCACGAGAGGATCCAAGATTTGAATAAAAATAAAGAAAAAATCAAATTGAATTTCTTTGCAAAATAAAATGAAAAATAAGTTGAATTTTCTTTAAAAAATGAAAACATGTGCACACAGCAATCTTCAAACTTTTCTTTGATTTAAAACAGATATTAACTAAGCTTCAAGATGTTAATCCACTAGATTCGGCTGTATTTAGGTTTATATCACTTACTTTTCTTTACTTGTTTGTTTTAAAGGCCTACCAATGCACCAATAAATTTAAGCACATAGCCTTTTATGCCTACTTTTTACTGGATTTGGGACCAGATGATCAATGTACTATCATTTTCTCTTTTTGTTTCAAAAACTTATATTCTGAGGAGCAACAATTTTTAATGTTTTTTGGCTTTTTCACATATTTTCAATGTTTTTGGTTTTTCTAAAATTTTCTCCCCGTAAAATCAAAAAGCGTATGAAAACTATTTACAAAATCAAAAAATTTGACTCTGATGCTTAGGATCACAAGGCATCCAACCCAACCATAATCTCAGTAACCCTCTTATCAACACCGAACTTTTAAACCATTAATTTTAATAAGTATTGAAATCGTGACTTATCAAAAGCTTTGGTGAAAAGATCTGCTTTTTGTTCATCGGTGTGAATTTTGTCTATGGTAATCAACTTCTTTTTGTAGCAATCATAAATGAAGTGATGCCGTATCTAGTTTTAGAGTGGTTTACCGGATTCTTAGTTATTGAAATAGCTGCATTATTATCTACGAAGATAGGGGTAGTAAGAAAATTCAAACCGTAGTCCCGCATCTGTTGTTATATCCAAAGAACCCGAGAACAGCAACTGGAGGCAGCTACATACTCAGCTTCACAGGTAGACAACAAAACCGTGGTTTGTTTCTTGCATTGCCGAGTGACAAGTCGCTTGCCAAAGAACTGACACCCTGCGGTTGTAGATTTGGCATTCAGATTACAGCTTCCATAATATGAATCTGAGTATGCCCTCAGAAAAAACTCATCGTCTTTTAGATACTAGAGACCGACCCCCAGACATCCCTTAAGATAACATTGAATTCTTTGATGATTATGAGATGTGAGACCTTCGGATTCGATTAATATCGGGCAGGCAAACATGTGGCATACATGATGTCTGGCCAAGAAGCAGTGAGATACATCAATGAGCCTATCATGGATCGGTATAATGTTTGGTCAACCTTCTCCCCGTTGCAATCAGGACTGATACCCTGATTCAATGGTAGAGGAGTACTAATTGCCGATGCATCAGTCATGTTGGACTTCGCCAATACGTCATTGACATACTTGGTCTGATGGATTAAGATACCATCTAAAAACTGTTCCACTTGAAGTCCAAGAAAAAATTTCATCTCTCCCATAGCACTCATCTCAAACTTCTTCTTCATTACTTCCTCAAAATGCTTGAACAGAACATCGTTTGTCAACCCAAAGATGATATCATCAACGTATATCTTCACGATCAATAGATGTCCATCATTAAATTTGGTGAAGAGCGTACAGTCGACGGTTCCTCTGATAAATCCGTTGTCCAAAAGATGTTGGGACAACATCTCATACCAGGCTCTCGAGGCCTGATAGAGACTGTAGAGGGCTTTATCAAGGAGGTACACTTTCTCCCATAGCACTAATCTCAAACTCTTCTTCATTGCTTCCTCAAACTACTTGTACAGAGCATCGTTTGTCAACCCAAAGATAATATCATCAACGTATATCTGCAATATCAGTTGATGTCCATCATTAAATTTGTTGAAGAGTGTACAGTCGATGGTTCCTCTGGTAAATCCGTTGTCCAAAAGATGTTGGGACAATATCTCATACCAGGCTCTCGGGACCTGATGGAGACCGTAGAGGGCTTTATCAAGGAGGTACACTTTGTCTTTGTATATCGGACCGACAAACCCCAGTGGTTGTCTCACATAGACTTCTTCACTGATTTTTCCGTTAAGGAATGCAGACTTGACATCCTTATAAACTTTGAAACCTTTCCAAGAAGAAAATGCCAGAAAGATCTGAATAGCTTCTAGCCTTGCAACTGGTGCATAAACCTTGTTGTAATCGATACCTTCTGTAACATCCCGGCTAAAGCGGAAACGCCTGAGTGTGACGTAAAGATTGCTCAAACACACGTGACACTATTTGGTGACCATAATAACTTTATTTCATTTAAATCTTCATGTAACACAAGTTTATCAAATAATACAAGTTGTAACAAACAAATAAACAAAATGATAAGTTTTCTTTATATATCCTATAAGAATGCTATGTGTCTTATAACTTTCATCCTCGTATCTCTATCCCTGTAACATATGTATAAAATAAAGTCAGCTACGAACATAGCTGGTGAGATTCCCACAGTTTGATATAATACGTAAAAATCATATAATTCATGGACAAGTGATAACGAGCAAGTAAAGTCCTTTCCAGTTGGTCTCAACCAACATACTCGGGTAATCGCGCAAGTAAGGTCCTTTCCAGTTGGTAACAACCAATGTAGTCGGATAATGAGGCCCTTTTCCACTCGATACAAATGGACTTGAGTGCAAAGGGAGGTGTATGATCATATTTATTGAGGCAACCATGTGCAAGTAAATTCGAGCAAGTAATCAAGTAACACACAAGTCCATATAGTGAATTGTAGTTTGTAAGCGAAATCGTAATATTTTGAATTTTTAATAAGATACATATGCTACCCCAAAATATGAAAACGTTTAAAAAGAGGTTGTAAGAAACTCACCTTGAAATCGAAGCTAAACTTGTAATATAACCCGAAAACATAATAACGAAACGAAGCAACCGAAAGTGCGTTAAAGAACTCGAAACGATTGGAAATTCTTGAACTATAATAAAACAAAAGCAAAATCTAACTAAAGGGATTATAAACGTTAGACTATTTAATTTTTGGGATTAAGCATCACGTTAGTGTGTTTTATTAGCATTTTATGGCTTCTTATATTATAATATTATATTTAATCTTTTAATGGAATTTTAATGATTTAAGATTATTTTAATATTGTAACTAAGTTATTGAATTAAAAGATAACGAGTTTCAGGTTAACGATTTTGATGTTAACGAATGATAAGCTAGCAATTTTAAAGTTAACAGGTTACGGTTGATGAAATATAAGTTAACGAATTAAGCAAATGATTTAAAGCTTAACGAAACAAAATAAAATAAAATAAAATGAACAAATTTATATTAACGGGTTAATGATTTATTAATATTTTAATAATATTTTAACGACAATATTAATACTAGGTTTAAATATTATAACGTTCATGAACTTTGGTGTTAACAGGATACTTTATTTTGAAAACGAAAGTACTAACGTATTATAAAGTTTAACAAACGATAAATAAATATATAAATGTTAAACGTGTTTAAAACGGATTGGACGGGTTTTGAAAGTTTGGTTTTTGAGTGAAAATGATAGTATAAATTTATATTTGATTTTAAGTAATTAAAAATAATTTTATTTGATTTAAAACGATTTATAAACATATATGATTTAAAACAAAATGAAAAGGTTTCAAAAAAAATGAAATACAAAATTATGGCATGACCCGGGTTCGAATCGGGGCCCTCATGTTAACACCCTTATGACTTAACCAGTAGACCAGAAAGCTAATTTAGTAAAAGCATGGAAATAAAAACATTTATAATATAACCCTCAAGTTCATCTTCCCCACACAAACCCTAGGTTTCAAATCGTTTAATCTGATCCAAGTTTGATTAATATATGTTAGGGGTTAGATTTCATAGATGTTCGCGAATTTAAACCATATAAAGATTACCTCTATTGACGCCGGAATGATGGAGAACGAGAATGGCCGGAATATCGATCGGATTTTCTTGAGTGCTGATGATATGAACAATATGGTGTTTATTGATATTTGGTGTGAGTTTAAGCTTGTTATAACGTCCTATTTATACTAGTAATTGGGTCAAAAAAGAGTTAATTCTATTGAATTGATCACGGTTTAAAGTCCGGCGATGATTACGGGATTATATGGCAGTTAAGGGTTGTTAAATCACAATTAATATATTGATTATATTATAATACTGACGATTAAGGATAATACGATAATTAATTTGATTATAAAACTCATTTTGGTATGATTTGGGACTCACTGGAATTTTTCTTCGGTCACCGGAACTCGGCCGTGGGTTGGGGTAGGGAAAACGGGGGAGACGGGGAGGGGGCTGGGCAGAATATAATTAAAATATATTAATTTAATTGAAATTTTCACTTTGCCCCTTGGACTATCTAGCTTTAATAAATACAATTTAAAATATATTTACAACTAAACCTTGCACGTTGGATTATGACAAAATGAAATAAAAGTTTATAAAACTTGGATATATATTGTACCCGCAAAGTTTACGAATTTTTAACTTTATTAAACACTTTAAATCCGGAGTTTCATTAGTTGATAAAAAAGAAATAGAAAACAAATGATCAATAATCATGAATCGTCGAGAATATGATGACACGAAAATAAATGTATAGATATATATATATTTACATGTATATATTTATAACAAAACCGAAAATTTAAAATGGGTCGGGTTTTCGGGTTTGAAAAGTAACGAATGTTACACGATTCTCAACTTTGAAAAATTATCGTCCCGAAATTAAAATAAAAATAAAATGAAAAGAAAACGACTAATACAAGGAGTTGTTTAAAAGTTTTGACAATTTTTATATACATATTTAGATAAAAAAATAACGTTGATCTTTAAATGACCCGAAAGATGCCACAAATGGGTATATGGTAAGGACACTTATATATAGGATGTACCAGCGGCGTATCCACCATGCCCTTATCATATTTCATTTGCCACGTCTTTCCAAAATCATTCTTAGTTTCGAGTTATTGCACACAACCGGACTTATTATGTCTTTAATGCGAGGACTTGGATAATTACGTGTCGACCCATAATTACCTTTATCGTCGGATGGTCCACATAATATGTCCCATTGTGTGGGTTTTTAAAACATATACAATAAATACAATAGATAAAAAAACTTGAAAATCAAGAACAATGAACTATAGAAATCGAAATTAACAAAATATATAAACAATCCTTTAGGATCAAGGATAAGCGAAAAATGTTAGGTCTAAATACATGAAATCGTTGAAGTTTTAAATGAGATAACGATGCTATCAAACATATAATTAAATGAATGAAACTCTTGAGTAACACCAATAATAACGAATGAAAACAATTGAAGTCATGAACATCTCAATCAATGAAGTAATGAGGTTGAGAATAACTAACAGGGTGAATAAACGTAGCATTGAGCTAACGAAATATAAACACATAAGTCGGTAACGCATTGGGTCCGAGAATAAGTTTAATAAACAAACTTAATAACTGAATAGAGTACATTCTTTGAGTCAATAATGACTCGTTAAACAAATCAAAATTTCCAATAAAATATCAATGTGAATAGAGGCCACATTGAGATTAAGAATCACAAAATAAATAATCAAAGTGAAACATTCGTCTCAAATTGATTAAACATTGAAATCAAGAATAAATAATTGAAACTTCAAGATCAAAACAAAACATTGATGAAATCGATGAAATGTTGAAATCATGACTAACAAAATAACTCAAATAAAGCATTGAGCGGAAAAACAACTAATCAAACAATCAAACGATTCGTGTAAAAATAATAAACTCAACATGTGCACGATCCCAATTTCCACTAAACGGTTATGCTTATGGGAAATCGGTTATAGACCACAAGATTGAAATAACCAAGTAAACCGATGAAAAATGCAACTATGAATAAAAATAGTTCACTAAATAACGAATAACCAAACTCAATTTTTAGTTCGTAAACAAATCTCCGAAGAAGTTGATATAAAAATTATTTCGGTAACGTCCAAACACAATAATATATATAACAATATATATTCATGAAGAAGGAAGAAAGGGAAACAAAAGGTAGTTTGTGATGTTTGTCTTCTAGAAAATGGGTTATGGTATGAAAGTTGTTATAGAGGCGGTGTTATGATTCTTTAATCGAAACTCATTGACGTTGACAAAGAGGGGAAGAGAAATGATTTTTGAGATTCATTCAAGTTTGTGAAAATTAGTTGTAAAAACATGATGTTTTCTTTTATAACTCAATAATAACTTTCATGATAAACATGTCATTATCTAATGCTAAAGCTTAGAAAACTTTTAATGTAAGAGATTTTCTATTGGGCGGCGCCCTATGAAAAACATGATGAGGTAATCGTCAGTTAAGTGACTCGTTAAAGATAAAAATTTTGTAGTGACAATATAATAATAGCCTTACGGGCTTAGGTCTTGTTTGAAGTAAAAGATTTTATTTGAAATTTTATTTTAACTCTTGAAAAATATTATAAGCATAATAATAATAATAATAATAATAATAATAATAATATTAACAATAATAATAACAACAATATTAACAATAATATTAATGGTAATAATAATATTAATAAAGGTTTTGATAATAATAATAATAATAAAATAGTAATGATTATATTAATAATAATAGTGATAAAAATGAATCATTTGAATTGTCGTAAAGTTCTTTTGAAGAAAATCAACTTGAATATATTTCTTATAATAGAATATTTCTTGAATATATAAATATATATATATTTATTAACTATTTTAAAATAATAGAGATTTGAAGTTTCACGTAAAAGAGTGTTTATAAAGGAACTAAATGGGGGGAAGTGTGCAAAAAATAGGCAGGTTTGAAAAGACTAAGTATGGAAGCCGTAAAACGAATTAACTTTTAGAGGACAAGGAGCGCGGGGTAAGGTTTTGTATAGCGGAGACGAGTTGGTTGTTCAGCGTCTTGCAGGTGTGCTCGAGTTTCTACAATAGTAGCAGGCTTGAAGTACGAGTGTAAGGTAAGGCAGAAGGTTTTGTATGAATGGTTGGGTAACAGATCGGGAGAATAAATGAGTAGTGTTAAGTATGTATAGTTACGAGGCAAAGGATTGATGAGTTGGCTAAACTTAACACCATTTGGAACATTTCGACATCGTGGTAGTGGAGTGGGGGAATCGTACGTGTCATACAAAGAGTGGGTTCTCGTGTAAATATCTTGGTTGGGTTGGGTTTGAGTATCCAAGGGTTAGGTTGGGCTTTGAGGTTTGAATGTATTGTTGTGGTGGGTAAGGATATCTTGATTTGTCATGGTCGGGATTGCGATGACCAATTGTTTTGATGATTTGGGTTGTCGTTTTGTGGGTTGAGTTCCGAGGGCAGCGTTGAGGAGAACGAGAAGGCATGAAGTGTGAAAAATTCGCGTGACATTGGAAGCAAGTATGAAATTCATAACAAAATCAAAAGAAACGTTAAATGAGAGATTCCTAAAATCGGAATCCATCTATAAATATGTAAATAAATAAATAAATATAATCGAATGAAAACAAGATATAAAATCGAAATCGAAGTGCTCATGAGTCAGTACTGATCTCATAAACTTTCGAGTATAAATATATCGAATTTTGAAATAAAAACACGGAATTAATACAAACCTAATACGAGTAATGAAATCGAATTGAAAATCGAGTGTTTATGTACCACCATAACTTTTCGAATTTTCAATTAAAACTATAATAAACGAATTATATAAAGAAAGCAAATTGAAAATCGACAATTCATGCATCACCATGACTTTTCAAAATCTCGATTTAAAACATACGAGAAAACGAGTATTGAAAAACCGACTATTCATGTATCACCATGACCTTTCGAATTTTTTTCAAATTATAATAATAATTGAACTTATAAATTAAGAAGACGGGTTGAACTTCAACAATTTACTAGCATGACTTTTAGAAATTTCAATGAATATAAACACAAAAAACGAATTGAAACTCGAGTATTCACATATCCCAATGACTTGTCAAAACCACAATATAAACGATTGAGTATTCGGAATCACACGTTGTATGAATCATCATAATTTGTATGTTCCAATAAAATAAAAATGTGTAATCAAATCGAACCGAAAGTTTGGTATTCGTGTATCACTACGACTTAACAGACTTTCAATTAAAAAGTATAAATCAAAATGCATAATTAAATCGAACCAAAAGCGGTTATTCGTGTATCACCACGACTTGTCAGACTTTTAGTTAAAACACATTGTAAAACATTGAGGTTCGGAATCACACGTCGCATGAACCACCATGACTTATGTGACATCCTAGGGAGTGCAACCATATCCTTATCACAAAGGGGATATGGTATTTTAAGAAGATGAAATATCGGAACACCGAATTTGAGAATTTCTTGAAATTGCTTTTGAGCAAACTTGTTTTAGGCCTAAGCCTTGGACTTGTGTGTGTGTACTTGTGTTCATGAGTCGTTAATGAAATCAGCAGTACAGTAATCCAGTAATAGTAAGTGCGTTTAAACAATCAAGTAAAGGCTCACATAATTCTATCATACAACCTAAACATACAATAGAAATTCTATATAATAATACACTTGGGACCACCAAAATTTATTAATTAAAAGAGTTATTAATTAATCGATAAATTAATAATTATTAATTTATATATTAATTAATATTTTATTAATTTATAGTAGAATACTTAGTTTACAAACACCTTTCAAACTTCCACTTAATTATTGTATACAATGCATGTATATCAAATGAACGGCCCAATTTGAAAGAAACCTTCAATCTCCCACCTTATTATGCTTCTTGTGTTCAATGTATCACTTTATGGACATTAAAAATATTTTCTATATAAACACAAGATCAAAATAGGTTAACACAAACAAAGAGTTATTGGAATTAATAAAGATGATATCGATGAAGAAGATGATGAAAGTTCTACCATGGAGCCCCCTTCGCGAAACGAAGCTATTAAAGCAGCAATCAAATTGAACAATTTCTTGTTGAGCTATGAGAAAACAACACCAGAAGTTCTTACCATGCTAAGGAAAATTAGAGACGAGATTCAAGGGGAAATTGATTTCAACAAAAAACAAAAGACAATTGAGTCATTTTTCAAGAAACCTTCATAAATCATTCATGTAATATGCTATATATAAGGAATTATTAATTTATATTTTATATGGGGTCTAAAGAAATTATCAAAAATGTATTATCTTATAATTTTAGCGAATTATTAATTTAGCACTCTATCCCCGAGTCGGGACCGGCAAAAAATATTATCTTAGAGAGTTTATTAAATAATCGAGTATTAATTTATCGAGTTTCTACTGTATAAACAAATAAGCTATAACTAACTAGGGCACTATGTCTAATGTCCTATCTTATAGTCACGACTCTAATACCAATCTGTAACACCCCGGCTAAAGCGGAAACGTTTGAGTGTGATGTACAGATTGCTTAAACACACGTGACACTATTTGGTGACCATAATAACTTTATTTCATTTAAATCTTCATGTAACACAAGTTTATCAAATAATACAAGTTGAACAAATAAACAAAATGATAAGTTTTCTTTATATATCCTATAAGCATGCTATGTGTCTTATAACTTTCATCCTCGTATCACTATACATGTAACATATGTATAAAATAAAGTCAACTACGAACATAGCTGGTGAGATTCCCACAGTTTGATATAATACGTAAAAATCATACAATTCATGGACAAGTGATAACGAGCAAGTAAATTCCTTTCCAGTTGGTATCAACCAACGTACTCGAGTAATCGCGCAAGTAAGGTCCTTTCCGGTTGGTAACAACCAACGTACTCAGATAATGAGGCCCTTTTTCCACTCGATACAAATGGACCTGAGTGTAAAGGGGGGCGTATGATCATACCTATTGAGGCTACCACGTGCAAGTAAATTCGAGCAAGTAATCAAGTAACACACAAGTCCATATAGTGAATTGTAGTTTGTTAGCGAAATCGTAATATTTTGAATTTTTAATAAGATACATATGCTACCCCAAAATATGAAAACGTTTAAAAAGGGTTGTGAGAAACTCACCTTGAAATCGAAGCTAAACTTGTAAAATAACCCGAAAACATGATAACGAAACGAAGCAACCGAAAGTGCGTTAAAGAACTCGAAACGATTAGAACTTCTTGAACTATAAATAAAACAAAAGCAAAATCTAACTAAAGGGATTATAAACGTTAGACAATTTAATTTTTTCGGATTAAGCATCACGTTAGTGTGTTTTATTAGCATTTTATGGCTTCTTATATTATAATATTATATTTAAACTTTTATTGGAATTTTATTGATTTAAGATTATTTTAATATTGTAACTAAGTTATTGAATTAAAAGATAAAGAGTTTTCGGGTTAACGATTTTGAGGTTAACGAATGATAAGCTAGCAATTTTAAAGTTAACGGGTTACGGTTGACGAAATATAAGTTAACGAATTAAGCAAATGATTTAAAGTTTAACGAAACAAAATAAAATAAAATAAAATGAACAAAATTTATATTAACGGGTTAATGATTTATTAGTATTTTAATAATACGTTAACGACAATATTAATACTAGGTTTAAATATTATAACGTTCACGAACTTTAGTGTTAACGGTATACTTTATTTTGAAAATGAAAGTACTAACGAATTATAAAGTTTAACAAACGATAAATAAATATATAAATGTTAAACGGGTTAAAAACGAAGTGGACGGATTTTGAAAGTTTGGTTTTTGAGTGAAAATGATAGGTATAAATTTATATTTAATTTTAAGTAATTAAAAATAATTTTATTTGATTTAAAATGATTTATAAATATTTATATGATTTAAAATAAAATGAAAAGGTTTCAAAAAAAATGAAATACAAAAATATAGCATGACCCAGGTTCGAACCCGGGTCCTCATGTTAACACCCTTATGACTTAACCATTAGACCAGAAAGCTAATTTAGTAAAAGCATGGAAACAAATACATTTATAATATAACCCTCAAGTTCATCTTGCCCACACAAACCCTAGGTTTCAAATCGTTTAATCTGATCCAAGTTTGATTAATATTTGTTAGGGGTTTGATTTCATTGATGTTCGCGAATTAAAACCATATAAAGATTACCTCTATTGATGACGGAATGGTGGAGAACGAGAATGGCCGGAATATCGATCCTTGAGTGCGGATGATATGAATAATATGGTGTTAATTGATGTTTGGTGTGAGTTTAAGCTTGTTATAACGTCCTATTTATACTAGTAACTGGGTCAAAAACGAGTTAATTCTATTGAATTGATCACGGCTTAAAGTCCGGAAATGATTACGGGATTATATGGCAGTTTAGGGTTGTTAAATCATAATTAATATATTGATTATATTATAATACCGACGATTAAGGATAATACGATAATTAATTTGATTATAAAACTCATTTTGGTATGATTTAGGACTCACCGAAATTTTTCTCCGGTGACCGGAACTCGGCCGTGGGTAGGGGTCGGGAAAACGGGGTAGACGGGGAGAGGGCTGGGTTGAATATAATTAAAATATATTAATTTAATTGAAATTTTCACTTTTGCCCCTTGGACTATCTAGCTTTAATAAATACAATTTAAAATATATTTACAACTAAACCTTGCACTTTGGATTATGACAAAATGAAATACAAGTTTATAAAAATTGGATATTATATAGTACCCGCAAAGTTTACGAATTTTTAAAAAAAAAAAAAAAAAAAAAAAAAAAACACTTTAAATCCGGAGTTTCATTAGTTGATAAAAAAGAAATAGAAAACAAATGATCAATAATCGCGAATCGTCGAGAATATCATGAAACGAAAATAAATGTATATATATATATTTATATGTATATATTTATAACAAAACCGAAAATTTGAAATCGGTCGGGTTTTCGGGTTTGAAAAGTAACGAATGTTACACCTTCCCTCTGGTTAAAACCTAAAACAACAAGTCTTGTTTTGTTTCTAACTATGATTCCATTCTTATCCCGTTTACACTTAAACACCCATTTGGTGTTAATATGCTTCTTATCCTCAGGCAAATCAACTAGTTTCTAGAACTCGAGCTTCTCAATTTGCAATAGTTCTTCTTGCATCACATTACCCAGCTCTCTTCGACAATGCTTCTTTGTACATTTTAGGTTCGACCTGCGAAATAAAACACTTTAATGAGAATTGATTTTATAAAGGAGATACACTTGAGTAGAAACACTGGAGGTTTTGATCAACTTGATGTCTCATTTGTCAGGACCATGAGTCGGGTGAAACCTTTGAAAGGTTGATAAGAACACACTAACTCTGTAACCCAAAGGCCTATTGAATATCCCAGCGGAATCAGGATATCCAACAAGGGGGAACGAAGGAGTGAAAATAACAAGCACGAAATAATAAAAAGTAATCAATAAGAGCACATTCAAAGACAAAGATTCACTATATTAAATGAGTCATTAATGTGACAGTGAAAGGAATGTCTAGGGTTACGTGCGTGACGACGACGACGGCAGTACGAGGAAACAAATAGAATATTCTTTTTAGAATGTTTCTCGTATTGTATGCGTCGTTATCCATTCCCTAAATGGAAACCTAGGACCCTATTTATAGACCCTGACATTTCTTCTAGAAGTTCCTAATCATTACATAACGCAATACAAAATAATACAAGTGTTGAGTCCTCGAGCAAGGTAGCAATCTTGCTCGACAGACTCACTATGCTAGGTATGCTCGATGAATGTCCTCGAGCATACTTTACTTAGAATATCTTCAGTGAAGATATTCCCCTCCAGCAAGCTTCATTCCTCTTGACTAATCCATACTTTGCTCGAACTAGTCCATCAAGCAACCTCATTCTTCTTGATATATCTGTCTTCTTATTCAGCAATCTTTAGCATGCTCGGATGTAAATCTTGCTCGGGGAACTGAACTGTGTTCGAAGTCCTTGCTTTGATCACATGACATCTTCTTATTGCATCCATGCTTGTCTCCATGTGCTCGATCATCCTGTGCTCGTAACACTTGGTTAAAACTTGTATGATCAAGTTGTTTGCTCGATTGGCAATCCATGCTTGATAGAAGAACACTCTTGCTCGTTGAAGTGTAGCTTGCTCGAAGCCTTAACACTTAGAAGAATTAACCATTTAAGGTTCTGAAGACCTTGCTCGAAGTAGTAAAACCATTCTCAATCGTCTAGGCTTGCTCGAAGTCTATACTTAGCCGTTTTCTGAGGAGGTTGAGAAGATTCCAATCTTCTTTATCAAAAATCCGACTCAACAATCTCCCCCTAGATTGAAACAAGCTCAGATGCACCAAAACATACCTGCATAGAGTTACACATGTATCAGACATCAGGGATATATCATTCAAGATTATGTCATTTCATTACATAATTAGGAATTTTGCCTCTTGGGCATTACACATTAAAGTTTTTACATCAATTACTACTTAAACAAAAATTTATAAGATAAACAGAAATAAATTTAATCTTCACTAAGCTCCATTATGCTATCTTCTCCTGCCTCTTGTGTTGGCTTTCTCCTTTTCTATTTTGACAAAGGCGGCCTTCTGTTTGATTATGTCAAGCTCCACCGAATCTTGAGAATCATGAGGGAATTTGGCATCTATTATATCTTGAAGATATTGCGGATGTATGAACTGAAGATCACTGTCATATAAGATCACAGCTATTGTGCCTCCGGATGCATTCCTCAAGCTAATTGAGTCATTGTGTCTGTTATAAGTAAGGTATGAGACTCTTCCATTTTGCTGTGCTATGGAATTTGGTTCCATCATCTCCCTTCTCATTACTAGACAATCTCTCAGAGTCATTCTTTTTGTTGAAGGGCTGCCAGCTTGAGTTTTCCTTCGTTTTGCATCAAAAAGAGAAAGCTCCAAAGTATGTACTTCATTTATCCTTTTTCTCCTTTTTTCTTTCTCAGCTTGGCTGCGTATGACTCTATTCTTTTGTTTTAGGAATGGAAACCCCTTCTCAGCTTGTTCCTTAATAAATTTTGATAGCTCGTTCCTTGGTTGACTAGATGGTTGATTTCTGATTTGATTGTCATGTAGTGTTAATTCATCCATCTTTGTTAATTTTTCTCTTATAAAGTCCCTCAAGTCGTCCCTGAATATAATAAGAATTTCCTTTTTATCTTCATGTAACGCCCGTTAATTCCGGTTTCAAGAATTAAAGCTTGTAGAGTATGTATAATCCTCGGGATTTATCCGATGTTTCTTGGAAGCCTTTAAGTCATCCCGGTACGTTAAAGAACTTAACTTTTCCTTCTATTTTTCCTTACACTTCAATTGGGAGGGGCCTGAATGTAAAAGTTTTATATTATAATAATTAACAAAAAAAATCCTAACCCTAACTCTATTCTCCATCCCGATCGGCCAAGAGCAGCCCCCCCCTGCGAAAATCTTCTGTGCAGCCAAGATTAAACCGTAAAAATTCAATTCAAGGTCTGTTTTATGATTCCCCATGTCTTTTACACCTTAATTGATCATATTAACGCGCTTATTGGTCATTAAGGTTGAGTTTTGATGATAACAGTTTGCTGACAGATGCGTATACGTTTATTGTAGGGTCTGTAACGCGATGAATATCCATTTTTTTGATCGATTCTTGATTCCATGATGTTTTAATTTGAGTCTAGTTTCCAGAAAGTTATAATACGTAATTTTTGGACGATATTTGAATGGTTTTTATGAATTTATAAAATCGAGTGTCAAAGCTGATGCGGGATGACGGATTCTGGTCTGTCTTCCTGACGTCATAACCTTTTTTTGACAGGTCCAAGTTGGTTGGTTCCATATCTGGAAGTTAGTATTATGAGTTAGTAACCAAACCCAATTGGAATCGTTTAATTTGGTTCCGTAATGAATTTTATAAAAATAAAACCATTTTGTTGCGCACTGAAATATCTGCACGTACCTTCCTGTGTTGGAGGAATTTTTATAATTTTTGTGTCCAATAGAAAAATATAATAAAAATATTATAAACCTAAGACATTTATTAAAGTCTGGTAAAAATTTAATAATTTATTTCAAAGGTTATCCTATGTAATTAAATGCATCTTCGTATGCTAAAATCTACACGTTTTACTCGTTATTAATCGATAAGTTTGTTTTGGGCTTAACCGGTGGATGTTCAATTGTGTTCTCGTCGGGGCTATTTGAAGTGAGTTTTTGCACCACAATCTTCCTAGGTGTGTCCCGTATATCATACTTAAATATCATGTTCATAGGTGTTCGTTAAGTTGATCAACTAGTTGTAGTTTGATTGTTATGTTCGGGTGTCTAGAATTGTAGTTTGGCGCGTTTAACGCGAGGGTTGAAGTGATTAACGACCAATTCAGCTCGGGGACACTTGGTTTGATGTACGGGCTGTTCAAAATTCATTTTTATAAATTATGGGGCTGAATTGGTTGTCGGTTACTCCAACGGGTCGGTACAACGGGCATTTGTGTTTATTGAATAGTTGGTGTTTTGTACTTGCGGGTTACCGACCCATTTGACTCGTGTGGCATCGTGTTGACTTGTTGGCTGCGATTTTATCATAATGGGTCCACATGGCGCTGAGTTGGATGTTAACGGCCTAAACGACTCCTAAACGCGCGTGTTAGTGTCACCTAGTGCTCCCGGGGGCAAGGTGGGAATTCTTTATTCCGGGGAGTATGTTTTGGTGAATGTGAGACCTCGGGGGCTGTTGTTATTAAGTTTGATGAGGTCGAGGGTTTAGGTAACTCGAACCATGTTAGAAAGTCTCGTAGGATAAACAAGTCATCTTGACGTCATTAGTATTGATTGAATGTAAACCGACAAGTGTTAGAGTTTTGGGATTTCTTAGGGATTCTCTAGCTCATGATGAATCCGCATCTTGTGTCAGGTGAGTTCTTGATGCCCCGTTTAACTCTTTTTAAGTTTTGGGCTAGCATGCACACCTAAGCGATTTTGCTTGATGAAATGTTTTAAACGATTTTACATAGGCTTGCTAGTATTGGTAGGCCTTGGAATGTTAAAGAATGTGTGTATGTATATATATATATTAGAATGGCCAATATTTGGCGAATGTTGTAGTCGTCTCGACTACTGAATGTTGCGTATGCCTACTTTGTGTTTGCATGCGTTGAATGTTACGTGTTTGGGTTGTACGTTTTCTCGGCCTTGAATGTTACTATTGAATGTTATATATATATATATATATATATATATATAGGAATGCATGTATAGAGATGTTCATACGTAGGGATGATCATTTATTTAAATGTGATGACCTAACTGATGTATTTCCGTTTAAAGTTTTTAAAACCGTTGGAATGATTATTAAGACATTTGTTACTTATTTAAAACTTGAACTCACTCAGCTTAAGCTGACTTTGTGTGCATGTTGGTGTGAGTTTCAGGTTAGGAAGAGGATGCCTTATCGCTTGGACGTGCACGAAGTTACTTGGACGGTGAAGGGCATACGGGATTTGAAGATTTTATTATTAAACATTTCTTTTTTAAAAATTTTTATTAAAGATAATTATGTTGGTTTTGGGCAAAATTCCTGGGTTTTGGGAACTTATTTCATTATTTACGTTTTTCGCTGAATTTTACTTTGAAATTGGTTGCTTAATGGAACGATTGATTTTTTTTAGTTTAAATATTTTTTAAGTGTTTGTATGATTACCAACTTTGGGGTTCCCAGGGTTCGGGGCCTTACAAGTTGGTATCAGAGCCTTGGTTCGAGGTCTCCGAGCATCCCCGAATGCTAGGAATCGAACTGTAAACAAAGAGACACGTATGCCCACCGCGAGTAGATGCACGCCAAGAGGTAACTTTTAATTATTTAGCCATTCCTTTAAAGTTGAAAGTTTTTAGTATGTGATTAATTGTAAAGTGTTAGATAGAATGCTAATTTGGTTAGGGGCAGGGTGTGCTTTGGTCGGGCCGGTGAAGTAAACGACTAATAACACTTGATCAATGTTATTAGCAGTTTACCCATACCTTCCATGTTCTAAATACCACTTGTGTCAGACTATGTTAGGGTTCCGTCTTTGTAGGGATAGGATTTGGCTAACTCTCGAGTCGTTAGCGTTAAAGTTCATCTTATTCCCTAAATTCTCCTGTTCGTTTCCCATCCTCTCGAACGCTTTGCGCGTAATTGTTTAGCTGAGGCGTAGCATGCTATCACTCTGGGTTCCTTGGTACTTGACCGCTTAAATTCCTCGCTCCTTCAACAATGTATGTGCAACTGTTTAGCTAAGTAGGAGCATAATGTTATCCCAGATACCTTTCTACTTGATGAATTACCGGCGGCATTCTTATTTGATTCGGGCGCCAATAGAAGTTTTGTGTCTACCGCTTTCTGTTCTTCGTTGAATAAATCACCCGAGCGCGTAGTCAATGTGTTTGTGGTTGAGGTCGCCGTAAGAAAATCTGTTTCCGTGTCTAGGGCTACCGTTGGTGATGTTCCTATCATTCGGGATTTCCCGGATGTAATTCCAGATTATTTGTCAGATGTGCCGCCGGACCGCGAGGTCGAGTTCCAGATAGATCTTGGGCTGGGTGCAAAACCCGTTGCTCGAGCCCTTATCGTCTAGCACCGAATGAGATGAAAGAACTTATGGCCCAGTTGGAAGACTTGCTCGACAAGGGCTTCATTCGACCGAGCATCTCACCTTGGGGTGCCCCGGTCCTGTTCGTTAAGAAGAAGGACGGTAGCATGCGAATGTGCATTGACGACCGTGAATTGAATAAGCTCACTGTTAAGAATCGGTACCCTCTCCCGAGGATCGATGACTTATATGATCAGCTCCAAGGAGCTAGTTGGTTCTCAAAGATCGACCTTAGGTCCGGGTATCATCAGTTGAAGATTCGGGAAGAAGATATTCCTAAGACTGCCTTCCGCACTCGTTATGGCCACTACAAATTTCTCGTGATGTCTTTTGGTTTGACCAACGCACCGGCTGCGTTCATGGATCTTATGAACCGGGTGTGTAGACCGATGCTCGATCGCTCTGTTATTGTATTCATCAACGACATCCTTGTGTATTCCAAAAGCGAATCCGATCACGCCGGTCATCTCTCGGAAGCTTTGGAAGCTCTGCGAAAGAACAAGTTGTATGCAAAATTTTCTAAGTGTTCCTTCTGGTTGCGTGAGGTTCAGTTCTTGGGTCATGTTATTAACCCGAGTGGTATTTTGGTTAATCCTGAAAGGTGGAAGCCGTGAATGATTGGGAGTCTCCTAAGTCTCCATCTGAAATCCGTAGCTTTCTGGGCTTGGCGGGGTATTACCGCCGCTTTATTCCCGACTTTTCGAAAATTGCTTCTTCGCTGACCAAGTTGACTAAGAAGAGTGTTAAATTCGTTTGGGGTACTGAGCAAGAGGAGGCTTTTCTCGAGTTGAAGAACAGGTTAATGCATGCCCCGATTTTAGCTTTACCTGATGGCACCGATGATCTGGTGGTTTATTCTGATGCCTCTTATCATGGGCTTGGGTGTGTTTTGATGCAGCGAGGTCGAGTCATCGCTTATGCCTCACGACAGTTGAAGCCTCATGAGGCGAATTATCCTACCCACGATTTGGAGCTGGCGGCGGTGGTGTTTGCGCTCAAGTTGTGGAGACATTATTTGTACGGTGTTCCTTGCGTTATCTATACCGATCATAAGAGCTTAAAATATTTCTTCGAACAAAAGGAACTGAATAAGCGCTAGCGTCGAGGGTTGGAGTTGATTAAGGGTTATGATTTGGAGATTATGTACCATCCAGGTAAGGCTAACGTGGTGGCTGACGCGTTGAGCCGGAAGGAGAGACCGAAGCCGATTCGTGTAAAATCTTACCAGCTTATCCTTAAACCCGATATTTTGAAGCAAACAGCCAGCGTTTAGAATGAGGCTTCGCAGGTGGAATGGATTATGTCAGAACGTGTTTGGGGTCAGGAGAAATTGTTGGAAGACGTTGGTGATGGGGTGAAGTATAAGGATGGTCGTTTATGGGTACCGAAGTATGGGGGATTCAGAGATAAAATTTGGATGAGGCACACAAGTCGCGCTATTCTATTCACCCGGGCGCGACCAAGATGTACCAAGACTTGAAGAAAAAAATTATTGGTGGCCTGCGATGAAGTTTGAGGTGGCTCAGTACGTGAGTAAGTGTTTGACGTGTCTACAAGTTAAGGCCGAGCATCAAAAGCCATTTGGGAAGCTTCAGCCGTTGGAAATACCTGAGTGGAAATGGGAGCATCTTACCATGGATTTTGTGACTATACTGCCTCGTACTCCTAGGGGTAATTACGACACCATTTGGGTAATCGTTGATAGACTGACCAAGAGCGCTCACTTCTTGCCGATCCGAGAGACTTTTAATTCCGAGCAGTTGGCCGATGTGTTTATTTGTGAGATCGTTTCTAGGCACGGGGTGCCGGTATCTATTGTTTCGGATAGGGATACGCGTTTTACCTCCAGGTTCTGGAAAAAGTTTCAGGAGGAGATGGGCACCAAACTCCTCATCAGTACCGCTTATCACCCGCAGACAGTTGGTCAGTCCGAGAGGACCATTCAAACTCTTGAGGATATGTTACGGGCTTGTGTTATCGATTTTGGTGGTAGTTGGGATAGTCACTTACCGTTGGTAAAGTTCTCATATAATAATAGTTATCACGCCACGATTGGAATGCCACCGTTTGAGATGTTGTATGGTAGGAAGTAGGACTCCAGTTTGTTGGGGTTCCATTGGTCAGAAACAGTTGGGTAGTTTGGAGGTAGTGGAGGCGATGACTGAGAGCTCGATAAAATTAAGGCGTTGACGAAGGCCGCGCAAGATCGTCAAAAGTCTTATGCAGATAAAAGACAAAGGCCTATTGTGTTTGAGGCTGGGGATCAGGTTTTGTTAAAAGTTTCTCCCTGGAAGGGAATTATTCGTTTTCGTAAGAGGGGGAAGCTCAGTCCGAGGTTTATTGGCCCGTTCCGTATTTTGGCCCGAGTTGGTGAGGTAGCATATAGGCTGGAATTGCCCGAGGAGCTTGCGGGGATTCATCCTACTTTTCATGTGTCCCATCTGAGGAAATTCTTAGCGGATGAAGAGGCCCATGTGCCTCTCGATGATATTGAACTCGATAGTAAGCTGAACTACGTTGAACAACCGATTGCTATTCTTGACCGTCAGGAGAGGCGTTTGAGGAATAAGGTGGTTAGACAGGTGAAGGTGCAGTGGAGGCACCGTAGGGGTTCCGAGACTACTTGTGAGTCCGAACACGACATGATGAAACTTTATCCGCAGTTGTTCCTGTCGCATCGGGATTCGGGGACGAATCCTATTGTAGGGGGGGTGGACTGGTAACGCCCGTTAATTCCGGTTTCAAGAATTAAAGCTTGTAGAGTATGTATAATCCTCGGGATTTATCCGACGTTTCTTGGAAGCCTTTACGTCATCCCGGTACGTTAAAGAACATAACTTTTCCTTCCATTTTGCCTTACACTTCAACTAGGAGGGGCCTGGATGTAAATGTTTTATATTATAATAATTAACAAAAAAAATCCTAACCCTAACCCTATTCTCCATCCCGATCAGCCAAGAGCAGCCCCCCCCCTTGCGAAAAACTTCTGTGCAGCCAAGATTAAACCGTAAAACTTCAATTCAAGGTCAGTTTTATGATTCCCCATGTCTTTTACACCTTAATTGATCATATTAACCCGCTTATTGGTCGTTAAGGTTGAGTTTTGATGATAACAGTTTGCTGACAGATTCGTATATGTTTATTGTAGGGTCTGTAACGCGATTATAATCCACTGATTTTGATCGATTCTTGATTCCATGATGTTCTACTTTGAGTCTAGTTTCCAGAAAGGTATAATACGTAATTTTTGGACGAGATTTAAATGGTTTTTATGAATTTATAAAATCGAGTGTCAAAGATGATGCGGGATGACGGATTCTAGTCTGTCTTCCCGACGTCATAACCTTTTTTCGACACGTCCAAATTGGTTGGTTCAACTTCTGGATGTTAGTATTTTGAGTTAGGAACCAAACTCAATTGAAATCCTTTAATTTGGTTTGGTAATAAATTTTATAAAAATAAAACCATTTTGTTGCGCACTGAAATAGCTGCACATACCTTGCTGTATTGGAGGAATTTTTATAATTTTTGTGTCCAATAGAAAATTATAATATAAATATCTTTATAAACCTAAGACATTTATTAAAGTCTGGTAAAAATTTAAGAATTTATTTCAAAGGTTATCCTATGTAATTAAATGCATCTTCGCATCCTATGTAATTTTTACTTGTTATTGATCGATAAGTTCGTTTTAGGCTTAACCGGTGGATGTTCAATTGTGTTCTTGTTGGGGCGGTTTGAAGTGAGTTTTTGCACCACAATCTTTACTCGTTATTGATCTATGAGTTCGTTTTAGACTTAACCGGTGGATGTTCAATTGTGTTCTTGTCGGGGCTGTTTGAAGTGAGTTTTTGCACCACAATCTTCCTAGGTGTGTCCCGTATATCATACTTAAAGATCATGTTCATAGGTGTTCATTAAGTTGATCAACTAGTTGTAGTTTGATTGTTATGTTCGGTTGTCTAGAATTGTAGTTTGGCGCGTTTAACGCGAGGGTTGAAGTGATTAACGACCAATTCAGCTCGGGGACGCTTGGTTTGATGTACGGGCTGTTCAAAATTCATTTTTATAAGTTATCTGGCTGAATTGGTTGTCGGTTACTCCAACGGGTCGGTACAACAGGCAATTGTGTTTATTGAATAGTTGGTACGTTGTACTTGCGGGTTACCGACCCATTTGACTCGTGTTGTATCGTGTGGACTTGTTGGCTATGATTTTATCATAATGGGTCCACACGGGGCCGAGTTGGATGTTAACGGACTAAACGACTCCTAAACGCGCGTGTTAGTGTCACCTAGTGCTCCCGGGGGCAAGTTGGGAATTCTTTATTCCGGGGAGTACCTAAGGGTCGTTTTGATGAATGTGAGACCTCGGGGGCTGTTGTGATTAAGTTTGATGAGGTCGAGGGTTTAGGTAACTCGAACCATGTTAGAACGTCTCGTAGGATAAACGAGTCATCTTGACGTCATTAGTATTGATTGAATGTAAACCGACAGGTATTTGAGTTTTGGGATTTCTTAGGGATTCTCTGGCTCGTGATGGATCCGCATCTTGTGTCAGGTGAGTTCTTGATGCCCCGTTTAACTCTTTTTAAGTTTTGGGATAACATGCACACCTAAGCGATTTTTCTTGATGAAATGTTTTAAACGATTTTACATAGGCTTGCTAGTATTGGCAGGCCTTGGAATATTAAAAAATGTGTGTATGTATATATGTATTATAGAATGGCCAATATTTGGCGAATGTTGTAGTCATCTCGACTACTGAATGTTGCGTATGCCTACTTTGTGTTTACATGCATTGAATGTTACGTGTTTGGGTTGTACGTTTTCTCGGCCCTGAATGTTATTATTGAATGTTATATATATATATATATATATATATATATATATATATTTATATATATAGGAATGTACGTATAGAGACGTTCATACGTAAGGATGATCATTTATTTAAATCTGATGACCGTTGGAATGATTATTAAGACTTTTGTTACTTATTTAAAACTTGAACTCACTCAGCTTAAGCTGACTTTTTGTGCATGTTAGTGTGAGTTTCAGGTTAGGAAGAGGATGCCTTATCGCTTGGACGTGCAGGAAGCTACTTGGACGGTGAAGGGCATACGGAATTTGAAGATTTTATTATTAAACATTTCTTTTTTAAAATTTTTTATTAAAGATAATTATGTTGGTTTTGTGCAAAATTCCCGGGTTTTGGGAACTTATTTTATTATTTACGTTTTTCGGTGAATTTTACTTTGAAATTGGTTGCTTAATGGAACGATTGATTTTTTTTAGTTTAAATATTTTATAACTGTTTGTATGATTATCAACTGTGGGTTTCCCGGGGTTCGGGGCCTTACACTTCAGTGATCACCCTAAGAGTCTTGGATCTTTTATCAAAGAAGAGATGTGTGGGCAGATTTAGATTTCTTGGTTGCTCAGGCTCACATTCTCAGATCCAATGGGTATTTGGCTTGTGCTTGCTTGTTGAGTTTTCTTTATCTTATGCAGCCCAGCTTCTTCATACCATTTTCTGATTGTTTCATCTGTCTGTACTACTAACCTTGATATTTTGGCTCCCTTTTTGTGAAGAGCATTCATCATTTCTGCTCGAACTTCTTTTTCAACTCTCTGCTTATCTTCCTGCAGTTTTCTTTGGGTTTCCAAATACAGTTTCTGCTCTCTATTATATATTTCAATTAATTTTTCATGAGGCATGTTTTGAAACTGTTCTTTGGTCATCCCTTTCTCCATTACTATCTTCTTTAATGTTTGTACCATTTGAGGGCCTTCGAACCATCTTTTTACTTCTTCTTCCTTCTTCTTGGCCTCATCTCTTTCCCTTTGCAGTCTCATCCTCAACTCCTGTTCTCTCTCATATTTTTCTTGACTCTTCTGATCTTTGTGAGAGGCTTTTATTAGTTGAATTTTTCTTTTCAATTCTTTAGGATAGAATTTATCAAGAAATTATAGCTGTAGCCGTACAGTTGAAGAAACTTTATGTCATTATGTTTTGCCTTTAATGCTTCATAGTTTGTTTCATCACGGGATTTCTTTTCAATTCTTCTTTTGCTGCTATCAGACTCTTTCAGCACCTTTTCTGCCTTTTCCGTCTTCTTTGTCACATTTTTCACATATTCTGAAATATTTTCCACAAGGGTTTTCTTGTAAAGACTGTCTATTGTGTCAAATGATTGTAAGTTCAGGAACGTAGGCTTGTGTCAAGCTTTGATCAAAGCTTCTCTTTTAGACTTCCTCATTCTCCAACCTTCAGCTTCTTTGGCTATGTCTTCTTTGTATAACCTTAGAAGATACTTTAAGTCATAGTCCAAGCTGATCAGATAGTTTCTGTCTTCATTCTCCTTTTCAACACCTTTCATTTTACCTTCACTATCATCTTCTATATCAATTGTTTCTTCAAGATTGTGGAGAGCCCCAATCATTGGTTCTTCATTAGTTGCAGATTGAGCCCTTCTCCTTTCTTCAAGTTTATCCAATCTTCTTTTGTACACCATTACCTTCACTGATTTTTGTCTTTTGGACTTAGGTGTTTCAATCTCAGCTGTTTCTTTTCTTTTCAGAGATGATTGAGATGGAGTGGGTGTGTTAGGTTGTGTCACTTCAACTTCTGGCTCTTCAATTACAATTTCTTCATCAACTGATTCAAAGGTCTTAGATTCTTCATCACTAATCTCTTTTGTTTCATGATCATTTTCATCACAAATTTCATCTATTATTGGTTCAGGTTTGTCTTTCAGCAGGAGTTGGCTTTTCTTCCACTGCTCCTGTCTTTGTTCTTCTTAAGCGCTTCTGGCGGCAGCCACAGTTTCTGGTCTAAACTCCTCAGGATGTAAGTGAATGTCAAAATGTGTTCTAAGCATAACTAACTAATCAATGAACTTTTCATACACCTTCCATGGCATTTTTGGCGCCTCATCTCTTTCAGGTTCTTCTCTTAATCCCAGACCAAATTCTTGTTCTTTATCAGTTTCCATCTCAGTGTTGACAGGTTCAGTTTCCATAAAATCTTCAAGCTCAGTTGTCACTGGTTCTTCAGTTGTGTCCTGTTCTTGTTCATCAACATTCAGATTTGCTCTTAGAGCATCCAGTGTGGCCTTAATTGCCTCATCTGCCTCATTCATCCTTCTCTCATCCTCCTTTTCTTTCTTCTTCATGTTTATTAATGCTTCAAGCACTTCTTGAGGCATTTCCTCCTCATCTTCTCTATCCAGAGACTCCAAATCTTCATTCTTTAATCTCATGGCGGTCTTTACAGATTCAACTTCTGCTACGTCAGGATCAATTACATTTTCTCTGTGAAATATATCATCAGATTGAACTTTGTGTTGAGACAAGGGATGTAAGTCATCATCTGTAAAGGCAATCCCTTTCCCTTTTTCTTTCCTTTTCATCTTATCCTCTTCAGTTTCATCTTCACTTTCACTCCCCCCTCATCACCAGATTCTCCATCTTCATATGCTTGATTTATCATGTTTAGCGCATCTGATGGTCCAACCTCCATAACTTCTTCATCAGAACTTTCATATAACTCTCCAATTATTTGAGATGGAGTGGGTGTGTTAGGTTGTGTCACTTCAACTTCTGGCTCTTCAATTACAATTTCTTCATCAACTGATTCAAAGGTCTTAGATTCTTCATCACTAATCTCTTTTGTTTCATGATCATTTTCATCACAAATTTCATCTATTATTGGTTCAGGTTTGTCTTTCAGCAGGAGTTGGCTTTTCTTCCACTGCTCCTGTCTTTGTTCTTCTTAAGCGCTTCTGGCGGCAGCCACAGTTTCTGGTCTAAACTCCTCAGGATGTAAGTGAATGTCAAAATGTGTTCTAAGCATAACTAACTAATCAATGAACTTTTCATACACCTTCCATGGCATTTTTGGCGCCTCATCTCTTTCAGGTTCTTCTCTTAATCCCAGACCAAATTCTTGTTCTTTATCAGTTTCCATCTCAGTGTTGACAGGTTCAGTTTCCATAAAATCTTCAAGCTCAGTTGTCACTGGTTCTTCAGTTGTGTCCTGTTCTTGTTCATCAACATTCAGATTTGCTCTTAGAGCATCCAGTGTGGCCTTAATTGCCTCATCTGCCTCATTCATCCTTCTCTCATCCTCCTTTTCTTTCTTCTTCATGTTTATTAATGCTTCAAGCACTTCTTGAGGCATTTCCTCCTCATCTTCTCTATCCAGAGACTCCAAATCTTCATTCTTTAATCTCATGGCGGTCTTTACAGATTCAACTTCTGCTACGTCAGGATCAATTACATTTTCTCTGTGAAATATATCATCAGATTGAACTTTGTGTTGAGACAAGGGATGTAAGTCATCATCTGTAAAGGCAATCCCTTTCCCTTTTTCTTTCCTTTTCATCTTATCCTCTTCAGTTTCATCTTCACTTTCACTCCCCCCTCATCACCAGATTCTCCATCTTCATATGCTTGATTTATCATGTTTAGCGCATCTGATGGTCCAACCTCCATAACTTCTTCATCAGAACTTTCATATAACTCTCCAATTATTTTTAAACCTTCCGCACATTCAATTTTATCCCCCTGTTTTGGTGCATCTGAGGTCTTATCAACCTTAGACTGCCTCTCTAGAGTTTGAATTCTCATTAAAGCTTCATTCAACGCCGCCTCCAACCCTTTGTTCCGTGACTCCAAAACAACATTTTTCTCTTTCAACAAGATGTTTTTGAATTCCAGGTTCATGTTTTCATTTATAAGGTCATAGATGTCTGGACTGGATGGTAGAGTTTGTTGGGTAGGCTTTGGGGCAGGCTCAGAGAAAGGTTCTGATTCAGTTGTTTCAGGAGATGGTACTTTATAAGGTTCAGAAGATGGAATTGATTGAGTTAGTAGGGTAGGGGTAGTAGGAGTTTGATCTTTTACTAGGGAAGATGGTGGTGTTGGAATGTGTGTGGCTTGAATAGGTTGGGATGGTTGAGGTGGTGAGGTATGAAGTGGACCTTGTAGTGGAGATGTAGGTGGTGTAGGGACATGAGTGTCATCAATTGGTTCAGCATCAAATAAGGTAGGTTCAGTTGTAGCTAGGGAGGAAGAAACATTGTCAGTTACATCATTGAGGTCAATGGAGTCTGTGTCATCATTATAAATCTCAGGTGGTGGTGAGTCTGGTGGAGTTATCTTGTTGCCGGTTTTAGCAACATCTGATACAACATTTGCTATAAATACACCATCATCCATTGGCTCTGTAGCTTGGTTGATTGGACCCACAACTGGTTCATCTGTCTGTTCATGTACCTCTATTTCTGCATTATCTCCTTCATGAGCAGATTGGTCAATCATAGGCACATTTACCTCAACAACTTCCTGTGCATTATCATTCATACCTATCACCATGGCATTGTCACCTTCTGGACCATTGTCCCCGTTATCGTTCTGAGCATTATCATCATCTGCACCATCATCATCATCTCCATCATCATTTTCTTCATTATCACTATTACCAGGGGTTCGAGGCACTTCAATAGCACCTAGAGCCGGCACTAGCAACCATGGGAGTATATCCCAATCATCATTGTCTTTAAAGTTGCTCTTGGCATCTTTCATGTGTTTGCAGATGTTGGGATCTTGTAATCTCAATATCTGTCCTGTTCGTTGAAGATCCGTTAAAGCTCTGTTTATCAAAATTTGCAGGAAACGAGGATACATAAGAAATCTCTGATTGACTTCTTTCTCTGCATTTGACACTAACCCTTGGAAGATAAGTCTTGAAATGTTAAAGGGTTGTTGGTAGAGTATCACCACAGTGAGAGTCCTGAGCTCTCTGCTCAATAATGTCCAAGTCCCTCTCCATGGAGATAAGGACTGGATGACGTGATGTATCAGAAAACGATAGATTAGGGGAAAACTTTCCTTCTGGAATTGGCCCTCCTTCACACCTCCTTGGTATCCCATACTCTCTTGAAAGACTCTCAATAATCTGGGGACAGAGTAGGATGGTTGAGCATCAAAATTGTCATTGAGGTCCAACGCAGCTCTGATAGAGGCTTCTGTTACTTCAATATCATTATTGAGGATAGAGGACTCAATTCTCTTCCTGTTCACATCATTTACATAGGTCGCTAACCCCCAAAAATCTGTAATATGGTCCCTGTAAATTGTGGGGTTCTCAGTTAGTGCTACTCTTAAGTTGGAGTTTCTGAGAAAAGTAATCATGTTTTCCAACTCCATGTTCTCATCGTCAAGCTCTAACTGAGCGTACATATTGTGCCTCTTCTCGAATTTTAAGGCCATCAGTTCTGCAAAATAAAAAATATTTCAGTACACAAGGTTGCAGAACTAATATATGAGGATAGTTAGATGATTAATGGCGTCTTCAATTAACCTGTTCTGTAGTAATATGCGTACCTGCAAAAACAAGTAAACAATTAGTTCGTAAATCAATAAGAAACCATAATATCGAAATTGGTGTGACGATTATCAAATAACGATGTCTTACCGATGTCGAACCAGAGCTAATGGCTGTATTCGAAGTAAAATCGAGTGAGTATTAGAGTATTCGAGAAAGCGGAAGATAACACGAGCAAAGGAGTTTGCGTTTAGGTTTAATAGAGAGACGAAGAAGTGTGTGAAAAAGTTTCTAAGTCCTTTTGTCGTCTAGCACACGTTTGGGTGGTACAGTACCTCCTTTTGTCGTCTAGCACACGACAATTGTCATTTAATTTCAAATTTAATGTACCTCCCTTGCTCGAGCATACATCCAAAACAACAGCTGGCTCCCACTATACTCGAGTACATAGTACAACCCTTGCTCGTCGTAGTTGAATATGATGCTCTTGAGAACTAGTATACTCAAGGCAATGTGCTCGATTAGACTTGTGCTCAATGCCTTAGCCAGATGTTTGATCATAACTTGCTCGAGTATTGAGTCATACTCAAGGGTTAGTATGCTCGAACGTACTTAGCAAAATCTTACTCAAATATGTATACCTGAGTCACACCTGCAATCTAACCCTACTCGACTATGCATCATGCTCGAGATACTTAGAAATCTATCATGACAATATCCTATGCTCGAGATGCACTCTTAATAGTGTTAGAGCCTTTGCACGACCTACATAGATTTCTACAGGTCATTGTGCTCGATGTACCCTTATGCTCGAAAGCCTTAGCATATTAAATCTTTCCTATGCCTGTACTCGAACGCACAACCTAAGTGTCTTGCTCACACGGTTTCTCGAACTACTTAACAAAGTGATCCATTTCCTTAAGCTCGAACTTTCATACCGAAACACCTAGCATACTTCAATGCTCGAAGACTTAGGTCTTACAATTCATCATGTAATCATGCTCGAAACACATAACGTCCACTTTCACATCATAGCAGGTGCTCGTAAGTAAAATGCATGCTCGAAACACTTGACAACAAATTTTCATGTCATTAGTATGCTCGAAACACATAGACAATTCATACAAGTCACATAGGATGCTTGACCCAATGTTATCATGCTTAGTAAGCAAAGTCCTCTACTCGAATTAAAGATGATCATTTCAACTTGATGAGCTGACCTAAACAATTTGTTTAAGGTGAAATAAGAGATCAAAATCTAGTTCAAAATTCATTTCAATTCACTTAGAAAGATCTCAACATGGGATCATATTATCTAATTACTGTCACACCATTTCATTTTCAGCCTTATTGTGACTTAAGTCAGGTTGACACTAGGTGGAAGCACTTACCATGATTCTTATAACTTTCATGATATGCTTAAGATTCAATTAAGAGCTTGAGTTGAAATGGTTACACTTTGGACTTCAGGTTGTTCCTTCTCTTCTCAAAGCTTATTTAGCTTTCTCCAATCACCCCAATTTGACTTCAACCCCCTAATGGCTTGGTCAAAATATTTATTTATATGAGCAGACTGATATATATATTTATATATATATCAGACTACAAGGTTGAACATAGGACTTACAAGCCATCCGGACTTACATGCCTTACATTCAGAGTGTTTAGGACTTAATTGAATGCCCCATTCCTATAGTTCCCTTGGTGCCCTTCAAAGTCATGATACTTTATTTATAGAATATAAGCGTTTTGAAGCAATTTGTTAGTTTCTTTTTCCATATTTTTCTTTTTGCTTCTTTGGACTAAGATAGTTTTTCACTACATATAACTCTTTTAGCTGCTCGTATATTTTATAAATTTGGTTTAAGAGACCAAGACAGTAACAGGCTCGTGTAGGATTGGGTAATCACCTTTCTGCCTATCATACGGAGAGATGTGTAAGGAAACATACAATGGTCTTCGGATGAATCACCACATCAAACTTAGCAAGATTATTAGGTTTGTA
The DNA here is from genome assembly GCF_021521415.1 of Bidens hawaiensis. Taxonomy (NCBI): domain Eukaryota; kingdom Viridiplantae; phylum Streptophyta; class Magnoliopsida; order Asterales; family Asteraceae; genus Bidens; species Bidens hawaiensis. Next base: position 317,363 of record NW_027492550.1, read on the forward strand.
TCACATCAGTCACTGCACGCATGAGAAGATACAACACGAATTGTCAATATGCTGAACAGAAATCTTTTAAGCTTCTAATCTATGGGATAGGAAATTACACAATATACTATCGTTTCCCAATTTAGGTTGGATTCAATCTCCATAGAAAACATTTTCTAGCTTCTTTGAAGCTGGGAACTTGGATAATATTATCATTTCTCTTATAGGTTTTCACCGAAAACAGTGTGGCTTAGTCAAAATTGTTTCACAATTTCAAAAATCATTTCTTCTGAAAATTCATTTTAAGGATTGATTTTGAAAGCAGTGATGTCACTTAAGCATGTGTAACAAGCACACACATAACCAATGTCAACCACATTCATTTAGACAGCATAGAACAAACAGATCAACATATAAGTCTGTCGAGCAAGTTCAGAAATTTATCGAGCATGCTCGAAAGTCTACCGAGCAACCTTACAATATATCAATTCAGTGCTTGTGCTCGAAATACTTAGCTGCATGCTCGAGCAGTAGACTTGTGCTTGGAGTACTTAGAAAGTTTTCCAGAACATATGTCCATGCTCGACCACAAATAACACAACTTTTGTGCTCGAGTTACTTGAGAAACCTCAAGTATGGTTTGTTTGTGCTGAAGAACATTAAACACACCATGCAACACAAAGTTATGCTCGAAATACTTGAAAAAGTTTTTCAAGACAAAATTCTATGCTCGAGCAACTGAGCTACGACATCTGTGCTCGAAGGACTTAGAATAGTCTTACAAGTACCTTTGCATTGCCAAGACACCAGCATGTTCCCTAGAAACTGTCATCCTCCAGAGGTTGATTTTCTACTCATGTTGCAACCATCATAGTCAATATCTGTGTAGGCCATCAAGTCAAAGGAAGGGTTCTTTGGATACCAAATACCTAAATCTGGTTTTCCCTTTAGATATCTGAAGATCCTCTTAACTGCTAGCATATGTGAGACCTTGGGGTTAGCTTGGAGTCTGGCACAGACACACACAACAAACATAATATCTGGCCAAGATGCTGTGAGATACATCAGTGATCCTATCTTAGCCCTATATTCATGCTGGTCCACCGGCTCCCCCTTTTCATCAGGTACCATTTTCTCATGTGTGTCCATCGGTGTAGACACTGTCTTGAAGTCTTGGCACTTGAATTTGTTAAGAATCTCTAGTACATACTTTGATTGATTAATGAAGATTCCTCAGCTTTCTATTGCACCTAAAGTCCAAGGAAGAAATTCATTTCCCCCATTGAGCTCATCTTGTACTTGGATTTCATTACTTGCTCAAACTCCTTGCACATTTGTTCATTTGTAGAGCCAAAGATAATGTCATCCACATACACTTGCAGCAGCAGCAGATCCTTGTTCCTCCTTTTGTAGAACAGAGTCTTGTCAATGGCTCCTCTGCAGAAGCCATTTTCCAACAAGTGGTTTGACAGCTCATCATACCAGGCTCTTGGTGCTTGATGCAGTCCATACAGTGCTTTGCTGAGTTTGTAAACTTTGTTGGGATGAACTGGGTCTTCAAATCCTGGAGGTTGAGTGACATAAGCTTCTTTTCATCAATCTTTCCATTTAAGAATGCAGATTTTACATCAAGTTGATAGACTTTAACAAGGGCAGCCTTTTGTTTGAACATGTCAAGCTCCACTACATCTAGAGAATCAAGAGGAAAATCTGCATCCACGATGTCTTGAAGGTCTTGGGTATGTATGAATCGTAGGTCTTCATCATACATCACCACTACGATAGTTCCTCCTGATGCATTCCTTAGGGATATTGAATCATTCTGTCTGTTGTAAGTGAGATTAGTTATCTTTCCATTTTGTTGCACATGGGAGTTTGGCTAAAGCATCTCCCTTCTCATGGTTAGGCACTCTCTTAAGGTTTTTTTTTTTCCACTAGAGCTGCTTGCCTGATGAGTCTTCCTCTTCTTTGAGTCCCATAGAGAGAGTTCTAAAGTGTGAACTTCATTAATTCTTTTTCGTCTCCTCTTTTTCTCAGCTCCACTGTGTATTTCTCTCCTTATCTGGCTGAGGAATGGGAATCCTTTCTCAGATTGTTCTTTTATGAACTTTGAGAGGTCATTTTTCTGTTGTCCTGCAAGATGATTTCTTTCTTGATTGTTGTACAGGTCCAACTGAGCCATTTTCTCCAACCGTCCCTTTGAAAAGCTTCTTAAATCATCTCTGAAGATTATCAGGCTTTTTTCATTATCTTCAGTCACCACTCTTAAGGTCTTGGATCTTTTGTCAAAGTAGAGATGTGTGGGTAGGTTCAAGTTCCTGGACGGTTCAGGCCTCACAATCTCAGACCTTATTAATGTTCTGTTTGTGCTTACTTGTGGATTTTTCTTTACTTCCTCAATCTCAGATTCTTCAAACCATTTCTTGATGGTCTCACTAGACTGTACAATCAATCTTCCCATATTGGCACCTCTTTTGTGTAGGGCACTCATCATTGCTGCCCTAACTTCTTCTTCCATTCTTATTTTATCTTCCATGATATTTCTTTGTGTTTCCATGTATAATCTCTGCTCTCGATGGTATATGTCAATCAGTTGATCGTGAGGCATGTTGTTGAATTGTTCTTTAGTCATTCCCTTATTCATCACAAGGTCCTTCAGTTTTTGTACACTTTGTGGATCATTGAACCATTGTGTGACCTCTTCCTTCTTCTTTTCTGCTTCTTCCCTCTCCTTTCCAGTCTCAATCTCAATTCTTTTTCTCTAGGACAGTCTGCAGAGCATTTTTGATCCTTGTGAGAATTTTTCACCATTTGCGCTTTCTTTTTCAGCTCATCAAGAGAAATATTTTTCACTGAATCTTATTTGTAGCCATGCAATTGAAGAAATTTTACTTCTTTATGTTTACTTTTCAACACCTCATATTCTTTGTCATCTCTGATCTTCTTTTCTCTTTCTCTTTTGCTACTGTCAGATTCTGTAAGCTTCTTTTCTTCATTTTTCTTCTTTTTGCTTACCTTTTCTACAAAGTTTGCCACATCATCAACAAGAGCATTCTTGTATATTTTACCAACTGATTCGAACGATTGTAGGTTTAAAAATGCAGGATTTTATCCAGCCTTTATCAAGAATTCTCTTTTAGATTCTCTTTTTGTTGGTGCATGATGTCAGTAGTTCAGTGTCGAGTGTCTGTAATCGTGTTAGTTAGACTTGAGTTTTGTATGTAAGCGAAGTTATCACAAGTTCGCTAGTTATAGGCGAACTTGTGGAACAAGCGAAGTTAGGAACAACTTCGCCTGAACTTACCAGGCGAAGTTGTCGCCTATATATTCAGCTAGGTTACGGCTGAGAAGTTAAGAGAGAGGAGAGAGTCTTATTCGTGTACTCGAGTCAGAGAGTTTGTATTCAGTGATCATAGTATCACGTGTTTACGGTTGGAATACAACGTGTGTTTGATTATCGTATCGTGTGTTAGCTCATATCGTTTTCTATACTCGTAACGTCTTACGTAGGGATTCCGCACCTACGTAGAACGCGATATCTCGTGTAGATCCGGCTGGGAACCTACAATTGGTATCAGAGCTTTTGCTCGATTGTTTGGTTCGGGATTATCACGCGGGTGTAGAAATCGTTCCGTTCGACTATTCGCGGGACGAGTTTTCTGAGTTTTTGTGTCATACTCATCTCCTACAATCATAAACAACCCATAACACCTTCACAAACCTCGTAAAATCCAGAAATCAAACCTGCATATTCATCGTGTTCATCAGGCGAAGTTGCCGTCACTGTTCGTAGGGTTTCAGCGAAGATATAAGGTTAAGCGAAGTTATCCACAACTTCGCCTACCTTCTCAAGTTCGCTTATCTCAAGCGAAGTTACCCATAACTTCGCCTACCTCTCAAGTTCGCTTACCTCAAGCGAAGTTATTCACAACTTCGCCGAATCAGGCGAATTTAAAAAGGAAGCGAAGTTCATAATCAGCGAAGTTCAGACTTAAGCGAAGTAATCCACAACTTCGCCTACAGTACTGTTTAAAATAAAATTTTTTATTTTTCGAGTTTCTTTGGGTTTCGTGAAAGATGTCTTCAATAAACATTACGGAACTAGTTAAGATGGAAGTGGAAGCGGGTTCGGCTACAAAGGCACCGAAGATGCTTAAGAAAACCGATTATGTAGCGTGGAAAGATCGTTTTGAACAATATGTCAAGTACCAAGATGCTAAGATGTGGGTGTGCATACAAGATGGTTACATTCCACCTACTGCTGAGTATGAGGGTCGTGATCAGATCAAGAAATACAAAGAGATGGAAGAAGAAGAGAAGAAAATGTATGAGGCCGAAAGCAAAGCTCATGCAGCAATTACAATGGCTCTTCCACAAGAGATTCTGCACACTTTCAGAAAGTATAAAACTGCCAGAGAGCTTTGAGAAGCGCTTGAAACCGGTTTGAGGGCAATGTGGGAATTCGTGCATCGAAGATTAAACTTCTAAAAACCCAATTCTCGGTCTTCAAGTATCTGAAGAATGAATCACTTGATGATATCATCACTAGATATTATCATCTGATGACTGAACTCAGCAACTATTCAATTGTTTACAAAGAAGATGAGATTGTTGAAAAGCTTCTTGATGCTCTCCCACCGAAATGGGAGATGTATACTGTGTTGATGAGAGAAGACAAAGACTTTGCTGACTATGACCTGGAGACAGCAGTTAACAAGCTAAGAACGTTTGAACTGAACATGGTACGAAAGGAGACACCTACCGATCAGATTCAAGATCCGGGTATGTATGGTGCAAAGGTTAACTCAGGATCAAGTTCGAAAACTGAATCATCTGCTTATTACTCTAAGGGAGAGTCAGGCGCTAGCTCAACACATGAAGGACATGTATCTCTCAACATGAACGGTGATGTGTGCTTTGTAGCTGGAGGATCAAATGCTTCTCAACCTCAAGCGACCAAGAGTAGTTTTTCCCCAAGTGTTTCAAACAACAACTACTCGAAGATGCCCATGAGTGTTAAATCTGCTGAACAGCAGTTTGCTTTCTATGCATCTTTTATTGCTTCGTATGAGAATTACATTCAGGGTAAGATTGTTGATCCTGCAATTTTGGATGAAGACTATGATCAGATTGATGCTGATGATCTGGAGGAGATGGATCTGCAGTGGCAGATGGCAATGATTGTGAGAAGGGTTAAGAGGTTCATGAAGAAGACTGGCAGGAAGTTTGTCGGTGAGAGGCCAGGGTTTGATAAGTCGAAGGTTCGCTGTTACAACTATCAGCAGAATGGCCACTTTGCAAAAGAGTGCAAAAATGAACGTGTAGAACGCAGTCAAAACAGATCTACACAGCAGAGTGGTAGTGGTAATGACTATAGAGCTATGATTTCCAGACAGAACGAGGAGTACAACTGGAATCTGCATGTTGAAGAAGTATTTGAACAGGCCAATTTGGCAAACATCGAAACTGCAGATAGTGAGAAGGGAACTGGCGAAATGATGCTTACATGGCAGATGTGGCAGACCAGCTCTCCGAGGTAAGTACCGAACTCCTTTGTACTAAGTGTGAACATCTGTCTGAACAACTGACAACTATAACTGATCAGTTTGTTAGTTTGGATGCGCAATTTAAAACATTAAAAGAAGATCATCATTTCACTAAAGCTAGAGAAAATAGTTACAAAGTAAAAATTAAAGCTAGTGAGAAAGATATTAAAAGTCTTAAAGCAAAGCTTGCTGAAAAAATTCAAGTGATTGATCTTAGCTATGAAGTTCTAGAAGAGAAAACCAAACTAATAGCTGAAAGGGATAAACAGATAGCTGATCACCAGGTGAAAGTGGTGGAACTTAACAGGAAACTTGAGCAATTCAGAAATTCCTCCGCTATACTTGATCACCTCGTTAGTGATCAAGGTTCCCCAAAAAGGGGAGGAATTGGTTATCATGAAGTTCCACCACCTTTCAATCATAATTATACTTATGACCCTAGTAATTAGAAATCTGTCGATGTTGACTATGGTCAAACAGTTCCGGTTAAGGTAACGACTAGAGAACCAGAAGTTAGTAAAGGCAAGTAAGCCTGTTACTAGTGTTAAGATTTCTGCTCCGAGTCCTGTCTCATCAAACTCGGACAAGTCATCTGAGTCGAGTGAGACAAAACATGAGGAAGTGTTACCAAAAAGTGGAGAGAAAAAGAAAACCCCTGAAAAGAAGTCTCCACTAAACCCGTATGTCCCACCTTATGTGAGACAAACGGGCGGTAATACAGCCTCAACATCTAAAACAACTATGGAAAAGAAAGTTGAACACAGGAGTTGTTTCAGATGTAATCAATTAGGACACCTTGTTGCTGATTGCCCTCTGAAGCAGAGATTCAGAGATGTGAGGCCTTCGAGAACTGAGAATAGAACTAACGGAAATGTTAAAACTGAAAACCCATCAAAATTCAGAAATTGGTCTAATTCAGGTTTTCAAAGAAAAAGATCTCAGTTTTTCACTGCTAACAACCAAACCATAAGTAATAATTCTTTTAATTCACGAAGGTTTGAATGGCCTCATAGACAATCCACAAGAAGGTATCCTGTTAGGACTCACAGAAATTATTATGATACTAACTTTGGACAGCCAAGGTACGGGATGTATCGACCCAAGACCAATCGGTCTTGGGTCCCCAGATTTTAATCATCTGCTTTAATCGTGCAGGAACAGTTGAACAGGGCGGCCAACAATCAATGGGTTGTGGATAGCGGCTGTTCCCGGCACATGACAGGTAACAAGAAATTGTTACACGACTGGAAACCTGTTCAAGGAGGAAGAGTGAGTTTCGCTGGAGAGAGCGGTGGAAGGATTACAGGAATAGGGACGGTGTCGAATGGAAAGATGACTTTGGAGAAAGTAAATTTTGTTGAAGAACTGAAGCACAATCTGCTGAGTGTTTCGCAGATCTGTGACAAAGAGTACACCGTACATTTTACAAAGAATGAGGCGATCGTGCTATATCCTGGTTTCAAGATACCAGAGAATTGGATTGTTATGAAGGCTCCAAGAGTGAAGAATACGTATATCATGGATATGAGGTCGACTGAGATGGCCACAGAAGATTCGTGTCTTCGGTCAAAAGCAACTGAATCGGAGTCCGAGTTGTGGCATAGGAGAATGGGGCATATTCATCTTCGGAAAATGAACTACCTTGTCAAAAATGGGCTTTTGCTTGGTGTTCCCTTGAAGAATTTCAACTTTGAAGACAAATGCTTATCATGCAAAAAGGGAAAGCAACACAAGAAATCCCATCTCACCAAGAAGGTCAATTCAATTGTCAGTACCCTAGAATTACTTCACATGGATCTCTTCGGTCCCGTGAATGTAAAAAGTCTAGGAGGAACATCTTACTGCTTGGTGATCACTGATGATTTCTCTCAATATTCCTGAGTATATTTCCTGAAGTCAAAGGATGAAACAGTGCAGATGGTAAAGAATTTGATTACCAAGGTTGAGAATATCATGGGGAAACGGGTTAAATTCATCAGGAGTGACAATAGAACTGAGTTCAAGAACTATGAGATGGAGATCTTCTGCTTACAGAAGGGGATAGAACACCAATACAGCGCACCGTATACACCGCAACAAAATGGAGTGGCTGAGAGGAAGAACAGAACCTTAATAGAAGGAGCCAGAACCATGCTGGATGATTCGAAACTTCCCGTGGTGTTCTGGGCTGAAGCTGTTGCAACAGCCTGTTATTTCCTTAATAGAGTGTTAACTGTTAAAAGATTAAATAAAACCTGTTATGAACTTATGCATGGGAGAAAGCCCAACTTGAGTGGTCTTGAACCATTCGGGTCCCCGTGTTCGATATTAAAGACCAATTCTAAATTTGGTGAAGTAGCCGACGAAGGAATCTTAGTCAGATACGTTGTTGGGACTCCCAACAAACGGGTCTTTAATACATCGACCAGCAAGGTTGAGGTGGTGTGTAACACTGATATCACAAGTTACAAATCACCAAAACCAAGCACGGGACCCGCTGGGGTTTTCGACTATGATAGACTTTTTAAATCTTTTAACATACCTTATCTGGATTTTGCAGAAGTTGAGGAAAGAATTGCTACGAAGATGATATACGATGAGGAAGACACTTTGGTGCAACGACCACAGTATGATGAATGTCAGCCTTCCTCGTCAAATGCTGTCAATACCCCTGCTGCCTCTACTGAAGAGGAATTCATCAATCCGTTTCACTCTCAACATCAATCACCCATTGATGAGCTATCTTCAAACTTGGAAGATAATCTGAATGTTAGTTCGGTTCCGACTACGAGAATTCACAAAGATCATCCTTTGGAGAACGTGATAGGTGATCTGTCCGCCGGTGTACAAACAAGAAAAAGCTTGAATTAGCACACCTGTGTTTACACATGCATTAAAGACACGGGCATTATCAACGAATGCTTGTACACCTGCTTCATCAGCCAGATTGAACCAAAGAACTATCAAATGGCTCTTAAGGACAGCTCGTGGGTCGAAGCCATGCAAGAAGAGTTAGCTCAGTTTAAGAAAATGGAAGTATGGAATTTGGTTGAAAAACCGAAGAATGTGCATGCGATAGGCACGAAATGGGTCTTCAAATATAAGAGATATGAGAAAGGGATTGTTATCAGGAACAAGGCGAGGCTGGATGTTAAGCTTTAATCAGCAAGAGGGGATTGATTACAATGAGGTGTTTGCTCCTGTGGCAAGATTGGAAGCCATTCGGCTGTTTTTGGCATTTGCTGCTCATAAGGAGATGAAGGTCTTTCAGTTGGATGTGAAGAGTGCGTTCCTAAATGGTAAAGTCGATGAGGTTGTGTACGTTGAGCAACCTCCGGGTTTTCCTGACCCTGACTTTCCCGATCACGTGTACAAGCTAAGTAAAGCGCTGTATGGACTACATCAGGCACCTCGTGCCTGGTACTCAACATTATCCGATTACTTGCTTGAGAATGAGTTTGAAAGAGGTAAGATTGACAGCACATTGTAATTCAAGAGAAAAGGGAACGACTTTCTACTGGTGCAAGTCTACGTGGACGACATTATCTTTGCTGCATCAAAGGTCGCCATGTGTCAGGAGTTTGAGGCCGTCATGAAGAAGAGATTTGAAATGAGTGCTATGGGTGAACTAACCTTCTTTTTAGGATTGCAGGTTGATCAGAAGAAAGATGGTATGTTCATTCATCAGACGAAGTATGTTCATGATGTTCTCAAACGCTTCAAGATGGAGGACAGCACTCCATATGATACTCCAGTCTGCGTCAATCACAAATTGGGTGCTGATTCAGACAACGATGCAGACGTGGACCCAACCCAATATCGGGCAATTATAGGTTCTTTAATGTACTTAACTGCTTCTAGGCCTGATATAATGTTTGCTGTTTGTCTTTGTGCACGCTTTCAGGCAAACCCAAAAGAATCTCATTTGAAGGGTGCGAAGAGGACACTGCGGTATCTCAAAGGCAAGCCGAAGCTGGGGTTGTGGTACTCGAGAGGAGGAGACTTGGAGCTAGTCGCGTACACAGATTCTGATTATGGAGGGTGCAATCAGAGTCGGAAGTCAACGACAGGTGGATGTCAGTTTCTTGGTGGCAAATTAGTGTCATGGCAATGCAAGAAGCAGACCTCAGTCGCCATTTCAACCTGTGAAGCAGAATACATGGCAGCATCCAACTGCTGCTCCCAGGTTCTTTGGATTCAACAACAGTTGCGCGATTATGGTCTGAATTTCTCACTTACTCCTATTTGCATTGATAACACTGCTGCTATCTCAGTAACTAACAATCCCGTAAAGCACAGTAAAACTAAACATATTGACATTCGTCATCATTTTATACGGGATTGTGCTGAGAAGAAACTGATTGTGCTCGAAAAGGTTGACACGTTAGATAATTTCGCTGACTTGTTCACGAAAGCGTTTGACAAAACTAGATTTCAAAACCTTGTTGAGCTGAATGGGATGATCAATCCCGAGTAACCATGTCGTGTGTTTGTGTTTGATTAAAAAAAAAAAAAAACGTCACTATCGCTTAGAATTATGTCGGTTACTTCAGTTTGAAGGACATATCTTCGGATATGTTTGGTCCTCATTTCTACTTGTAGAATATAAGGATAGCCATTAACCAGATAACTGACACTGATCGGGGCGGTTTATTATGTGTTTTTATTCTTTCGCTGAAAATTAATCGATCATACTTAGTTAGAATGACACATACTTGTATGTGGTCGGTCCAACTGATCCATTGGATCTTCGGGATAGCCGTTTACCTGAAGACTTTGATTTGGTCGGGGCGATTGAAGTTAAAATTTTTTTTCTTTTCGGGAGATGAAATTATTTTTCAAGTCTACTACTTCGTAAGAAGTTTCTTTACTATGTTAACAGAAATTGATCCAACCTTGGAAAGTGATAGATATACTGATTCTGTGTGCTTAACTAGTGAAGTTATTAGGCCTAAAAGACTTTAAAACAGTCATTGTATGTCATGGTAGCTTTTTATGGTGCGTAAAAGTAGAAGTGATACTAACTAAATCTACTCGATTTTATGTGGAAACTCCTTAAGAGTTGTGCATGTCTTCATACATATCTTTCCGAATGATAGGCAGAAAAGCGATTACCCAGTCATACACGAGCCCGTGAGTGTTCTGATTCCCGTGAAGATAACGTGTCAAGACATTGCAGTGATCCAGATTCGGGACTTGCAGTTGTTTTCTACTTGAAGTTGTGTATATACATGTTAAAAAAATGTATTCTAGAGTTCATAATGTTAATGATTCTCAATCAAGACGCAAGAAGGTGAACGGGAAGCAGAGTCTAAGATCGAAGAGTAATTACTACTTAATCAGACACTACGGGTCGAGGTCAATTCGGGGTGACTTGGGGAAAGCCAAATACGCTTTGAGAATAGATAGGAGGCATCATAATCTCTGAGTTGTTGCCCACTTAAGTTTTGAGCTTAATTGAACCTAACCCGTATCACAGAAACAATGAAAACCATTCTAAGTCATTTACCTGCTTCCAACCTGTTTCTTTATGTCATAATACAGCTGAACACGGATCTGTGTGACAGTCACGTAGTTAGTATGATTCCTGTTCGGATCTTTTCTAAAACATGGTAGTCCCTGTCGAGACTGAAATTTGATCCCGTATACTTTATAGTTAAAATATTTTTCTATTTTTGTAGTTGTATGATTTTATACCTGGTTACTTGGTCTTGATCGTATCATTTAACGCTTTAAAGGATGTTTTAAAACTTAATTGCAAATTGTTCAAAGTATGGGGTTTGTTTTGAAAATTTTAATATCAGCGAAGTTCTGCATAACTTCGCCTGATAGGCGAAGTTATCCATAACTTCGCCGGTACATCTGTGATCCTATGTAAAGAAGTTTTAAGGTCAGACATGTTCATTATTTCAAAACCAGCGAACTTACTCCCTGTCAACCTAAGCGAACTTATCGTATAACCGATCAATCATCTGTGTTCTTATTTCGATTCAATCCGATTTCAAGGTGTGTAGGGTTCTTTTATCGTATAATCTCTGTCTATTGAGGTTAATCATCGGTCGTTTCGACTCGATTAACGACCTCGATCTTTCGAACCTTAAACACCCGATTTCAAACTTGTTATTACGTGATAGTAATTTACTTGAACGTCTAAAACTTCATAAAATCATGTGTTACGGAGTCCTCGATCTCCAATTTCATCATCTACACGTCGTTCGATAAACCTAACTATTGCCGATTCGAATTCGGCGAAGTTACAGTTTAGGCGAAGTTATCCGTAACTTCGCCTGAGGTCTAACTTCGCCTGATAATTAATTTTGAAACAGTTTAGGAGGCGATGTTGTGGTTAGGCGAAGTTCTCTTTAACTTCGCCTGGACCATTTTACTTAACGGTTATCAGACGAAGTTCAAGTTGAAGCGAAGTTGTTTCCCAACTTCGCCCCACCTTTAACTTCGCCTATTCAGAATAGATCACAACTTCGCTCATGGTAACAGGTGAACTTGTGATTTTCTTTGACGTTTATCTAACTTAACCTGTTTGTTGCATATATGGTTGCTGTTGCTGGAGCAGGTGGTGCAGGCGGTGATGACGGAGGTGATAACCAGAGACAGTTCTTCCCGGGTCACAACATGTATATAACATTAGACCCGGAGGTGAGCGGAGTTGATGATTTCCGCGAAATCATCACATTTATTTTACGCTCGCGGTTATTCCACGCGATTACAACAACTCTGCCGATATCCTTGCCCAACATTGAGGATTTTTGGCAGACCGTGGAATATGACTGTAGAGTCGAACCCCCGGTGATGCGCGCAACAGTAAACAATCAGATTGTTCAGTTCTCTTCAGAACAAATCCGGGCGGCTTTACGGTTTAGAAATGAGACAAGGGATGACCCGACAGAGTTTGTAGCTCCTTTCCGTGATGGAGCGTTTTTGAAGATGGGATACTCTGGTCCCTTGGGGGATACGCAGAGAAGGAAAGGGTTTTTGCTTGACCAGTGGCGCTTTCTCATGCATGTCATGATTGTATGCATGTCAGGGAGAAAGGCGGGCACTGATGGCATGGGTGCGACCATGCAGTCGGCGATGACTGCTCTGACTTACAACAAGCGATACAGCTTTAGTCAGATGGTCTTCTATGAGATTGATCGTCAGAGAAGGGCGATGGCGCGTGAGAGATTCATCATGTATCCAAGATTCCTACAAATGATCTTGAATCATGTTGCTCCTACGCTACCTCAGCGCCGTCCAATCAGATATGTAGAGAGTGTGAACAAAAGAATCTTCGCCTAATGCAGATCTTCGAGTGCGAGGAGCAAACCTGAGCTCCGTCCTCGGCATACTCCACTTTTTGGGTACTTGATCAACCCGGGGTATGTGCCTGCTCGTGGGGACGAGTTTAGGGACCCGGCACCACAACAGGCAGGGGCACCTCAAGCTATACCTGCTGCTCCTGTTGTGTCACCGGAGGAGACCGTTGACCTTGACGCAGTGTTTGGCGGTCAAGGATTTTTTGACATGGAAAGGGTTGATCCAGAGGAGAATGTACATGTCCCGGTTGAACGTGCTTCGGGTGTGAATGTTACTAGGGCAGCTACAACGGTGGCTGGCTCAGATTCTGATGATGAAGTGGCCGAAGCGAGACAGATTTTGGTAACACATGAACGGACTCATGGGAAGAGAAAGAGAACTGATGATGACAGCGAGTCAGACTATGAGGAAGAGGTACAACAGTTGATCCGGAGGTCAAGAAGGGAACGGATAGGTGCAGGATCGGGAGCCGGTGAGAGCTCTAGGGTGGTACGTTTCACTCCACCAGCACTATCCGGTATGACAATGGTTCCCTCATCATTACAGGTTACAAGGCCAAGCGCTACGGTTGTTCCCGTGGTGGCTACCTCATCTACATTTGGCCTCCCACCGACTACTTTCCAACTTTCGGCTCCTGAGATCGTTTCGTTGCCGCCTCCGACTGTTACTCCAATGGAGGTCGTGGCACAATTTATCGAGTCGACTGTTGTGGCCACTGCAGGGTTATCGGTGACGATACCACCTGCGGTTACGTCTATTTCTACTTCTGAGGTCCCGGTGACATCGGAAATCCCTCCTCAGTACACTCAAGATATATCACATATGAGGTTCGATTTCAATGCAACCCTATCAGACTCTGAACGAATAGCAGCACTTGAACGGGTCGTGGCAGAGCAGTCAAGGATTAATCTTATCCATACCCAGGCTTTTCAACGCCTAGTTGCAGAGAATCAGATGCAGTCGTCCCTGCTGGTAGAACATGGAAAAATCATAGATGCTTTCAAGGAGTTCTTGGCATCTCAGGGGGAGACGAGCTGTAAAGGCGATGAGTTGAGGACCAAGAGACGAAATGATAGAGACGATGATCCCAATGCATCGAAAGGTGCAGGTGGTGAGTTGCCAAGAACTGATCAAGCTCTTGGAACTTCCACAACTCAGGGGGAGTCGACAACTGCAGCTGGTGGTGATGATGTGGTGGTAGTGGAAGTTGAGGAGATGGATGATGAGTTGGTTGGTGATGATGATGTATTACCGAGTGAAGAGATAGAGAAGATTGGTGAAGAGATTGTGATTAATACAGAGATAGAAGAGGGAGAGATAGTTGAGGAAAATATTGAGCATGACATTCCAGATGTTGAGAAAGCAGATATGAGTAAAGAGATGGCAAGTGATGAATCTGAATGGGAAGAGCAGCCTAGATGGAAAGAAGGCTATGCTCAGTGGTTCGTCAAAACGAAGAAACCAGCGGTTCCTACAATGTTTAAGAAGAGTTACAACATTAAAGGTTATGCTGAAGCGAAGAAAGGGATTATTTGCTGGATATATGATGAGCAGTTGAGGCTCTTCGTGATTAAGAGATATGACGGTGTTCAGTATTTCAAAAGACTGTTAAGATCGTTGAATACACTGCCAGAATGTGAAGTGAAAGACTTAGCTAGATTGGGGTTGATTAACCGAAGTGATGATAATATGGCTAGAGTTATTGGGAAGATTGTTTGGAAGGAAAGTATAAAAGAGAAGAAATTTGAGCTGTTGAAACCACAAAAGGGAAAAGTTGATGAAGACAAGGATAGAGGTTTGAGAGCAGATGGAAAACCTTGGATGATTATGAAGTAAAAGCCGATCCGGTGCCTTAAAGAAGTGCCGATGAAATAGATGCCCAAGGATGTGCTCAAAGATCTAAAGTGGTGGTATGTTGATTGTGAAACAGCTGAAGCAGTGATGGAAGACGAAGATGAAAAAGAGCTGCTAAGAGTTTATGATCCGATGCATCTAGTGAACTTGTCACAAGCTGATTTGCAGGTGTTGCATGAGAAGAAAATATTCTATATTCCTGCTTGGAAAGACGAAGCGAAGAAATATCAAAGAATTGTATCAGTTTGTGTACGCGAAGGAGTTCATGCTTAAAGATGAAGATGCAGGATTGTTGAAGATTACAAGACACGTGTTTGAAGCTAAAGAGATGAAGCTACTGCCAAGGAGGAGTCTGTTGGTGCATGATGTCAGTAGTTCAGTGTCGAGTGTCTGTAATCGTGTTAGTTAGATTTGAGTTTTGTATGTAAGCGAAGTTATCACAAAATCGCTAGTTATAGGCGAACTTGTGGAACAAGCGAAGTTAGGAACAACTTCGCCTGAACTTACCAGGCGAAGTTGTCGCCTATATATTCAGCTAGGTTACGGCTGAGAAGTTAAGAGAGAAGAGAGAGTCTTATTCGTGTATTCGAGTCAGAGAGTTTGTATTCAGTGATCATAGTATCACGTGTTTACGGTTGGAATACAACGTGTGTTTGATTATCGTATCGTGTGTTAGCTCGTATCGTTTTCTATACTCGTAACGTCTTACGTAGGGATTCCACACCTACGTAGAACGCGATATCTTGTGTAGATCCGGCTGGGAACCTACACTTTTCCTCCAGCCTTCAGCTTCTTGCATCACATTTTCCATTGACAATCTTTGAAGATATTTTTCATCATACTTGAGGCTTGAGAGGTAGGCTTTGTCTTCATTTTCCTTCTCATCAAACTTCTTTGTTCTCTCTTCCTCTTCATCCATTTCAATATGCTCATCCAAGTTGTGTAAAGCCTCAATTATTGGTTCTTCAGTCTGAGGATCAGGTGTCTTAAACATAAACTTGGAAGTTTGTCTTCTTTTATAGACTAACTTTTGTTTTTTGGCTTTGGGGATCTCTAATTCTGATGTTTCTTTTCTTTTCATTCCCCCTTCAGCCTCAGTTTCTTGCTCTAGTCGGTTTGGTTGCCATATGCTCAAGAGTCACTTCTACTTGATCATCATCAACAACTTCTTGAATAATGGGTTCAGTAGTCTCAACCACATCTTCCACTTGAGGTTCTGGTATGCTGCTTCTTTGTTCAAATTCTTTTTGTGCCTTTTTAGCAGCTTTCATAATGTTAGAAGCATGCCTTGTAGGATTCTTCAGTATGTTTGTCATAGTCTTCAAAACAACCAGTTTGACAACCGATCCATAGGATAGCTTAATCATTTCTTCTTCCTGACTTATTGGAACCATGCTGAGCTCTTGCCGTTTTGGTCGTTCAGGTTCAGACTTTTCAGGCATTGGCTCAGGCTGTGTAGGCTTGGGCTCTTCATTTGTTTGTGCAGTTAGAGTTTGTTGTTCAAATTGTTTTCTTTTAATGCCTCCAATGCAGCCCTTATGGCCTTATCAGCTTCCTTCCTCATCCACTCTTCTTTCTCTTCCTTTTTCCTCATCTCCATTAGTGCCTCCAGCACTTCTTGATCAATATCCTCATCTTCTTCTTCAACCAACACCCTTTCTTTCTCTTGATTTATCATTTTTATTACAGTTTGAACTGATTCAACCTCTACAATATCTGGATCAATTACATTATCTTTCTGTTGTATCTCATCTCCAGATTTCACAATGTGTAGGGATTAGGATGTAAATCTTCATATGTGAGTGCAACCCCCTTTCCTTTCTGTTTTCTTTTTATTATACCTCTTTAGTTTCTTCCTCCTCTTCTGACTCCCCCTCTTCCCATTCCCCTTCAACATATTCTTTATTGATTATCTCAAGGGCATTTGATGTTCCAGCTTCTGCAGTCTCATCACTTGAACTGGCACATATATCTTCAATCAATTTCAAACCACCCGCCTCTTCAGTATTCTCTCCCTATTTTGGTGCATCTAAGGTCTTCTCAACCTCAGAGTTCTCCAGGGTTTAAATTTTCAGTAAAGCTTGTTGCAAGGCAGTCTCAAGTGCTTTATTCTTGATTTCCAGAACTGCATTTTTCTCCTTCAACATGATATTCTCAAATTCCAATTCAGCATTTTCAGATATTATATCATAAATGTTCGGGCTGGATTGTGGTGTTTCTTGAGAGGGTTTAGGGTCTGGTTCTGAGAATGGTTCGGGCGAAGAGGTTTCTGGTGAGGGTAATTTGTAGGATTCAGGTTCATTAGGGATGGGTTGGGAAGTTTGAATGGTTTCAGTAGTTATGGTCACTTTAAGAGGTGAGGTTGGTGGTGTGGAGATATGTATGTCTTAGGTAGTTTTGGCTAGTGGTGACAAGGTTGGGGATGAGATTATTGGTTCCTGGATAGGAGATGTAGGTGGTGAAGAAATGTGTGTTTCTTGAATTTGTTCAGGCTCTGAATTGAGTGTTTCCGATGTGTCAGGTGATGAGGGAATGTTATCATGAGCAGGCTTAGATTCACGAGAGTCAGTTTCATTATTGTTTTCTGTAGGGTTTGGTGAATCTGGTGGAGTGATTTTCTGAATAGTTTCAGTCACATTGGATACCACATTGGCTATAAAATCATCATCATCTATATGCTCAGTTGCCATGTTACTAGGACCCACTACATGTTCATCAACCAGTTTAGACACTTCAATTTATGGTCCTGTATCACCCTCTTGATCCTCCATGTGAATATCAGACCCAACACCTGTAAATGTGGCCATCTCATTCCCAACAGGATCATTAACAAATTCATTCATTGCAACATTATGACCCACATCATCAACATTCTAGGCCTCATGGGCGATCGGTTCAATAATAGGCTCATTAGCAGCATCATTGTCATCATTACCCTGATCAATATCATCATCATTTCCATCAACATCCTCTTCATATTCACCCTCATCATCTTTTTCACTATGTCCTAGGGTGTGAGGTACGTCAATGGCACCCAAAGCAGGAACTAGTAACCAAGGAAGAACATCCCAATCAGTATTTTCATCAAACTTGCTCCTTGCATCTTTCATCCGTTGACATATGTTTGGATCTTGCAGCCTTAATACCTCTCTTGTCAGCTGTAAGTTCTGCAAAGACCTATTGATGAGTATCTGTAAGAATCTTGGATACATTAGAAAATTTTCGTTCACCCCTTCTCAGCATTTGAAACTAAACCATTGAAAATAAATCTTGAAACGTTGAATGGTTGTTGATATAGAATGGCTACTGTTAGAGTAGCAAGTTCTCTGCTTAACAAAGTCCAAGTCCCTCTCCTTGGAGACAGAGACTGGATGACATGATGTATTAGAAATCGGTAGATTAGGGGAAAACTACCCTTCTGAAATTGTCCTTCCTTTACATCCCCTTGATATCCCATAGTTTCTTGAAATATCCTCAGCAATCTTGGAACCAAATACAAATCCATCACTTCATGATTGTCATTCAACCGTAATGCCTCTCTGATAGATGCTTCAGTGATTTCTATGCCTTGATTTAAGACTGAGGCTTCAATCCTTTTCCGATTGACATCATCAACATAACTGGCAGAGTTCCAGAAATATGTGATGCGATTTCTGTATATCGTTGGGTTCTCTGTCAATGCTACCCTCAAGTTGGAGTTATTGAGAAAGTTGATCATGAGCTCTAACTCCCTGTTTTTATTGTCTACCTCCAACTAGGCACACATATTGTGCCTTTTCTCGAATTTCATGGCCATCAGTTCCTGTTCCGTAGTCTTATGCGTACCTACACAAATTAATTAAAAAATCAATAACCAGTTAATAGAAACCCTAATTTCGAGACTTGGGGTTTCGATAATGATAATCGATATCTTACCAAGGTCGAAACAGAGCTAATGGCTGTATTCGAAGTAGTATAGAGCACAAATAGAAAGTCTGAGTAAGCAGGGGATGCACGAGCAAGAGGGTTTTATAATTAGGTTGAAAGTGGGAGAGGAAATTTGTCAAAAAGTTTCTAAGTCCCCCCTTTATACCTAATGTTTTGGTTGGTACAGTACTATTTGTCGTCTAGTGCACGACAGTTGTCATTTAATTCAAATTAACTTTACCATCCTTGCTCGAGCATACAGCCAAATATACAGCTGTCTCTCACTGTACTCGAGTACTTATCTTAGTAAATGCTCGACGTACAATAAAACTTTGGTTTATGTTCATTTATGGTCTGCTCGAAAATTAGTATACTCGAGTAAACTTGGAAAAAGTTTATCCTTTTGAGATATTTCAATATAGTTTTCGAGTATACCCATGCTCGAGACCCTTAACCAACATTCAACTTTGCCAAATAACGTGAAGTCACCCATACTCGAGTATAAGGTCATGCTCAAGATTTTCTCACAATCAAAATACAACTTAAAGATGCAATTTCAGTATGCTCGTGAGAACAAGTATGCTTAAACTACTTAAAATCATTTTCTAACCCTCAACACTTATGCTTGAAGTATATAAGAATTAATCACTTTATCATTCATACTCGAGACACACTCAAAACAACAATTCAACTCTTACTCGAACATACTTAGATAATCCTGTGAACACCTATGCTCGTATAGATAGGCATGCTTGACAACACTTAAAAATCTATCATTACATAATGCTTGCTCGTGAAGTACGTTCGTGCTCGAAAACACTTAACAGAAATTCATGTGAACATATGTGCTCGAAAAGCTACATATGAGATATCTATGCTCGATATACTTATCAAAGTTATCAAAGCATATCAGTGTGCTCGAAGAGCAACGAATAACACATACAAGTTAAAGGTAAGCTCGAACTACATTCTACTTCCTAGAGCATACTCGAAATTACTTAGATCAAAACAGATTGCCTTTGTTAACACACCATCACTTGTCTAGCATGCTAGACAAATACCACACTCAAACTCTACTTAAAACAAGTAGATAAATCATTTGAATCCCTGTTTTTATTTAAGCATAAGTTTAAGGTGAATAAGAGATCAAAATTCAGTTAAAATTCTTTTCAAACCATTTTGGAGAGATCTCAACATGGGATTAGATTGTCCAAAATCTGTCACACCATTTCATAGTCAGCCTTATTTTGATCTAATTCAGGTTTACATCAAGTAGTAGCACTTAGCATGATTATCATAACATTTGTGATATACTTAAGGTTCAATTAATTGCTTGAGATAGAATGGTTACATTTTGGACTTCAGGTTGTCCCTAATCTCTTCTCAAAGCTTATTTAGCTTCCTCCAATCATCCCAATTTGACTTCAACCCCCTGATGCCTTGGTCAAAATTGTTTTTATGAGCAGTTTAGTTATAGATATACAGATATATATTCATATCAGACTTTAAGGTTGAACGTTGGACTTACGTCCCATCTGGACTTACATGCCTTAAATTCAGGGTGTTTAGGACTCATTTGTATGCCCCACCCTTGTAGTTCCCTTAGTGCCCCTTAAGTCTTGATATTTTATTACTTGTCATTTATATACTATTTTTGAAGCATTTTTCTTTTTCAATATTTCCTTTTTCTTTTTTTTCTTTTGATAAGCTTTTATATAGCAATACTTTTATAGTTGCTCAGATACTTTGTGAATTTATTTTTGTATGACCAAAACACCAACAAGCTCGTGTATGAATAGATAATTACCTTTCTACCTATCATTCGGAGAGATGTGCAAGGAAACATAACTCAAATGTGTCACCACGTCAGACTTAGCATGATCATTATATTTGAATCACTTATGTCACTACACTCATAAAAAGATATCAAACAAAATGTCAAATTACTTTTCATAAATCCTTTAAGCCTATAATCCATGGGTTAGGAGTTTAAACAATATACTATCATTTCCCATAGGTTGGATTCAATTTCCACTTAAAAACATTTTATGCTTCTTCAAAGCTTGTAACTAATAATATTATCATTTCTCTTATGTGTTCACTAAAAACTGTTTGCTTAGTCAAAAATCATTTATGTGTCAAAAATTAGTTTCTTTGAGAAATTCATGTTGCATCTAATTTTGATACACATTTTGTCATTTAAGCACATAAGACTTACAAACAGCACACAAGTTACACACAATTAGCAAACTCACACTGTTTTGAGTGATCTTTCACATCGAGCACACAAGTAACCTATCAAGCAAACTTGAAATTTATCATGTCAATGCGTGTGCTTGATGGACAACTTGAAATTTATCATTATAATGCATATGCTCGATGGATCATTTTGCTCGAGCACAAGACATGTGCTCGAATACATAGAGGCAATTCAAGACACAATCATTGTGCTCGAGCAACGGCTATATGCTCGAAAAACAACAAAATGCTTTCAAGACATATGTTCATTCTCGAAAATCAGATACAAGTCATATGTGCTCGACATACTTGTAAACAACAAAATGTATCATGTATGCTTATATTTAAGTACCAGAGACATGAATATCACAGATACATCAAATTTCACACAAACAACTTATCAAGCATGATTCACTCAATCAACATGGTCATTCAAGCATACATCAAAAAATCATGCAGTTTTATCACAGTGAGCAGCAAATAGATAGTCATTAAGCATCTCACCTAAGCACACATCATCAATCAAATTTCATCAACATTTATCATACCTAGGCATTTTAACAGAAAGTGAAACCGGGTTTTATCTAAACGTTTGGTGAACAGGTCAGCCAAGTTATCAGATGTATCTACCCTTTTCATTTCTATTAAGCATTTTTCATTGTAGTCCCTAATAAAGTGATGCCTAATTTCAATGTGTTTAGGTAGGTCGACAAGAGGACATAGATCCAATAACCCAAAGGCCTATCGAATATTCCGGTGGAATCAGGATATTCAACGGATGGGAACGAAGGTGTGATATAATGAAAAACGAAACAATAAAATAATATTCAGTAAGAACATATTCAAAGACAAAGATTCACTATATTTAATATATCATTTAATGTAACAGTGAAGGAATGTCTAGGGTTTCGTGATTGCGGCGACGGTACGAGAAAACAAAGAGAATATTCTTTAGAATGTTTGTGCCCTCGTATTGTGTGCGTTGCCAGCGTCTCCAAAAATGGAAACCTAGGACGCTATTTATAGACCCTGACATTCCTTCTATAATTCCTAATCAGTACATAATAAAAGACAAATACAAATGCAAGTGTAAGAGTCTTCGAGCATGATATGTATCTTGCTCGAGCACACTCAGTATGCAAGGTATGCTCGATGAGTGTCTTCGAGCATAATTTACTTGGATTATTTTCAAAGAAAATATTCTCCTCTAGCATGCTTCATTCTTCTTGACCAATCCTTGCTTTACTTGAACTAGTCCATCGAGCAAGCCCATTCTTCTTGATGTCTTCAATCCTGTCTTGAGACTTATTGAACAATCTTTGTCATGCTCGGATGTAAATCTTGTTCTGGGGACTGAACCATGCTCGAAGTCCTTGCTTGGAGCATATGACATCTTCTTATTGCATCCATGCTTGTCACTATGTGCTCGGACATCATGTGCTCGGATCACTTGGTTAAAACTTAAACGATCAAGTTGGTTGCTCGATTGACAATCCATACTCGATAGAAGAACACTCTAGCTCGTTGAAGTGTAGCTTGCTCGAAGCCTTAACACTTACAAGAATTCACCATAAATGGTTCTGAAGACCATGCTCGAGGTAGTAAACCATGCTCGATAGTCCAAGCTTGCTTGAAGTCCATACTTAGCCGATTTCCAGAGGAGGTTGAGAAGATTCCAATCTTCCTTAGCAAATATCCGACTCAACATGTTTGATAACTAGTGCCGTGTGTTAGCGATCGTGGATGCCTAAGGTTTAACCGGTTAGTCAGTCTGTAGTTGACACAAGATAGTTAGTCAGTTAAGTTACATGAGATTACTGTTAGTTTGCTTACTTGAATTCCCTGGTGTGATTTGCTTGTTTAATTGATTGAATACTTGATTAATTGTTCGTATATTATAAAACCCAAATTGTTTGCTAGTGTGATCGGCACTGTTAATTGGACTATTTCATAATGCTAGGAATCAGTTTCACTGCACACTGACCACATACTACTCGTGGTTCGACACCCTACTAACCCTGACTAGCTTAAGGCGATTAGGACACTGATTTAATTATTTTTTACTAGATAGCAACAGTCTAGCGTCATAATGGCGCCGTTGCCGGGGAGTTAGTGCGCTTAGTGTTTCTGTGATTAATTGATTTCTTAGTTAATTTAGTTTAATTTAGTTTTTGTTTTATTTTTAGTTTAATTTTATTTTCTCATTTTACGCGGGGTGTGTTATTTATGTAGGTAACAGGTTTATGCACACCCGCCATTCAGGAAGAGGTTCTCCACTGATTTACGAGCCATAAATTGAACGTATAGCTCGGAAGAACCGAGCTTAGATCAGAAATTCAGAAATGGACGGTCAGAACCAGAATCAAAACCAAAACCCACCACTCGATAACAATGTTTTCCAACCCGAACAAAATCCACCAAATAACCAAAACCCACCTAATACCCAAAATCCACCTAACAATTACCATATGCCACCTATTAACACAAACCAACAACCACAAAATTCTGCTCGACAATCCAGAAACCGAAACCGAAACCCTAACAGACCCGGGCCATCAGCCTCGAACAATACCCCACGGCACCGACAACCGATTATTTGAGATTTTGACCATGCCAGTATTCATACCGAAGATGAAGAAGAGGGGGATTAGAATGAGTCAGATTAGGGACATGATGGTACTAACGAGGATAACTGGAGAGTCAGACAGAATGATGGGTTCGAGTTGGTTAACGAAGTGGATGTTGGTTACGATGATGAGATTGATGAACCGGTTAATTGGAGGGGTGGAGGTCGTAGACACCAAGGCAGGGGAGGTTTTCAGAATTCGAGAGCCAGACGAAGGAATTTTGCGCCTCCGGCTTAGGGTGTTAACAATCGATTCAGACCGGCTATTTCAGATGGTGCCTCACCGATTGTCCCTCAGATTCACATACCGGGAAAACCGACATTCAAATCCCATCCGTCCTACATAAATATAGTTCCTCACTTTCATGGACTGGGATCTGAAGACCCGTATTTACATTTGTCAGATTTTGCAGCTATTTGTGGGTCTATCGGTGACTCTACATATGATCAGGATGAGGTTTGGTTGCGGTTGTTCCAGTTTTCACTAAAAGACAAAGCTAAACACTGGTTCAACTCGTTACCGATGAACAGTATTGAGAACTCGGGTGAGATGCAGCGGGTTTTCCTTAACGAGTACTATTCACAATCGAAGACCAGCGAAGCCTTGATTGAGATTCGACACTTTTCACAGTTACGGGGTGAGTTGTTTCATGAGGCCTTTACTCATTATAAAGAAATGATTAAGAAGTGCCCGCATCATCAGATTGAGTTGTGGGAATTGGTTAAGTGTTTCGTTGATGGTTTGACATACGACAATAGAAAACACTTGAAAGCTTCGTGTAATGGGCAGTTGTTGAATCGGCCTGAGGAGGATGATTGGGATTTTTTAAAGTTTATGTGTGAAGACTCCAAGTCAGAGGCATCTGCAAAACGAAGACGAAAACACGGGGTCACCAGATCAGTTAAATCAGCCTCGAGCGAGTCAGAAAGAATTGTGGAGTTGGAAAGAGAACTCGTGGGTTATCAAAAAGAGAAAAAGAAAGAGGTTGGTAAAGTTGGGGTGAAATTCCCGGTTTGTTCAGATTGTGGCGAGTTGGGGCATAAGGTAGATGATTGCCCTGGGTTTGATGAGGACGAGTATCCCGACTAGAAGGAAGTCAGTTACGCGTACGGGGATTCCAAAGGCCAAGGGTTCAATTCAAACACCTATCACCCGGGCCTGAGGAACCACCCGAACTTCAGTTACGGGAACGCCGCATGTCAGTCAAACCCAAACTTTCAGAGGTCAAGTCAGAACCGACAGCATAACAGCTACTGCCAGGGCAGTTATCAGCAGGGTTCATACAATCAGAATAGCAGTCGGGAGTATAACAGAGACGGTTACCAGGGTAACAGTTCATCGGTTAATCAGAATCAGGACCTGCAGAAGGGTAATTCAGGTAATTCAGGTGAGTCGGTACATTCGAAGTTAGATGCATTGTTGAAGTTGGTGACAGATAATCCGAAAAAGACGCAGAAACAGTTCGAGTTGACGGATAAGTCTTCAGAGGCGATGTCGAAGCAGATTGGTCAACTCACAGCAGATGTGGCGATCTTTCAGAAAAATGCGGGTCAGTTACCGAGTGATACCACGGTAAACCCGCAACACTTTAGTTCAAGCTCTAAGAAAGGAAATAATGTGCACATCAATGCGGTAAGTCTTTTACCTCATTTTAAAATTACTTGTGTTGAATTTGATTCACCACCACAGTTTGTTGAGGCGGTGGTGAAAGATGTTAGTGATAAGAATGATTATGTTGGTCAAAATGAAACAATTTTCCAAAATTAATTGAAACTAAAAACAGAAGAATTGTCTTTTTGTGAAAATTGCACTTGTGAAAAATGTTTAAATGGTAAATTGACCAATAGGAGAGATGAGAAGGTGGAGGATAATACCACCTCAAGTAAACTCCAAGACCCGAGAGTGCCATTGTTATCAATTCAAATTAGGGAATTTAAAACTGATCGGGCACTTCTAGATCTTGGAGTATGTGTTAGTATCACGCCCGGTAGTTTATATAATCAGTATGAATTTGGCCCGCTAGAAAGGGTAAACACCACCGTGGTGTTGGCGGATCAAACTCATACACTTCCTCCGAGCATGGTTACTAATGTAATGGTTCAGGTGGAAGAATTTTGCTACCCAGTTGACTTTCTTGTACTTGATTATGCTAAAGGAAATAATACACAATCTGTAGTCATACTAGGTAGGCCATTCCTTGCCACAGCACATGCGGTAATTGATCGTGATAAGGGAGTTTTAGGAATTAAGTGTGGGAACCGTGATAAACGGTTATCATTGTTTGAAAATGCTACTAACCCTCATGTTGACAAGTGTGTATCCTTAAGCAAGGATCATACAAAAGAGGAATGTTTTGTAACTGACAGGAATGAACTGAAAGGTCGCATGAAAAGGAAAGGGTGGAATGAGAGAGTGATTAGATTAAAGATGATGAGAAACTGACAACAAGGAAAGGAAAGATGGACAAGGAATTGGTGAGTTACATTGTGACCTCACCGGTTTATGAAGACACTTAATGGTCAATTGCACGTGTTTCCAGGTTCATGTATATTTTGTTGTATTTGGAACTTTGTGAGTGGAGTTCACTATAAACCCTCACGAGACCCCACTCGTTCACCCGGGCTACCGGGGGGTTTAAAGGGCTTGTTGCATACGCTAAATGCAACCGTGATTCCTACAAAAGTGAGATAGGTCTTTTAACATTTTTAACTCGTTTAACAAAAGCTATTATGAAATTAATTAATTCGGCTCGGCAATTTTTTTTATAAACTTAATAAAAAATCATTTATTTTTTAACTCTTAAAAGACCTATGTCTTACACTTGTGTGAAGCTTGCTTTTACACGTCTCAAGATTTTTCAGATTCGGTTAGTCTGTTTTGGTATTTGGAGGAGACGAGTGTGCACGAGTGTCAGCGAGAGTTTACGAGCGCGTTATGCATTGCATTATCATTCATATCAGGTGATTCAGTTTCATAATTTATTTTGTTATTTTATTTTTGAGTGTTAGAAGTGTGATATTAGATTTTTAGTGTTAGAACCATCACATTAGTGCCCCGAGTTTTTAAACTGTTAAACAGTCAATTTTAGGCCCCTCCCTCAAATGTTCGTTAATTGTTTTAAAATTTTAACATTGAGGACAATGTCAACCTTAAGTGTGGGGATGGGGGAAAATTGAAAATTTTAGCCCGACAGTACCTCGAAGTGTGTTCAGAAACCAAAGTTATTAATTATTGATTGTTGCTGTTAATGCCATGTTAGAGGCTTTTGGTCATGGTTGGTTTTTCAGCTTCTCGATAGTTTTCCTAACAATTTTTTTAAAAAGAGAAATTGAAATGGAATCGTTTAGGTAGGGATAATGAGTCAAGGGGACGAGTATACATGTTCCATATCGGCAGCCCTTATTTCCAGACATATTGTGTGAGATTAGCCCCTATACTTAATACACATATTATATAATAGATATAAAACATGTCTTGTCATTATTTGAGAGAAACTGGTATGTTTTACATAATTAGAACTTACTTGTTACATGCTTATCGAGATCTTAATACCACCACCTGCATAGAGATTAAGACTTTAGAAAACCCGTTCCGTACATAATTCCCTACTAAATATATTCCTTAACCTACATTATCCTTTAGGAGCCCATTTGGACCTTTTACTTTTTCATTTACTAAACCTACATTACACACCGATTCAGCCTTGGCCTTTATTTTATTTTCACCCGTGTGATGAAATCCAGTTCGTTATCGAGTTGTATATAGTCATAAGAGTATGTAAATAAATGCATGTTAGAGTTGTAATTATTTGTCAGTGTATTGTTTATCTGTTAAGTATTAAAAAAAAGAAAAAAAATGGTGTAAAAGAAAAAAAAAAGAAGTTATCATTTTATTTCATTTAATTGTAAATAGCAGTTCGTCTGTTTTTAACTTTGTCTATTTATTGGGTTGTATAACTGGGTTTCATTCGCCTTAGTCACTAAATATGTCTAATCTGCACCTAAACCTAAGCCTTAGCAAAACCCTTAGTCCAAGTATTTATGCAAACGGTGGGTAATGGGTGGAGATAAGACTGACTTGCAAGCATATTAAATTGTAACTCGTATTTTGTATTTGAGGGCAGAGACATATACTGGCACATCTTTTGCTGGTCCAGATATTTTAACCAAGTGGAATGTTGATAGTGTGAGGGGTATGAACATGTATACCTTAACTGGAAACAAAGTACACTTGTCTGGGCGATTCTATAGTTTTATGGTAACATTAATTGTATTTGTGGATTGTCAATCTAGAAAGTGTCAGTCTGGGAAACTGGGTATGACCTTAAACAGTGCTAGTATTAATGGTGATAATTGATTGACCTATGATGGATGTTGATGTTTGCTTGAGGGAAAGCAAAAGATAAGTGTGGGAATGTGATGTTCGGAATTTGTACATAGTTCGTGTGTTTATTTTACTTGTTTTAGTTGTTTATTTCATGAACTTTGGTACTTCATAAGTGTTTGTTATATTTCAGGTCATAGGTGATTAAAGCAGTTAATATGGACCTGTACGAGCATAGAATGAAGACCTGGGATGATGTGTGAAAGCGTATGAACAAAACCGGATGATTTGGGTAAAAGTTGATTTCAGAGTATTATATGTTGAAAACAGAGTATCATATGTTGAGCATAAAAGGAGCGTACATCAGGAGTTTTTCAAGTATGGTTTGCTGATTTAGAGTATCATACTCTAAAGTTAGAGTACCATATGCTGAGCCAGAGTGCCATTTGCTAAAACTAGAGTACCATATGCTAGACCAAAATAAACAAAACCCTATATAAGGAAAAGTTAGAGTTTGAGAATAGATATCTCTGGAAGCAGTTACCAGACCATTTTGAGATCAACAGAGGAGAAAACCATCAATTCCAATCATCTCTAATTCACCTGCATGATCCATAACATTGAAATTGAAGACCAAGAGATGATGATTCGCGGCTAATCCTTTCGAGTCATACCCGGGATGTACAATTTGTAATCTTTCAGTTATTTTCTCATGTACTAGAACAACTAATTGTAATTATCTTTTGGTTAATCTATGAGTATTGATGTTTAGTATGTTCGTGCATTCAGTCGGTTTAGGTTTTTGTCGATCAGAACGATTAGTTTGTCGGTTGCTATAATAATTGCTCGTATGATTGTTTTGACCAGATAATTGTGAGAAAGCATACGTTTGCCCTTAGTTGAGTCACACTAGCAAGGACTGTTTGATAACCAGTGCCGTGTGTTGGCGTTCGTGGATGCTTAAGGTTTAACCGGTTAGTCAGTCTGTAGTTGACACAAGATAGTTAGTCTGTTAAGTTACATGAGATTACTGTTAGTTTGCTTACTTGAATTCTCGGGTGTGATTTGCTTGTTTAATTGATTGAATACTTGATTAATTGTTCGTTAATTATAAAACCCAAATTGTTTGCTAGTGTGATCAGCATTGTTAATTGAACTATTTCATAATGCTAGGAATCAGTTTCACTACACACTGACCACATACTACACGTGGTTCGACACACTACTTACCCTGACTAGCTTAAGGTGATTAGGACACTGAGTGGATTGTTTTTTACTAGATAGAAACAGTCTAGCATCACATTATCATCCAAATTTTTACTTGCACACTCCCGCTTGAAGTGTCCTTTTTCTTTGCCCCGACAGCATATCACTTTAGATTTATCAAAACCCAAGTTTGATGTTGAACATCTACCACATTTCTTCCGATTATTTCTTTGAACATTTGAGCCCTTCTTATCACACTTGCCATGCACCGCCGTATATCAATCATTTCCATTTCTTTTTAATCAATTTGTTCGTAGTCCTATTTTGTCATGTTATAATTGCCAATACGACCAGCAACTAAACACTCGTATGACTCTAAAACTGATCCAAGAAATGCCATATGTTCCTTTACTGTATCAGTGGTCGGGTTTCCTGTATTCTTCAGATTTACAACAATGTTGCACTATATAATATCCGAATCTTGTGTGTTCGAGGCTTGAGATACTGGAATTGTTCCTGAATAACTACTACTATAATGTGGAGTAGTAGGAACATTGGTTACACAAGCTTGTCCAGTTTGCTCTGCACAAAAAGTTGTGGGAATCTTAGGATTTGATGAAGTAGCAGATTGTGAACCTTTGTAATGCAAACCAACATCTTGTGAAACTACTGTTGATTTCATCTTCTGCTTTTTCCTAAGTTCCAGTTCGTGTGCTTCAAGCTTCTCAATAAATCTTGCAAGGTTCAGCCGGCATATGCAACAGGATTTGATTGTTGAATCATTATGAATGCATCAGTCAGTTTATCAATGTACTCGTAATCAGGCTTGTCAATGCCAAACCTCTTCATTTCATTAACCAAATGATAATATCTCTCAACCAACTGTTTAAAAGTTTCCCCCCTTGACTAGAGTAAAGATATCAAATTCTTTCTTCAGTAATGCCACCTTACTTTGCTCATGTCAGGGTTTCCTCTGTCCTTATTCAATGGAGCTTGCCAAATGGAGTAGCACGAGCCATTGTGTTGTAACAGTTGAAAATTTTCTGCGTTAATGGCTTTTTGAAACAAATTCAACATCTTCTTTTCTCTTAAAAACTGATTTTTATCACCATCAGCAATCTGTGACAACCTATAGTTGTAGCCATTTTCATTCTTCGGAATAACATATTCTTCCTCAACATCCGTCCACGTCTCGTAATTCAAAGCTTGTACATAAGTTAAAACTTGTCAACCCAAGACGGATAATCTTCCATACGAAGAAGCTTCGGAGGCTTGTTTGATGATCCCATTTCATTCTCGAGGTAATGTTTTGAAGCAATGCAGAAGGTTGTGACACAAACGCACTTAGATTTTTCATGTTGGTTAACGGATAAGTTCTTAATCTGGTCAACGGATAAGTTGTGTGGTCAACATATAAGTTGTGTGGTCAACGTATAAGTTGTGTGGTCAATGGATATGTATAGGATTTCACGTATATATCTACCAACGTATATGTTCACCTTATCACATATACGGCGTATATGTTATGCGCCGTATGTGTTATACGTGGGTAACATATACGCTAAACAAACATATGCGTGAACAAGATCCATTTTGGTAATCTGACAATTTGAAGGTTCAAATGTTAATGAAATTGGATGAAAACTTGAAGGGTTTGACACGGATATGTAAGGAATGTATTTTGAGAGATTGAAGAACTTTCGACAGTTGAAATTATAGATAGATATAAAAACCTTGAAAACTTGTGATGTTCAAGCTACTAAGCCATAAGGCTCTGATACCACTTGAAAGAGGCTGTTGACCTGATGTAGATAACAATAAGGATCTCTAGATATTACAGCTTGTATCTCAAAGTGCGGAATCCAATGAGAAGTGAACAACACAAGTAAACATCAAGAATATTCTTCATTGATAACTTCAAATCTTTACAAGAAATGACACTTTAGCAACTTTCTCTCTCTAGTCTCTCACTATAAAAATCACCAAGAGTCTAAGGATTCACGCATAAGTCGCCTATTTATAGGAAACATGAAATATCATCAAGGGCATATATGATATACGGCTCATATGTTATGCGC
This sequence comes from Bidens hawaiensis, assembly GCF_021521415.1. Classification (NCBI taxonomy): domain Eukaryota; kingdom Viridiplantae; phylum Streptophyta; class Magnoliopsida; order Asterales; family Asteraceae; genus Bidens; species Bidens hawaiensis. Next base: position 348,413 of record NW_027492550.1, read on the forward strand.
CGCATAACATATGCGGTCCTTGAAACTTATGTGCTATCCTAGAATACACAAACATACATTTGACATTTCAAGCCCTATACAAGCATATCTAAGACCCTAGCAATAGACATTATGGACATTATGCTCTAACACTAGTATTAACCAAACGTGTATCGGCTTATAGTTCTTGATCCTCCTCGAGTTCCACCGTTCTACTAGTTCCTTCCATAAGGAACTTAGTTTCCAAGAACTCGGCCTAGCAATGAACGCCTTTTGTTCGGTTGGGTTGTAGAAATAATATCCCATAGAGTCTTTGGGTTATCCTACAAAGATACACTTAGTGGATCGACTTTCAAGTTTGTTTTGGATGTTGTTCTTAACATAAGCCTCACAACCCCATACCTTTAAATACGATAATGATGGAACCCTTCCATTCCATATTTCAAAAGGTGTCTTGTCCACTTTCTTGGTTGGGGCCATATTTAGAATACGGGTTGCGAAACCCCAAAATGATAGAGGCAATGTGCTTCTAGCCATCATAGATCGAATCATATCCAATAGAGTTTGATTCCTCCTTTCGGACACACCATTATGTTGTGGTGTTTCGGGTGGAGTAAGTTGTGAGATGATCCTACAACTCCTAAGATGATCTTGAATGGCATCACTAAGGTATTCACCTCCTCTATCCGAACGAAGTACTTTGATGGTTTTGTTGAGTTAATTTTGTACTTCATTTTGGAAGACTTTGAACATATCAAAAGCTTCATCTTTGTGTCTTAACAAGTATACATACACATAACGACTATAATCATCAATAAATTAATGAAGTATCTTTCACCGTTCCTTGTCATTGCCTTAAAAGGACCACATACATCCGAATGTATGATAACTAATAAGTCTTTTGCCCTTTCGTTTATTCCACTAAAGTGTTCCTTGGTCATCTTTCCTTGTAAATACGATTTACACTTATCAAATGAATCATCTTCATTTGATTCCAAAAGACCATTCATTTGAAGTGTATGCATGCGATCTTTGTTTATGTGACCAAGGCGACAATGCCAAAGATAGGTCTTACTCAAATCCATTTTGAGTTTCTTGGTGCTTGAATGGTACAACGTGTTATCAAAAGATGTGTTATCATGAACTAATTGATAAGTGCCATTAGACGGCATTGCTTTAAAATAAAAGACATCATTCATAAAAACACAAATACCATTGTCCACAAATTACAAATCATAACCACATTGTCTTAAAAGAGAAACGGAGATAATATTCCTAGTTAAACTAGGAGCAAACAAAATGTTTTTCAAAACAACTTCCAAACCATTTGGTAGCTTCAAAATGTAGTCTACTCGGGCTTCAACATCAACCTTTTCTCTGTTGCCCATGAAGAGACTTATATCTCCTTTCTTGAAATGATTACTTCTTTTGAACTCCTGCAACAAATTGCAAATATGAGTCCCACATCCGATATCCAATACCCATGTGTTGGAAGAAATAACATTAAGATCAATGTGAATCATGAAAGTTGTACATAAGGTTTGCCCTGCATTCCTCTTTTCTTTCAACTCTTTAAGATCGGTTGGACAATTCCTCATCCAATGTCCCATCTCACCACAACCAAAGCACGGGTCCTCCGCGCTAATCTTTAGCTTCTTTTCCTTTGGTTTGGGTTGTTCAGCTTTAGTCTTCCCTTTGAACTTACTCGTGACTTTTCCCTTACCTTTGGCAACCTTTGATTTAGGTTCCGGGTGATGCATCTTTCTATTTCCACCTTCATTGATCGTGAGAACCCGTAAAACCTTTTTACCCATTCCCACTTCGGCCGTTTTAAGCATTGCGTGAAGCTCACCAATGCTCTTGTCCAATCCATTCATGTTGTAGTTCATGAAAAAAGTTTCAATTTTCTTGGTTAGGCCATTGAGGATCAAATCCGTGGCTAACTCTTTTAAGACGGGACAATTTAGCCGCTCAAGTCGATCAATGTGACTTTTCATCTTAATTAAGCACATAAGATGAAACCGATTGGGTTTTTTCGAAGCATTCCACCCTAGCTTATGTAAGGAGCATTTCCTTTAGTTGGGTGATCATGTCGTATGCCCCATGATGTTCAAAATCCTTTTGAATCTCGGGAATCATAGTTCCCAACTTGAGGCTAGAAACTTGCACCGAATCCTCGGTGTATTTTAACCAATCATTATAGGCTTCAACATCATCAATGTTAGGTTCATCGGGAATGGGATCGTCTAATATGTAGATTTTTTCTCTTTCTTGGGAACGATTCTCAAGTATCGATAGCAATCCATGAAATTGTTATAGTTGAGGCGATCCTTATCGAGTATGGCTCTTAGTGATAGATTATGAACGGGTGGGATAATTGCGTTAGGTGGGTTGTTGATTGCGGCCATTTACATAATTTGACAAAGCTCAATTTTAGTATTTTCGATATCATTAATAAATTTTAATCGTTAATACCCTTATGTCTCCCAAGAAAATTAATGATTAAAATCTATAACCCAACATTACATTCAAATAGTAGTTAGGTGACCTTTATCTACTATTTAAATTAATAAGGTAGTCAACGTTTGACGATTGCAACCCTTTGCAACCTTTAGTTTTATGGGATCGATTAAACAACTTATGTTTAGTTGGCATGTTTAATCCCATCAACACCATCGTACGCCATGCTTTGGTGAGCCTATTCACATGGTTTCCAAATTAAGTCGTCCTACTTACACACACGTGTGAGTTTACACTTATAAATGGTTAGGTAACCTTTATCCCACAAACATGGTAAACCCACCTCAAACTCACAAGTTTCCTCCAATGTGGTTAGGTGACCTTTATCCCACATCGAGTTCCCAAGTGATTCGAGTGTTGTATAAAAGGATGGTCTTTGACTTGTTTTCAAAAAAAAATTAACGTCCAAACAAAACAACCAATCATCCAAATGACTTAATTCTTCAAGATTACCACATGCATGTAAAGTATAATCTTGAAAAACCAAGGGGTAACCAAAAACCCAAAAGGTTTCAGCCATATGGTGAACCACACCATAAAACCCGAAAAGTTTTAGATCTATTGAAGCATGCATTCGTATAAGCGGCTCTTGATGCCATTGTTTGGTTTTAACAAGATTATCAAAGTCATATAACCTCTTTTATATGACAAAACGCAGCAGATAAAATAGTTTTAAATCTTGTTATTTAGATGAATAGAAAACCAATTTTATATGTAAAACCAAAACCCGGATCCATATACGAAACTACATGCTTACCAACCAAAAAGTGTTCATGCAAGATAAACTTTCAAGGAAGCTAATGAAGATGAAGAATACGATGGTTGAATGGCTAGTCTTCAAAGAGAAGAGCCTCAAGCTTGTATACCCTTCAAGCTTCCAACAAACACCTTTGTCTTGCTAGGAATTTCATTTGAAAAACTCCTTGTTCTTCCTCTTGTTGGCCTAAAATGGAGAAGAAGAAGAAGAAGAAGAAGAAGAGAGAGTTTTTGGTTGCTTCTTGTGTGTATGATAGAGAAAGATGGATGTGTCCAATGCACTACCCAAAAAGCCAATTAAAACTCTTGCATGTTTTTGAACAATAAAGACATGAGAGAGAGGTGGGAAGGGGGGGGGGGGGGGGGACTTTGGCAATTCAAAATTCAAAATCCTTTTTATTAAAAAACCTATGTTATGTTTTGTATAAAAATGTGACATAGCATGGTTCAAGTAACATGCAAAAGTAATAAGCCTTACATTTAGTTATTTAACCAACTTTAAATAACATTATGAAATGTCTTCTCTCAAAATATAAATCATCCATAAGATTTATTTCACAAGTGCAATGTATATAGAAACTCCTTTCCAATTATGTTAATATTTATTTACTATGATCATATCCTATAAACAAATATTTTTGGTGTTTGTCTAGCTTGTTATTGGGTATGAGCCGACTTGGGTCATAACATACTAGCCACATCAATTGTAATATATGTCTTGGGCAGACCGAGTCCAACAGGTACGTCCCATTAGACCCTCCCACCATAAAAGTGTGTACGCGTATGAGTCACTTCCACCAACAAAAACAGTAAACAACTTGCATGCAATCACATAATTTACAAGCATTGTTATATAAAACAAAAACATACGAGACACATATGTGAATTTAGTTTATAACAAGAAACATGATATAACAATAAAATTCTGTAACATACTACTCCCTTAAAGTTTAAAAGATGAAAAAGGGGTTATCAAAACTCACCTGTTAAATAAGTGAGACGGCCTAATAAGCACAAATGGCTTTGAGTGACTTGCAACATTTTGGATTTTCCAAACCCGTATTCGTTTACGTTTAACCTGACCCAAAACATTTTTAGATCACTATTATTATTAAAAATCAAATATTTATGAGTATTTAAGTTTCTAGTGTTCATAGTTTACCCCTCATACTTTATATAAATGCTCATTCCGTAATTATACCATAAAAGGTTCAATAATTGATCAATAAACAAACTTCAAGGACCATTTATGTCAAAAATCAAATTCAGACCTTCATAGGCCCGGGGCGCTGCACTACGGGCTACCCCTCCCCCCCCTTGTCCATGCGATGCGTTTGGTGCACTTTGCAGATCCTTATTCCGATTTCGTTTCCAATCTCGTTTTTTGGTATAAAATAGTTAATTTTAGGCCTAAAGGATAGAACTAAGGTCCAAGAAAGTGGTTATAACTAAAATATAAATCTATATACGTTTCTTGCAGATCAAGATCATATCTTTCGGTTTATTTCAATGATTTTCTCATTAAAATCATATATACTTGTTTAAACGAGTGATATGTCCATAATTGGTTCGGTTTTACAATTCCTATATAAACAACCCTCATTCATCTACCACAAAACTTTAACCTAAACCTTAAGGGACTTCTCCAACCGTCACCTCTCACTGATAATCATAATTCTCATAGGTTTTGCTATTTTGTTGAAGAACCGTTCATAAACCGGTTGACTTTGCATGCGTATGGACCATTGACTCGTCATATCTCACTATTCTTTCACTTTCCGGGTAAGTTGTAAACTAAGTTTTCATTCATAAAAATTCCCTAGTCAATAACCTTCCATCAATTTATGAGATTGAAGGGTGTTGACTGGTCAATTTCTTTAAAACCCATATATAAAGGGCAAAATAACAGCTTGTTTGACTTAACGTTTTCACATACATCTGGTCGGATTCAACGTTCGGTCCAGAAGACTTTTATTCTCATAACGAAATTTTAAGGCTACTTACCAAAACCCGACTTCCTACTCGCTGTTCGGATTATGGTCAGTACCAGCTCGCTTAAATCTTAAATCTAACATAATTTCAGTTCTAAACATCCGTTTGGATAGATTCCAGTGGCAACGAGTTCGTTTTTACTTACATTATCATATCTCGAAGTTTCAGGTTCTGATTGTTAATCTTGTTTGACACGTAGTGGACGACTCGCTCATTCGTTAACTCGCTTAATCGCATTTATATTAGCTTGTCTTTAATCTAAGGTGATTTTTGTCATTCCCCTATTTTACTAAGTTTTCTTAACATTATGCGTATTATTCGTATTTCATACAATATATATATATATATAACAATAGCAAACATGTAGTTGTCTGTGACTTAATCAAATATACGTGTTAAATACTTACTTGTATTAATTATTCATTTATTCGTATAATTCGGAGGGGTCCGGCATATTCCCTTGTATAGGGTTCTCATATTATTTACCAACGCACGATTCGCTTGGCAACGGTATCACCACTTGTTTATGGTTTGATTCATTTACCGCGCTTACTACGTTATGATTTTTTATATTAACATGCAAAACTGGTGATAAATCTCACTCAACTTTATGTTAACTTTCATTTTCTATGCATATGTAGGCATCATGTGAATTTGAAGAATGAAGTTTGGATAGTAGACAAGACCATAGGATTTATTGGAGACAAACATAAGCTAAATTTGTTATATTTATTTATTTGACTTGCTTTGTTATACTTGGATATTGTGTGTACATTTGAAATAAAATAACTAATTAGATATTGTCATTTTTATTCATGATAGTAACTTCGAGCTGTGAGAAATCGGGTCACGCCCCGACATTTACGCCTTAGGTTGGGGTGTGACATATTGGTATCAGCGCCGAAAGTTATAAGATAGATCGTTAGAAATTGTCCTAGTCATATGCTTCGAGATAGTAACTTGGAGATAGTAACTTTCATTTTCTACGCATATGCAGGCATCATGTGAATTTGAAGAATGAAGTTTGGATAGTAGACAAGACCATAGGATTTAATGGAGACAAACATAAGCTAAATTTGTTATATTTATTTATTTGACTTGCTTTATTATATTTGGATATTGTGTGTACATTTGAAATAAAATAACTAATTAGATATTGTCATTTTTATTCATGATAGTAACTTCGAGCTGTGAGAAATCGGGTCACGCCCCGACATTTACGCCTTAGGTTGGGGTGTGACATATTGGTATCAGCGCCGAAAGTTATAAGATAGGTCGTTAGAAATTGTCCTAGTCATATGCTTAAGACCCTATACGTGCTTATCTGAACTGCCTTATGTGCTATTTAATTGTTTACAGCTTAATTAGATTAATTGTTTTATTGTATCTTATTTTATTTATTTATTGCAAACACACACACACAAATTTCGAGGCTAGGCCTCACATTCAAAATAGTTTCTAAATCTTTTATTTTTGGTAGGTTGTCTTTTATTTTGGGAAATTCCTTAAGAATTCCCGTGTTTTGTTTTTACATCCTCACCTTAGGGCATGGAAGTAGGGCATGTTCGGTTAGTAGCCGTAGGGGTCAAGAGAAGTGTGAGTTGGGCCTTGGCAAAATGGTTCCAAGAACCCAAGGTAAGACGTTATTCCTTACCTGGAGAATAACCTGACCATAGTACTCGAGTCTCTAGGCCAAAGCAAAACAAGATGTCATATGACCGGACCTTAAGTGATCAAACGTAACCGATTTAACGGTTGCACTCCTTTTATAAAAACAGAATTCACGGTGATTCATGGCTAAATTCGAGAAAACTTCCAAAAACTGTGTTTTTAAATTATTTTAAAATGCTTAGTTGGGTGAAAAATCCATGTAAATCCATGGGCACTCCAACTATCCATTTCTTAAACCGTTTTCAATTTGATTTTTGGTTGGAACGTATTGTCCGGGGTGGTTCCCGAGATACACCAACTACTCATATTTGATCCGTTGATTCAATATTTAGTTGGGTCGGTTAAATGTCATGTAACGCTCATGGTTCGACCAACTCCATTGATATGATAATTCGTTAATTAGTTGGGTCAGTTAAATGCCATGTAACGCTCATGGATTGACCAACTCAATTGTTTATTACTCTTTATTTTAATTGGCCCAATAAATTACCATGTAAAGCTAATGGGAGGCCCGATTCACAAACTTTATGTTGCTTATTTAGTTGGACCATTCTAATTGCCATGGAAAGCTCATGGGAGGTCAACCCGTTTGATATGTTTGGTTATTTTATTTGGGACCTCGAGCTACCATGGAAAGCCTAATCCAATAACATTTTTACTTTTGGAAAATTTTATAAACATAATTTATTTAATTAAATGCCTCAAACTTCTTCACATTATTTTAAATCCTGACTCGTCCTCGAGTCTTCACTAGCTCAATTTTATATACATACATATACATACGCATCTATATTATTTCACATCAATTCATTCCCACAACTTACCCATCATCTTATAAATTTTCATTGTTGATCTTCGTAGAATGTCTTCTCAACCTCATCGTCGTAACAATCGTCGTTCATCGACTCCTCATGATCGCCGTTTAGCTGCTCAAATCACGAAGGAATTTACTACTGCTTTACCTGAGGTCGTGTCTCAACTGCAAGGCATCAATGGAGCCGCTACTACATCAAACAACTACCACTACAAGAACTTCACGACTGCTAGACCACCTCCTTAAAATGTCGAGGAGAATGCTACTAAACTCCTCCGCTGATTTGAGAGGATAGAGAATATCTTTATCCACTGTGAGTGTCCGGACAACAAACGGACTAGGTTCGCCTCAAGCGTCTTCGAGGATCGAGTTCTCACATGGTGGAACTCTTTTAAGGCTCTCCAAGGTGTTGAAGAAGTTTTGGCTATGCCGTGGGATGAACTTAAGGATGCATTGAAGAGAGAGTTTGTCCCGAGCATTAACTACAAAGGCTCGAGACGGAGTATTGGGAGCTTAAACAAATCGGTGGCGACAACTCAACTTACTTGAACCGTTCCAAGGAACTTAGCCTGCTAATACCTCACCTCGTAACCCCTATGTCTCGTGGTATTCAAAAGTATATCCGTGGATTGCCGATGATTTTCCGTGATGTCGTGGTTAGTCGAGACCCTCTCTCGATCGAGGAAGCGATTGCTCTTGCTGCTTCACTCTCTAATGACCATGTTAGGGATGGAACCCTACCTCGCAAGGATGCTAAACCTACTCTTGACAAGTCTAAAATCAATTCCTCAACCGATACTAAAGCCGAACCTAAACCAACTCCGCAAGATAGTAACCCTTCTCACCACAAACGTAAAGCCAACCACCACAACTATGCTGTTAAGCAAGCCAACTCTCAACCCTCTAACCAAAATGCTCCTAATAAGAAAACCTATACTGGACCTTTCCCATTATGCTCTGTTTGTAACTACCATCACCTGCCTCAATCTCCCTGTCGTGTATGCACCAACTGCAACCGTTATAGTCACCTTTCTAACATTTGCCATGCACCGCCCGGTACTCAAACTACCCCACATGCTCAACCCGGCGTTCCTAACACCCGTGCTTGCTACAATTGTGGAGATCCCTGTCATCTTCGCGATGCGTGCCCTCCACTTATCCATGCACACCAAGCTCAAGCTATGCATGCACCCTACTACGCGACCAATGCTCATCAAGTCCCAACCCATCAACCATATGTCCTTCAAGCTCCCCTCGTCAACCAAGATCCCCCATACTTAACTCAACTTTATCAAACCCCATACCCGCAAGCACAAGTTTACCCAACTCACTTCAATCAAGCCCCACTTATGCAAGCTGTTCAATTTCAACCTATCCAAGCTATCCCAAACCCATCCACCCCGATTGCTCAAGTTCTTGTGGATCCAAGTACCTCAAGTGCCCCAAGTCAAGTGAATTGAGCCAACCATAACTGAAGATCCTTGAAGACTCTGAATATTTTTGTTGCTTTATTTATTTCCATTTTAAGCCATCTTATCTTTTCCGTTTATGCGTCGTATCCACTCTTTGGTTATTTGTGACATTTGATGATTTTAAGTTGAACTATTTGCACGTTTTCATCTTATGAATGACGTTTCCTTTTATAAATTGTTAGGATATTGTGCTCTTATCTTATTATCTTATTCGTATTCATCACGATTCATTATAACGTCCGCTTTAAGAAATTAATTCAATCTACAAAATTCGTATCTTTTCCATAAAAGTTGTTTTAGAAATTACACGGTTTTATTTATAGCTCGAACATTTATTAATTATATTTAAAATTATCAAAACGTTTGTTTCTTTCCAAAAAATAATGGTTTCCAATGTTTTATTAACCCACATAATGAAACAAATTATGCGAACCATCCGACGATAAGAGTCATTATGGTCCGGAACATAATTATACAAATCCTCGCATGGAAATCATAATACGTACAATTGTGTGTCATGATTTAGAACCTAAGGTAGCTTGGGTAACGGTACGAAAGATGAGATGATAAAGACAGGGTGAATACGCCACTGGTACATCCTATATATAAGTGCCCTTATCGGATTGTCATTTGAAGTGTTGCTTCGGTTATTAGAAGTTCTATGTTATGATATTTTCTTTAAAAGTTTAATTGTTTTCAAAACAATAATGATTTGGTTTTCCCCCTAATTTCGGGACGAAATTCCCTAAAGTAGGGGAGACTGTAATGGATTTTACAAACCCGTATTCGTTTACGTTTAACCCGACCCAAAACATTTTTAGATCTTTATTATTATTGAAAATCAAATATTTATGAGTATTAAGTTTCTAATGTTCACATTTTACCCCTCATACTTAATATTATTGTTTATTCCCTAATTATACCATAAAAGGTTCAATAATTAATCAATAAACAAACTTTAAGAACCATTTATGTCAAAAATCAAATTCAGACCTCCATAGGCCCAAGGCGCCACGCGTCGGGCTACCCCTTGTGTGACATTTGAGCCAAAACAATGTACACCTCAGTACGTATTTATCGATTAAGCAAATAAACGTCTTTTGCGTAACAAACGAACGATTAACCGAGCGGATCGGGTTATGACCCAGAAATCCCGGGGGGGCCATCTATAAGTGTTATACGTTTAATATAAGCTAAAATATTAGTAATATGGCCTTAGTTCGATAGCAAACAAGTTAAACGAAAACATGCTCGTTTAACTACCCGCTATAGATTTAAACGCAAAAGATAGTTACAAACCAAGCATTGTATCATCCGTTAAGCCGAAAAAGACTTACCAAACACTTATTTGAAATGTTTTAAGCGATCCATGAAAATATTTTTGATTTTTACAAACATATGGTATGTTTTTATAATTTTACACAAAACTAGCCGAAAAACACTCGTTTTCGCGCTGTTTGACGCACCCGATAAGTTTTTCGCGCCAAAAACCGAACCCGAACTAAATTTGGACTGGGCTTTTTGTGTTTGGGCTTTTAGAATCAGATTAATGGGCCAAATTGGGCCTAAGGTGGCCCAATCTTTCTTGTGGCCGCAACCTTGGACCCCCCCCCCCCGTTATTTTTATAAAACTCGTTATGTAAGACAAATTTATTCATTCCATTTAACCAAAAGCTCAAGTACAAGCAGCTGCAAACTAATTTTCTAGAAACTCTTCAAACCCTAAGGTAAACAACTTGAATAAGCTACTTTTACACTTGTTTAACATTGATTAATACCAAATAAACATAGTTTGATTGCCAAAAATCATTCCTAACAATGTAAAAACCCTAAAAATGGTCCATAAACATTTTTTGATCATACACATGGTGAGGAACCTGGTTTGATAGTTTTTTTGGCCATAATCACGGATTAAAGGGTTGAAACGGCGTTTTTACGGTTCAAAAGTTCGTTTTTGTGCACTAGCCGAAACCCTAAGTTAAGGGCTGTTATGTTGATGAAAAATTGTTTGGTTTGTGATATAGGACTTGTACTTAGCTTATATAGAAGCACAAGAACCCGGAAATTGGATTAAGAGAGCGAAAACGGGCGAAAACCGCAAAGGTAATGCCGAAATGTTCGATTACGGGCTGTTTAGGTTAAGGTTGTGATGTGCATATTATTAGACCATGAAATTTTGCAGGGACATCAGGGACCATATCATTGAGTCCCTGTTCAAATTTGGTAATTTTTCGACCATCCAAAAATATTTTGTGAATTTATTACCGAATTGTAACGTTTAATGGGGAAAAATAGTTAAAATGCTTCAAATATTATAAAATTTTTCTGGGAACTTAGATTTATTGTATTTTGATCACATATGAATTTTGGAATCATTTGGAGAATTTTAAAGGTGTTTTGTACACATGCGTTCGTACGAATTTTTATAGCCGAATTTGAGCCAAAAAGAATATTGAACAAGCTTTTTACATTCTAGAATTGATACAGGTTGTTTTGGGACATGATTTGAGTATTCAAGAAATTTTGTGGAATTTTTGGAAATTTTTTGGGATAAACGGATGATTTTCAGGTAAAATATAGCTGATAAAATGAATTTTTATAAATTAATAAATTAGTAAATAATTCCAGAAATATTTTTATAAAAATCTACATATTTTAATTGATAGGTGGCTAAATTTTCATAATTTAATAATTAACGGTTAATTAATTATACTAATTTGAAGATTAAACAATTTCAGTTTTTATAAAACCGGCAAGTTCGCCACTAACGAACCTGCGGGAATATCAAAACACCAAGAGTGATCAAAAATCATATTTTTGGATTAATTAAGTAAAAACAAACTTTTCTATGAGAAACCTGGCCAATCCGAATAGATTGTGCGCGTTTCTTCTTAACTCAAACTGAATAAACGGAAATGGGCCCCGAGGCTAATCCGGTACCCCAGTATGTGATCCTTCTTTATAACTTAATCATTTTATTAACCAATACATTTACCCAAGCTTATTTCCCCATAACTATTTTCTGAACGCGTAAACGAACAACTTGGCCCAGCTGGAAAAACGGGAATTTGAGCCAAGTTCGGTTTTAAGTATTAGACATTGAACAACATCACAACCTAAACCTATTGCCACTTTCTGAGCGTTCCAGCTATACCCAGATTAGTTATACAGCCCGGTTTAGTACTGAGATTATAATAATATTAAAATATTATATTATTATAATATGGACTAAAGGGACTAAGTGATAGCAAGGGAAACGAACCCTGAGCTGACCTCGCACTGAGTGCCTACAAAACGGTGAGTTTCATGACCCCTCTTTTCAAACTGTTTACAAACCTTTGGGGTGAAAAGCTTGTTTATATACATTATCTATCAGAAAACGGTTCAGGATATAGATTATCTGAACATGTATATATGAAAAGTCCCTACAACCATAATGATTAACTACGTGCTGATAAAAGGTGATTATTATCATTGATCGGTATATTAAGTGGAGACAGTACGAATGACAAAACATAATGAAATTACACATGACAACATGTTTATACAAACACGTCATGTAATGTTAAACATAACTAATTTGGGAATAATGTGGTCTGTAATGGCCATGGGGCTATTGTGGGTTTAAGGGGGGCCACAATAGTACTAAACCAAAGTTGAGTATGGCCTATGAGCCAAGTTCTGCTGCAACTTACTAAACCAACTAAAGTTGAGTATGGCCTATGAGCCAAGTTCTGCTGCAACTTATAAACCAAAGTTGAGTATGGCCTACGAGCCAAGTTCTGCTGCAACTTACTAAACGAAATAACTTGATTATGACATGAGTGTTAAGAAAATATTATGATTATATATGTTGTGGGCGGAAAGGGGGCCACAGTGATTAGTAATACGTGATAAATACTATATATATGTGTGTGTGTGTGTGTGTGTGTATTGTGTGTATATATATATACATACTATGTGGATAGGTGTAGGAAATTCTATGTGTAGAAAATAATAATTGTTTGTGTATACAATGTGTAATGTTTGAGTTACATGAAACCATTGTGGTCAGAAGAGGGACCATAGTGGTATTTTACTTGGAACCGTTGTTGGCGGAAAGGGGGCCACAGTGGTTGATTTTATTTGGAAAATGAAGGCATGAAGTACGAATGAGCAGTCACGATTTTATCGTAGTCTCAAACTCTATCATAAACTTATATACATACATATCAGTATACAAAGACGTAGATATACATATATAAATGTAAATACATTTTCTTATATACGCGTGTACATACAAACTATGACTGTATGGTGCGCAGAAATGATTTCGTTAAAACTTATGAAACTCACCAACTATTCGTAGTTAACCTGTTTCAACATGCTTTACAGGTAATCAGATATGAGAAGTAATTTTCTGTGCGTTACGTGTCTGACTGGTGATTGATGTCGTGGGCATTTGAGTTAGAAGTAAAGCAGATGAAGAACCGGTTTGATTGTATCACCTAGTCTGTAAAAGATGTTAGAATAATGTAATATATTATAAACTAGTTAGTAATGCTTCTTTATGAACAATGTATTTGATACCAGTTGTATCTGCTGCATTTCCATTTTACGCTTCCGTAATTCGCTTAACGGGGTGTGACACCTTGTCATGTGACACGTTGGGTGCACTGTGCAGATCCTTAGTCCAATTTCGTTTCCTATCTCGTTTTTTGGTATAAAATCGTTTATTTTTGGCCTAAATGGAGAGAATTAAGGTCCAAGAAAGTGGTTATAACTAAAATATAATTCTATATTCGTTTCTTGCAGATCGAGATCATATCTTTCGGTTTATTTCAATGATTTTCTCATTAAAATCATATATACATGCTTAAACGAGTGATTTGTCCATAATTGGTTCGTTTTTGCTATTCCTATATAAACAACCATCATTCATCTGCCACAAAACTTTAAAGAGACTTCTCCAGCCATCACCTCTCATTGATCATCATAATTCTCTTCGGTTTTGATATTTTGTTGAAGAACTGTTCATAAACCGGTTGACTTTGCATGCGTGTGGACCATTGACTCGTCTTATCTCCATATTCTTTCACTTTCACTTTCCGGGTAAGTTGTAAACTGAGTTTTCATTCATAAACATTCCCTAATCAGTAAGCTTTAATCGATTTCTGAGATTGAAGGGTGTTGACTGGTCAATTTCTTTAAAACCCAGGACAAAACAGTCAACTAGTTTGACTTAATGTTTTCTCATACTTCTGGTCGGATTCAACGTTCGGTCTAGAAGACTTTTATTCTTGTAACGAAATTTTAAGGCTACTTTCCTAAACCCGACTTCCGACTCGCTGTTCGGATTCTGGTCAGTACTAGCTCGCTTAAATCTTAAATCTAACATAACGTGAGTTCTAAACGTCCGTTTGGATTGATACCAGCGGAAACGAGTTTCTTTTTACTTACATTATCATATCTCTAAGTTTCAAATTCTGATTGTTAATCTTGTTTGATGCGTAGTGGACGACTTGCTTATTCGTTAACTCACTTATTCGTATTTATATTCGCTTGTCTTTAATCTAAGGTGAGTTTTTTCATTCCCCTATTTTACTAAGTTTTCTAAACGTTTTGGGGCATATGCGTATTATTCGTATTTCATACTATATGTATATCAAATAATAGCAAACGTGTAGTTGTGTGTGACTTAATCAAATATACGTGTTACATGCTTACTTGTATTAATTATTTATTCATTCGTATAATTCGGAGGGGTCCAACATATTCCCTTGTATAGGGTTTTCATATTATTTACCAACGCCCGATTCTCTTGTAAACTGTATCACTACTTGTTTATGGTTTGATTCATTTACCGCGCTTACTACGTTATGCTTATTTATATTAACATGCAAAACTAGTGATAAATCTCAATCAACTTTATGTTGACAAACTCTTTCATTTTGTACGCATATACAGGTATCATGTGAATTTGAAGAATGAAGTTTGGATAGTAGACAAGACCATAGGATTTAATCAAGACAAACATAATCTAAATTTGTTATATTTATTTATTTGAATTGCTTTGTTATATTAAGATATTGTGTGTATATTTGAAATAAAATAATTAATTAGATATTGTCATTTATATTCATGGCAGTATCTTTGAGCTATGAACAATCGGATCACGCCCCGACATTTCCGCCTTAGGTTGGGGTGTGACATGAGTGAACCGATAAAGTTCGGTTCAAAGAGCAACCTTAGATAAATAAACTAGGATCAAAATTAGGTTGAAGAAAATAAGAAAAAAAGGTGGCTAACATGTTCGGTTTATAATTCTTAGACGAAAAGGTTTGTTAAAATATATTTTTATTTTATTTTTTATTAGTTGAAAGAAAAGGCAAATCTTTGGTTTTAAGTAGATATATTTTAGCCTTAGAAAAAGAGTAGGATATAATAATTATTAGTTAATTTAAACGGGTTTGGTTAATTTTCGGACCTAACATTATTCAAGAAAACGGCTTGAACGAGTGCGTCGTTTTTGGTCGGACACGAACACGGTTTAAATTGGGTTTGTGTCTAGTATGTTTGAAATTGTAAGTTGAGGATAGAAAACTTTAGTCTTGTTTATTAGTTTGCAAAAGTTAGTTTTTTTAACATAGTTTTTTTACCGAACATTAGACGGGCCAAGTAACAAAGGATGATACGTCACCATGTAGGTCAATTGGGTTCTACAATAAGATAATGACCAACTTGTGTTTCAGAAATAAGAACAAACATTACCCGATGATTGATTAAATAAAGAGTAAGACTTGAACAGATTGACTTTTAATAGTTAAACCACCATGGACTTGAACACCAAAAAAGAGCTAGAGCATGAGTGAGAGTTAATTGGGTTGTGGTAAAGGATTTGCAAAGGTAGAGCACGAATTTATAGTGCAAGAGTCGTTAATAACAATGTTTGACCGGATTAATTGGTCAAACTAGTCTTTCACCTAGTCTTAAGCATGAGTTAGTGATGAAATTAAATGTTTTGACCAAGAATTGATGAAAGGTAAAGATTTATACATTTGAATATAGTCTAGGTGAATTAAAGATCTTCAAAACCAAGTCAAAAGACGAATCTCATGAACAAAAGTCATGGAATTAGTCAAAATAAATTGAATGTCATTCAAAATATGAAATTAATCATAATTAGTGAAAAAATAATAGTTGAAATGTAATCAAAACATAAATGAATTGAATTGATCTTGACTCAAACTTTATGAATTGAATTGATCATAAACAACTTAATGATTATAAATATTCAATAAATTAACCATCTTTAATATTAGCTGAAGGTCCAAATTACATCGAACATCTTAAACGGATCGGGTTTCGGGTTTGAAAATTAACGAATTTTACAGAATTCACAACTTTTGAAAATTTCGTCCGGAAATTTAAATAAAAATAAATTTAGAAATGAAAACAACTACTATATAGAGTAGTTAAAAGTTTTAACAAATTTTATCTATATAAATAATAATAGCAGTATTTGAATATCAAGAAAAATACCACAAATGGAAAATATGACAAGTACACTTATATATAGGATGTATTAGCGGCGTATCCACCATGCACATATCATACTGCATTTGTCTCGTTTACCCAGATCATTCTAGGTTCCGAGTTATCGCACATGACCATACTTACTATGATTTCCATGCAAGAACTTTGATAATTATGTATCAACCCATAATTACCTTTATCATCAGATTGTCCACATAATCCATCCCATTGTGTGTGTTTTAATAAATAAAATAAAATCTTATATGAAAGTTTGAAAATCAGGAACAATGAACTATAAGGATTAAAACTAACAAGAATATGATAAGCGAAATCTTGAGGTCAAGGATAAGGCAAATATATTATGCTAGTAAATAAATGAAACTTTTGAGGTTCAAACAACATACACGATGTTATTTAGGTTTAAAACGAAATTAACAAAAATATTAACGTTAAAAAAGGCATAAACGATGTTATCATAAGACGATATAAATGAAAATATTGAAGCTAAAACGAAATAAACGATGTTATCGAGGTTAAAATGATATAAACAAATTTACGAAGTAACACAAAATAATGAGAATGATGAATGAAAACGTTAAGGTCATGAACATCTCAATAAATAAGTGAAGTATTGGGATCAAGAATAATAGGGTGAGTTGAGCTAACAAAACATAATCAAATAAGCCGATAAAGCATTGGGTTTAAAAATAACAAAGTAAATAAACGATACTTGGTGACAAAATAACAAAATAGATAGTTGAAACTTCGAGATTGAGTATAACAAAGTAAAACATTGGACTCAAATTGATGAAACACTGTGATCTAGAATAAGAAGATGATTAGATAAAACATTGAGCGGAAAAGGAACCTAAAAAATAACCAAAACAATTCATGTATAGTAAATATATATATATATATATATATATATATATATATATATATATATATCTCAAAATGAACATGTGATTTCTACTAGATAGCTATAGTAATAGTCCTGGTTATAAATAAACGAATCCTTTTAGAGGTAACCGGTCATAGATAGCCAAAGGTAGGAATACGGTTTCTATTAGATAACTATGTCCACAACCATGTTCATAGCTCCAATTTGCACTAAACTATTACGTTCATGGGAAATCGGTCAAAGACCGCGAACTTGAGATAAATAAAAAAGTAAACAGATTCAGCAATGCAATCATGTATTATAGATGATGCAGTATTTGTGTGTTTTGTGCGAGGGCGCGATGACGTCATGGATCGTAGTCACTGTTTACATCGAACAAACTCTAATGGTTTGTTTTAATAAAAATTTTAATATACATCACAAACCTTGTCCCAAAAGATTACATCGAAATTGTTTCAAAATATTTTACAAACCACAAGTCTTAGATAACGATGAGTTTCACAAATGTAGAGTTTTTAAAATATGGCCTACATCCTATAGGCTATATGATGAAAACTCCCAAAATGCATCATAGTGCGTGTGACTCCATATATGTTTTCATTGCTTCAATTACCTGATAATGCATGTATAAAAAGTCAACAAAATTGTTGGTGACTTTCACGGTTTATGTGACATCTAAAATATGTGCTTTAACGAGTCGACTGACAGTGTCGTATGTAGACAATTCCTCAAATAGTTACCATGAGCTCTATGATCAAGACCTAACAGCGTTTTTTTTGGCGCCCCTCTTGATGTTCTAATGTGAAAATATCGAAGTCATCTGCTGGACAAATATCACCCGCTAGATCTCCAATCTAAGTTAGTGCGACTAACCACGGATGGGGTGTGTTAATCCCGAATAGTACTATTCATATTGGCCATGTCTACAATAGTTAATGATCATAGATTCTAGGGGACTTTGGTTGCATTATTGTTTCCAACCCATGTAACAAAATGAGACCGCGTTTCTACTCGTTTCCAAACATGTGTTTCTCCATGTATTCCCCCCAGGAGTTTCAAAACAATTTAATCAAAAAGGAGCCATGAGACTCACCTGATTCTCGAGCTTGCGCGAGATAATATAAAAACCCAAGTCTCGTCCTACAAGTGCCCTATAATGTGCAAGAACAATTTAGGTCCTTTGTTTCGTTTCCGCACTAAAGTGTTTCATGATAGCGTTTCACCCAACTCGTTAAATATTTTTCAGTAGTGTGTCAACTTAAACGTGACCCAACAACCCGTTGATGATAAGTGTCGTGATTCTCATTTATATAAAATTAAATATTAAATTAGCGTTTTTGCCTCCTAACACTAGGTCGGCTTTTCATATCCGACATGTTCGCTTTTATTCACGTGATATATATATATATATATATATATATATATATATATATATATATATATATATATATATATATTTCTAGAGATTGATAAGTCAAAATATAAAATTATATTTTATGTTTTCTAAAATACCGTTTTCGTTTATAAGGTTTTATAATTTAGTTTTTCCCTTTACTCAAAGATATTTTCCATATAAATACATGTATACTTTTTTTTTAAAACTTTCATATTTCCAAATATGCTTTTAATCTCCCCACACATAACTACCTTAAATAATTATGTTTAGACATCAAACGGCGATCTCATAAAACTCATTTCTTTAAATGCGCTTTTATGCATATCAAGACACAAACACATGTGCTTTTATTCTTTTATAACTCATCCAGTTTTAAACTTATTCCAACTTGCATGTTCTATATATTTATAATGCATTATAAGTCATTTATAAACGATTTTATTTATTTCAAAACCCCTTAGTTAACCAAGTATTTATTATCAAAGCATAGTTATACATATACATAGAGCTTAAATACATGGATCTTAATCATTCTTTTGTGTGATATCAAGACACAAGCATACTTTATTTGTAAAATGGATTTTAATAGTTGTTTTACACTAAATCAAGTTTAAAACCCATGCTAATTTACCACACCCATGACATAATATTATGATTTAGCCTAACTTTTTGGGTGATTAAGATCATGAATAATATATAAGCTTCTAATAGAATAGAGATTAGGTTAGGTTACACTTACTGTTGCTAGGATTAGAAAGAATAGGGAAAAAAAATTAGATAATGTTGTTGGCTTCTAAATGACTTCAAGTTTTCCCAAAAGCTCCTAGTTAGTTGTTTACTCTTGAGATTTACTTGTAAGGAGATGGAATGTGAAAGTGTGTTTGCTGTTTGAACGGTAGCCAAGAGCACAATAGTCGTGGCTCTTGGGGCTGATTTCACCAAGAACAAGGAGGGCAAAGAGATAAAGTGGTATGTGGGATTTAAGATATTGGTTTCCTTATATAATTCATGAATGAAACGATGGTTAATTGAGTGAGGAAATGACTAAAAGATCAATAGATGGGTGTGGTGCCATCATCAGCCAAAGTCAATGGCTAGGGGGTAGGGTAATGGGTGGTTTGGTGAATGAATTATGGGATTGTGGATAATGATCTTTGACCTTTGTTCTTGTATCATAAGTTTTATTTTACTCCCTAGATATTTGACATACTTTAACAAGTTTAAATGCATGTATGTGTATCTTCAGCCAAGGGCTTTAAGCCGTGAGGATGTGGTTTAGGGACTTAATGATGATTAATTTGTTAATTAATGCTATTGAATGCTAAATTTAAACATTTGATTAGTTTTTTACGTGTTAATTATAATTCACTTAAGTTTAAATTATTTATCTAGCTAACAAAGCGTTAGAGAAAATGAGCTCAAATATATACTTTAACATATACATTTCCTATAATTATTTTAGTTTTGTGAACGAATAAATACTTATAAATTTATGTATTATTGTCGCGTGTTTCATATATATATATATATATATATATATAAGTGCATTTGTAGTTCGTCCCAAATGGACTAGTGATTCGTGTTTCTATTTAGAATTATTTCATCATCAGCATTCGTGTGTGTCGAACAAACTAATGCGTAACCCGTAATCCTTCAACAATCACCAATACTAGACATAACCATGTAGATATTTTTTGTGCACACATGATAACCTAATTACTCCTACTCAACCTTTTCATGAATCTTTTAAGTTTAATATTATTATTTAATTTCGTACGGACAATAACCCTGTTTGACGGGGTGTCACATTCTCCCCTCGTTAATAAAATTTCGTCCCGAAATTTTAGGTAGAGCTATCAATAGTGTGTGTCTCTAGAATAATGAGGTTATCTGCATTTCATTTGCTTCTCTCGTTCCCAAGTAAACTAAGGACTGCGTTTCGGATTCTTTAGCACCTTAACAAGTTCTATACGACTTCAACGAGGTTATTTTTTTTTTACTTTTTTTTTTAATCTTCTGCGTGTCGAAAGTCTATAATCTAATGATTCCCAAGACACAACCTCTCTGGTCTCAATTAACTTGGTTGATCTTATTCCAACTATGGGTTTAAATTTAGTCAACGCGTAACTTGGATTCGCACTTGTATCAATTAACATAGGTGCATAATGATCGCTAGCGAGGAACGTTCCCGTACCAACATTCGGATCTTTACGGGCATCAGTAGCTCCTAAATAAAACGCTCTTCCATGGGCTGGCCCAATTATTTGATTCTTGAGTTTTGGGCAGTCCTTTTTGAAATGCCAGTTGCTCCGCACTCATAACACCCATGATTATTTGCTAGTGGGGCAACAGTGTTGTTTCCAGCAGAACTACAGTTCTTGGCCAGGTGTAAAACTTGTTTACAAATATGGCATGAAAAACTTTCACATGTGCCCTTGTGGTGATAATTACACTTGTTGCATTTAGGATTTGGGCCGGCATACGGTTTCTTTGTTGGTTGACCGACAACATAAGCTTTCATTATTTCTTGTTCCTTTCCACCTGACTTATTCTCCCATTTTCTCTTATTTCCTGAACTCTTATCTCTTGTACCTTTTACAACCAATGTCCCAATACGAACCGCCTCATCAGTAAAGGTGTGGGCTAACGTAACAGCACTATGGATGGTAGTGGGTCTTGCAGATGTCACCATCCCACGGATTTCAGGTGCTAAACCCCAAATGTATCGTTCAATCCGTTTATACTTAGGGGTTACCATGTGTGGCACGAGTCTAGCAAGCTATCATGGCGAGTGGTATAGGCAGTCACTTCAGCACCCTCCATTGTGAGATTCCAGAATTCAGTTTCGAGCTTCTGAAGTTCATTTCTTGGACAATACTTTTCCTTCAACAAGGTTTTAAAATCTTCCCACGACATTGCATAAGACGCTTCTAGGCCTCGAGTTTCAACTTGCATGTTCCACCATGTTAAAGCTTCATCTGCGAATGTGCAAGTAGCAAATTTTATCTTGTGTTCAACAGCACAACCACTGATGTTGAGTACTGACTCCATCTTTTCGATCCAACGGATAAGTCCTATAACACCCTCGTTTCCATGAAAGCTCCTTAGATTACATGCCAGAAAAGTCTTGTATGAACTGCCAATAATCAGATTTCCTCTTTCTACACGGTCTCCATCAGTATGCGATCCAGAGCTTCTAGCTGAATCCCCGTTTCTGTTAGCTTCGTATTGTGCTATGGCTGTGGGCACCTGTTGCGCGACCATTTGAGCGATCGCCTTTGGATCAGCAGGATTCCCAGTATTCGTGCTGTTGTTACTTGGGTTGCTTCAGGTGGTTCTCTTGGGTCGTGCCATGGATTTCTTCTAATCACAAGAATAAAAGAAATAAGAGAACATATATAAGTGATTATTGTCAATGCACATATTCGAAATATAACAACCATAATAGCATAGAACACACATATACATACATAGCTGGAAATAACTTGTTACATAGTTTCAAAAGAAAACCAAAATGGGTAGGGATGCAAAGCCCTTACCATACAAGTTTTTCCCTACATACATATCTAAGTGAGCACAACTCACTCACATAGGTCTAACTAGATGGTTGTCCTAACACTCCGGTTGCCAATGCAACTGCCACTAGATACACTCCCAAAACACCCAAAGCTAATTTGGAATCTGTGCGCTCGCAAATCTCAGTAAGCTGATGCTCAACAAACGCGAATCACTAGCCGGCCTGCTCTGCTCTATGTTCGGCTACTTCAGCTCTATGCTCTACCTCTCGTGCTCTATCTAAAGCTGCTTGGGCTCGACTCTCTACCTCATTAATACGAGCAAGGAGTGTACTAAAAGTCTGGTCTTCTTAAGAAACCTCCTCCTCTAGTATCTGTAAGCGACCACGAATATTCTGTATCTCGTGGCTAACCACTCTGATCTCGTCAACATCTGGTCTAAGTCCATCGATCTGGTAGTCTTGACAGAGGCCATGTGCTATCAGTAGGGGAATGGTATCCTCTATCGGCTCTCCAGTAATAGGTAGGGCGGTCGGGAAGACTCACCAACTTCCAAAGCAGGGGGGTCACCCTCCATAGCACGCCAATCCTGGACAACATCCCGTATGAATGTCCATTTCCTAGGAATAATCTATGCTTTTTGGGTACTGGGACATGGATAGAGTCAATAGGGTTGTTCATCAGAGTCATCGGCCTCTTGCTACGCGAAACCAAATTATCTCTCCTAGTTTGTGGTGGGGATAATGGTGTAAGTTCCACTGGCACAAATGCTAATATAGCAGAAGCCTCAACTGGATTTGAACTATCTGCCACGTGCTCCTCAGGTACAATAACAGGTGGTGGAGTCTCCTCTGGCTGACCGTCGGGACCAATGCTAAGACCTTCCACCTCCTCGAAGGAATCCTTGTACTTTGAATGTGACTCATCCACCATCACCTCAAACGACTCTAAAACATGCTCGCATGTGTCTTCAGTCTCATCAGAGTTCTCGGTCGAGTGTGAGGTTGACGACATTGCTGAAACAACAATATTCCTATAACAGTGATACTAATAATAATAATAATAATAATAATAATAATAATAATAATAATAATAATAATAATAATAATAGTATATGTATGAGTCATGCGATGTAATGCAAAATTCTTGGCGTGCAGCTACTCGCGGTGGGCATACTGGTCTCTTTTCTTACAGTTCGAGTCCAAGCATTCGGGGATGCTCGGATCCCTTGAACCATGGCTCTGATACCAACTTGTAAGGCCCCAAACCCCGGAAACCCCACAGTTGGTATTCATTCAAAACACTTGTAAAATAATTAAACTTAAAAACAATTCTTTTCATTAAAATAAGTAATTCAGAGTATAATTCAGCGGAAAACATAAATAATAAAATAAGTTCCCAAAACTCGGGAATCTTGCTCAAAATCAACATAGTTATCTTTAAGTAAATACTTATAAAAATAAATGTTTAATAGTAAAACTTCAATTCCCGTATGCCCTTCACCGTACAAGTAGCTTCGTGCACGTCCAAGCGATAAGGCATCCTCTTCCTAACCTGAAACTCACACTAACATGCACACAAAGTCAGCTTGAGCTGAGTGAGTTCAAGTTTTAAGTAAATAATATCATTAAATAATAGCTATGATAGTCATACCAAAAGTTTTAAAACGTAAAAGGGTACATCCATCAAATCATCATTAACGAAACTAAACATCCTCATACATACATATACAAAATGTATATGTAAACATCCTTTCAATTACATCTCTATATATATCAACATATATATATAACATCCACGTATAACATCAGGGTTGAGCAAACGTACAACTCAAACACGTAACATCAGTGCATGCAAACACAAAGTAGGCATACACAACATCAGTAGTCGAAACGACTACAACATCGCCAGATATAGGCCAAGCAATAATGTATATACATATATATATATATATTTAACATCCCAATGCCTACCATATGCTAGTAAGCCTATATAAATTCGTTTAAAAGCATTTTATCATGTAAGAAAATGCTTAGGTGTGCATGCTAGCCCAAAAGTAAAAAGAGTAAAAAGGGCATCATGAACTCACCTGAAATCAATCGAACACTTGCACGAGCTAGGAAATTCCTAAGTGCACGATCACAAGCAAGGGCCTGTAAATTATACACAACACGTTACCAAACTAGACCGTAAGAACACTCTTGCCTAATGGGCCGTTCAAGCCCAACACTTTGGTCCAAGGCCCAACACTTGGCCCAAGGCCCAACAACCTGGCCCAAGGCCCAACGGTAATCAAATCGGGTCGAATGCGCGTGTAATAAACCTTACAACCATTTGTTAAACGAATCAGCCCCAAATGGACCAAATTCCATTTTAAATCTTTTCATTCATCAAGATTATGTCACCCGAGTTGATAGGGTTGACGGCTCCTTTTTACAACTCTTACTCATTTAAACGAAAATTCGTGCACCGCCGACTCGATTAACGAAGCACTAACCACACCAGCCCCGAGCATCAAAAAAATAATTTTTCCACAGCCCTTAAACCCCCCTAGGGTTGTACAAACTGATTCGGTCGGTCACCCGATCAATTAAAGCATCAAACTCAAACATTTGCAATTCTACACCCGATAAACCCTAGTTTTCAAACTAAAATCGATTGACCGACCTAAACACCTCCAATGACCACGGAATTTTAATATGATGTAAATGCCATACCTGGGGATCTTTCTACACCGGAAACTCTAATTTTTATCCACGGGAAGTGGGTCAATTACACCTTGGCTGAAAATCTGTCCAACGAAAAGTTTTGGCAAAATTGAGCATCAAAACGATTAGGGGTGAACAAAAAGAGTGTTGGGGTTTGTAGTACATACCTTGAACTACTTCTAGGAGCTTGGAATCGATCAAAAAGTCGAAGCAAGGAAGGGAGGGGGTGGCTGGACCTGGCCGATCGCAATCAGCAGCTAGGGTTTTTTTCATTTTTTTTATTAAGATATAATACAACATGTTTCATCCAAGTCCCTCGAATTTGCAAGATTTGGCGACTTGTAAGGAAGGTTAAGTGTTTTTAACATAGCAGGGATGACGTAACGACTCCCGAGAAATGTCGGTTAAGTCCCGAGAGTTATACATATACTACAATCTTAAATTCTTGAAACCGAAATTAACGGACGTTACAAATAATTATGTTTAGACATCAAACGGTGATCTCATAAAACTCATTTCTTTAAATGCTCTTTTATGCATATCAAGACACAAAAACCTGTGCTTTTATTCTTTTTATAACTCATCCAGTTTTAAACTTATTCCAACATGCATGTTCTATATATTTATAATTCATTACAAGTCATTTATATACGATTTTATTTAATGCTTGAGATAAGAATATTAATAAAACAACATGATAATCATAAATAACATAATGATCATAAATTTTCAATAAATTACCATCTTTAATAATAACTTACGGTCCGAATTGCATCCAACATTTTAAAAACAAGTCAGGCGTCGGGTTTGAAAATTAACAAATGTCATAGAAAAAACTCTAACCTAAGGAAAGAATTTAGGGAATGAAGTTCCTATGAGAAAATACATTTGGGGAATGTTCATATCGGACTCTCATCTATTTAAGCATGAAAGACTGGACATATGGTACCACAATATGCAAGTCTAGTAAGATGTTGCTACAACTGTTATAGACTAGGATACATGAATAGGAATGTCCTGTGTTGTGGAAGCAAGGTGAGAAAGATGCTTACGGATTCAAGGATACGAGGAGGTCACAATGTATCTAGGCTTCGAAACCACGAAGTATGGATTTCGAAGATAATAATTAAGGAAGCTAAGGAAATTCTTGACATTGTATCGGTACCTTTTTCTTAAGCTTCTTACCAGCTTATGTTTTACTTGATTCTGGAAACTATTAAATCCTTCAACCTAGAATTCTTCGTTAAAAGTAAATTGGCAAGACAAATAGAATCCAAGGTTGCTAGTGTTAGAAATTTCATAGTAACTAAGATATGTTGAAATTGTCGATTGCTTATTGATGGAGAAACGAATTTCTGTTAGTGCATACGTCTATTGCTTTTGTCTTTATCAAATGAAGATTCGCGGAGCTTAAAAGGAGCTAAAAGTTTTATCATTTTAGATGGATTATAAATGAAGATATTATTATATGGGGTGATAGAGAATTTGATTACGAGCACGTGGGCAAAAACGGCACGTAAAACGGAGCTATAACGAAGAAGTTATGCCCAAAACAGTTTTCTGTTTTTCTGGAGTATAACATAGACGCTGAAGACATATCCGTTGAGAACTTATGCGTTGGACATATGCGCTGGGGGAAAACATATACGCCAAAATTCATCTTATCACCCTATAAATAGTGATTTTGACATATGTTTTCATAGCTCTTTGATCCATAACG
Organism: Bidens hawaiensis; assembly: GCF_021521415.1. Lineage (NCBI taxonomy): Eukaryota > Viridiplantae > Streptophyta > Magnoliopsida > Asterales > Asteraceae > Bidens > Bidens hawaiensis. The sequence goes on from NW_027492550.1 coordinate 375,372, forward strand.
TAGATGTACTGATATTTGTCATATCTTGTTGTAAACCTTGAGATATATGAGAAATAGAGAGAAGATAATGAGAAACCTTGTTTTTTTCGATCATGTTTAGGGATTCCGCACCTTCACGTTGATTATAGATATCGATCTACGTCTTGTTCATGACACGAACACGTTCCTACAAGTGGTATTAGAGCTTTGGTGCTCGATATCGGAAGAAAATAACAAGATACACTCGTTTCACGTCAAAAATCGATCTATTTCTCAACTCGTTAGAAAGTTCGTTTCGGATTCGTTAAAGTCAAAGCATATCCAAAAGTTCATAGCCTTTCGATGCTCGATTCCACAAATAATACTGAATCTCGTGCTTAACTGTTACTTCTAACGTGCTCGCTTTTGATTATGTGAGTTCGTATTCTTCGTGTTGAGTTTTGGTTGATTCAAACTATAATCGGTTGTCGTTTTACGTTTAGAACTGTTTATGATTCATCTACGAGTGATTTCGAATCCAATTATGTATTCAATTTGATCTCCGATGAGATTTTCATGTTTTCTGGCCATAATAACCGTTTTCACGGTGGTGTAACAAACTTTTCCGGCGAAGTTCCTGCGACAACAGAATTTCCCGGCGGTCTTTAACAACTTTTTCCGGCGAGCTTTAACCAATTCATTCATTGAGTTTAATTCATTGGTTAAACGAACCAAAAACAGGCTAATTTCGCGCTGAATTTACTGTATTTTGAGTTAAAAGTTGCTGAATTGTGTTTAAAACAAGCTGTAACATGCTGAAACGGACTGTTTTTGTGCTGAAACTGCTAAAACGAGCTGAAAACTGTTAAAAACGTGCTGAAATTGCTGATTCGTTGCTGAAAACGTGCTTAAACGAGCTGTTTAATGTGCTGAACTGCTGTTAAACGAGCTGAAACATGTTGTTTTCGCACTGAAAATGCTGAAACGTGCTGAAAGTTGCTGAAATTGCTGTTAAACAAGCTGTAACGAGTCAGAAAGTTGCTGAAATTTGCTGTTTTGCTGATAAACGAACTGAAACGAGTCAGAAAGTTGCTGAAATTTGTTGTTTTGTTGATAAAGGAGCCTAAACAAGCCAAAACGTTGTTGAAATTTGTTGAATTAAGATTACAAAAATTTTCAAAATGGAATTTTCGAGTTTGTTTAACGTTGAAGCTACATTAAGAGGAAACAGAATGAAAGTTTTGAAGAAAGAATTTATTGATTTTGAGATGATGACTGGAGAATCGTTTGATCGTTTAATCGAAAGATATTGCAAGCTTGTGAGCAAAATAAAACATATCGGGATTGAGGACGAGAGTTCGAATACATTAAAAGGTTGTCCGATATACTTGCTGAAACTTCACCTGAAGATTTGGGTATAAACATTTTGTCAATACTATTAGACCCCAACACATACAATAGTCGCAATCTCTCCCGATTCATTGAGAAGCTAATGATGCATGTGGTTATTAAAGATTCTAAGAAGTTAGTAAAGGTTGAACCTATGGTTGAAGTTCAAATTGACCAGTCTGAAAAGTTTGAAATGATTGATTAACTTGCTGAAAAGATTGACAAATCTGAAGAACTATCACAACCAGAATTTGAGAACACTCCAAAGTTCGATAATGATAGTGATTCAAAATTTGATGAAGAATTGGTTTTGGAATCATGGTGTCAGTCTACTTATGATCCTCTGAAATTGGAATTCAGGAAAATTAAGGTTGAGAATGAAGCTGAGGAAGCTGTTGCTGGAGCTAAGGGAACTGAACCTATCCTCAAACAAGTCAAAACAGAAAGTTCAGACATCCCGACTATGAAAGTCGAAGAGGTTAAGTTATTCGAGGTACACTCTGAACCTTCTGCTCATTATCATGATAAAATCAAAGCAGAGTCTAATCATGAGTCGTTAAACATTCATAACGTAAAGTCATATGAAAAATGTCAGTTACTTCATAAAGAATGTTGAGAAAAAGATGTGGAGAATAAATTATTAAAAACTCACAATGACTCTTTACTAAATAAGCTTAAACATATTAAGGAAGCTTATGCTAAGCTTCAAACATGTGAAAAGGAATTGGGGGAAAAGATTGATCAAAATGAGAAAACAATTTTGATGTTAAAACAAACTGTTAATGAAAAGGTTGATTTGAAGCTTAACAGTTTCAAAGCAGCATCTCACCTCCTGGATAATATTCTCCCCAAACAGACAGGTAGAGATGAAATATTTGGGGAAGTTGTCTATGGTTATAATGATCATGGTTTGGGGTATAAGCAAGATCAAACCCCAATTTCCCCTGAGCCTCTAAAATCGGAAATATAAAAACTGGGCGTGATCGTGTTCAAGAACCTCTGGTTAGAAAGTTTGTTGACCGGAGGAGATGTTTTAACTGTAACGAAGTGGGACATGTGTTCTTTGTGTGTCCTAATCGTTAAAAACACGATCATGGCAACCACCAAAAATTTGTTAATAAGGTTGAATTCGTACATAGTACAACATCTAAAAGTGAAAAAGAAATTCATTCTCGAAGTCGATCCAATAAGGATTTCTTTGTTCGAAAAGAGAAATTTACACAAACTAAGGAATCTACTTGTTATAAGAAGATTTCTAAGTTTGCTTACATTCCAAAATCAGATGTTGTTACATCTAAAATCAACCAAGATGTTCTAAAAACAGAAAAACAAAAATTTCAAAATTCACAATCTAAAAATACAAGCTCAAATGTCAATTCAAATATCAAACCTAAATTTGTTAAGGTTGTTGATTTAAAATATTGTGATGTTAAAAGGTTTGAGAGTTTGAAATTTTATGTGGAAAGATTCAAATCAACGTTATATCATTGGATCATTAAGAAAAAAGACTCAAATTTCAAATCAAAACAAGATTTTGTAGAGAAAGAGTCTTGTTCTGAAAGTTCGGATAACATTGTCATATCTGTAAAATCCGAAACTTCACAAAATTCAGATGTTTTAAATGTTAATTCTGAGTGTTCAGACAGCAAGCATTCTGTGGTAACAAATTTGTCTAAAATTGCCGAAAATGTTGAGAATTTTGAAAATGTCATGAGGTCGAAGACCAAGCGGGCCTGGATTTCTCTATTGTCTTAAACTGTGTGTGCAGGGGCTCCCGTAATTCCTAATGTCTATCATTGGAGCATGGTTGTGCTAAACATTGCCAAATCAATGGAGGGCGGGGCAAACACAGGAAATCTGGAAAGATGGAGCTCATTACGGTTTGCTTTTCATGTCCATTTTGAATTGTTTAAATGTTTATTCTTGTTAATGAGGCTGCCATTGTGATTAACTAAAAGTGATCTAAAAATATCTGTAGACCACATCGAACAGTCAAGTTTATTTTTGATAATGTTTTTGATTTTAGGGGGGGTAAAAATTTCTAGAAAAACCAAAAAACATTCAAAAATATAAAAAAGTCAAAAACATTCAAAAATGCTAAAAACTCAAAAACATTGAAAAAATGTTGCTCCTTGAAAATGAGTTTTTGAAGCAAAAAGGGAAGATGATAGTACATTGATCATCTGGTCCAAAATCCGGTAAAATATAGGCATAAAAGGTTGAGTGCTTAAATGTATTAGTGCATTGGTAGGCCATTAAAACAAACAAGTAAGGAAAATTAAGTGATATAAACCTAAATACAGCCGAATCTAGTGGATTAACATATTGAAGCTTAGTTAATATCTGCTTTAAGAAACAAGAAAAGTTTAAAGATTTGCTGTGTGTTCATGTGTTCATTTTGCAAAGAAATTCAACTTATTTTTTATTTTAGTTTGCAAAGAAATTCAACTTAATTTTTTCTTTATTTTTATTCAAATCTTTGATCTTCTCCTACGCGATAAGATTATCCAACCTGAAGGTTAAGATTTGAATATTCTGCATTATTTTCTTGGTGTTTCGTATAAAGCTTTGGACTTTCTCCGCGCGATAATATGGTATTATCCGATCTGATTGTTAAAACCTTATACAACTTCGACTTATTTTATCTTTTTATTTTTGTTAAAATGGAACCTTATCTGTGTGTAGTAATACCGATCTTAAGGGAAAATTTTAATGTTTTAAATTGTTTTGTTTTATTATTTTTGCATGAGTCACAGCTAATCGATTTTAAGTAAATAGTGAAAAAGTATACATGTGAAAAACTCACTATATAAAGATATACAAATTATGTCTGATAGGTGGGGTCCACATAAGATTCGTGCTTAATTTAACTAATTAAATGCATCACTGAAATTCCTGAATCATTTGTTTGGAAGGTTTAGGTGGACAACAATACCAATGACTGACTTAACACCAGTCATAATAAACGCTGAAAATAAAACTGTGATGGAAGGGCAATTTGGTCAATATGATTCCCTGCTCAAACTCACAAAAATTTGTAATGGTTTACATGTTTGTAAATAGATTTGAAGTTCATTTGTTTAATGTCTTTATTGTTTTTCATTAAATCCAAAAAGATTTTATTTTTCAGTTTTATTTTCGACTGTTGATGTTGGAATACAAAATTTTATAAAATCAATTGAAACATACTTAAAAGTTAGTGTTTTTCAAGATCATTAATTTGGACTTGATAAACAACTTTTTGTTGATGTTCGTGGTGGTAAATTGTCAAACGGTTGAAAAATCTTTACAAGTATTTGAGTATGCTTATATTGTGAATTAAGATTTTCAACTTACAATCATCATGAGTAGCAGGTCCCATCAAGACATGAAGCTTGAGGTGGAGTTTGTTAGATGATCAAGAATTGAAGGAGATTTATTGAAGATTCAATTCTGGAAAGTGTCAAAGACGATACAAACAGAGACGATAATGTTTAAACAATTGTTTGAAGCTTGACGTCAAATGTTCTTTGCACTTAAGGAAGGAATTGATATTTTGAAAAAGATGCGTTGAGAAGACAAGTGATGCCCAGAGCTAAAATGTTGAAGCACCAAATTTTAATGGAAAGACTCGGCAATATCCGAGTGGGAGTCTGCTAGTGCATACGTCTATTGCTTTCGTCTTTATCAAATGAAGATTCGCGGAGATTAAAAGAAGCTAAAAGTTTGATCATTTTAGATGGAGTATAAATGAAGATATTATTATATGGGGTTATAGAGAATTTGATTACGAGCACGTGGGCGAAAACGGCACGTAAAACGGATCTATAACAAAGAAGTTATGCCAAAAACAGTTTTTTGTTTTTCTGGAGTATAACATATATGCTGAAGACATATCCGTTGAGAACTTATGCGCTGGGGGAAAACATATGCGCCAAAATTCATCTTATCACCCTATAAATAGTGTTTTTGACATATGTTTTCATAGCTCTTTTATCCATAACGTAGATGTACTGATATTTGTCATATCTTGTTGTAAACCTTGAGATATATGAGAAATAAAGAGAAGATAATGAGAAACCTTGTTGTTTTTGATCACGTTTAGGGATTCCGCACGTTCACGTTGATTATAGTTATCGATGTACGTCTTGTTCACGACACGAACACGTTCCTACAATTTCATTGATTTAGTCCCAATTGTGATGTGAGAACTCGAGGTAACACTTTGGATGGAATGGTTTCCCTCGTATCACACTACAATAATCTTCAACTAGAAGATTGTAAAAATTTCGTTGTCCACTAGAAAGAAGATATGAGATTGTAGAGTAAGGAAGAATCGAATCATTTGTTGCTTCATGACAATGGTAAGAAACCATGTTCGTATGGTAACATACTTCCTAATTTATTCTCTATTGATATCCTAGGCAATCCACCCGAGAGAGAGATATATGGTTTAAGATCGACCTAATTCATAGAGCTTATCTGGTGGCTAAGACTCCATATCATTTGGCACCAATGGATATGAAGGAATTAATGCTATAACTTCAACAAATGTTAGGTAAGGTTTTATATGCCCAAGTGTGTCCTCGGAGGGTGCGCATAACCTATTTGTTAAGAATATAGATAGTAGTATACGAATGTGAACTACCGAGAGTTCAACAAGATGACCATCAAGAATAAGTATCCTTCACCTAGAACTGATGATTCGGCATTCGTTAAAAATTCGGTTTAATATTTTGTATCCATTTTATTAATCGTTTGTAATTAGATCCTCTCATTTGATGTAAACATTGACTAATTAACTATCTTATTCGGTTTTTATTTTATTGTATCCACACATGGCATCTATTATTGTATTCTTAATCGTTTAAAGTATCAAACATGTGCATTTAGATCCCTAAACTATTGTTTTACCCACTCTTGATCCTCAACAAAACCCTAGGGACCATATTGCAAAATAACAAACACCCCCCCCCCCACTTTCTTCCCATCCCCGTCACCACCTGCGACCGCCCCCCCCCCCCATCTTTTTGCTTTAATTGACCCGTGAAATTAGGGTTTTTGAATTCTTAACCTCTACGCCAGTCGTCCTTATGGAAATAACGAGTAATTGTCGGTTAATCGAATCATTTTTTGATCAATTTCATTAACTCTTATACACGGACTGAACTCATGTATCGCTATAAATACGTAATAAGAACTCAATTAAACTGCCCCACACCATCGCTTCATCATAACAACACAAATCCCTATCGTAATTGCAACATGGAAGCTGTTCTAAACCTCATTTGAGTTCGTGTGTGTGCATGTGTGTGTGTGTGTGTATACATACATACATACATATGTAGGGGAGATTTCAATTTAGAATCATTTTGAGCTTTAAGAACTCGAAATAACTCAATGTAGCAATTTTTTTAAAAAAATTTTTTGCACATGCGTAATATATGTAGGTTACATATACGTAAAAAAATTATAGAATTTTTTACGCACCGAGTCAACTTTTTGCATATGTGTGACGGACGTAAAAATTAGTGTAATCACTTACATCTTTATTCTCTCTCCTAATTTGATTTTTAATCAGATTTAATCTAAACCACATAATCTAATCCATTTAGTTAAATGTGTGGCCAAGAATAAAGTTTTTAAGTTTTTAAAACTCAACAAGGTTCTCAAAATATCTCTCCCTACACACACACACACACACACACACATATATATATATTACTAAATCTATATACTTTATTAAACTAACAATATTTATTATTATTATTATTATAAATTATTAATAATAAAAATAACATTAGTAATGATAATATTAATAATAATTAATTTTTTTTCTTTTTTAATACATTAATTGTTTATAAGTTTTATGTGAACACTTTAACGATCACAAGTCTATTATAAACCCATCTTTTTGCTTTCGTGTTCAGTTCATTTATTTTGTTTTAGATATTCTTTCTGTTTATAATTAGGACAAATTGTCGGGACTTCTCGCGGGACCAACTAGTTTGCTTTAATCATTACCGTCGTCTCGCTACCGTATTTCTCATTCCAAGTGAGTTTTCATAACCCATTTTTAACTCTTTTAATATTTTTTGGGTTTAGCAGGTCACAAGTTTTATTTCGTTAGTTATGCGCTTGTTTACAAACCAATTCACATTTACCGTACACGCTAATATTATTCATGCATATTGTTTATGATTATATGTGAACTTGCTTGCAACGTGTTTATTGTCTTCATGGTTTAAGTTACGCAAGCGCGTACACATAGTGGGAGGGTCCGACGGGACGTACGTGTGCCGTCTAGCGCTACGACTTCAGTTGTTTTGTATGGTGGTGACCGTGGTTCTCATTTCCCCTATTACTACGGCTTCGGCCAAAGGAATGGGAGGATGACATTAATTGATTGTATTTACTTTACGCTTGAATATTTATTGCATGAAGATCGTTGAATTGTGCATATATATATATATATATATATATATATATATATATATTGTATGTATGTATACGCACAAACTTTTGAAAACTCACCAACTTAATTGGTGCTAAATATATTATTTTCAGCGTGCTACAGGTTGAGTCGATGGTGTGCTAAGGATGAAGATCATTAGTATACCTAAGGTTATATGAATAAAGAGCTTATTTACATTTTCGATGAAGTGTTTTTATTGTTTCCTTTTTATTTATAAACTATTTGTGTACTTGTGATGATTTGAAATGAAATAAATAAAATTATTGTCGCTTTAATAGCGTTACGAGCTTATGAGTGATCTGTACGTTACACCCAGGCGTATTCCGCTTAAAGTCAGGGTGTTACAGATTCGTATCTAAGACGTAACTCTAAGATAGGTTGTTAGATGTATCGGCCTAGTAGAGTCATAGTTTATTTTAGCCCAAATTTGCATGTATACCCTATGTGCTATGTGCCCACACTTTTATCGAAAGTTCATTCAGACACTTGAATTTATTTTTATAATATTTTATAACGTCGCCTATACACATATTCACACACAAACTCTAGGGCTTATGCCTAAACAATTTTTATAATCTTTTGGATTTTTTACGATTTTGTGATATTCAATTCATGTTTAAATATGTTGATTTTTCAACCCCCTTAAAGATGGTTTTATGTGACGGGTATGTAGTAAGTGGAAGAGGGACATGCTTGTTTTTTGAACCCATGCCACCAGTGAATTTTTAAAAACCTCCTTAGCACTGCGTATAATTCCCAATCAGACGCGGGACTGGGTTGCTTACCTAGAGGTTCGAAAAGGGTGCTGGAACTTACTTGAACAAAGCATACCACACTAAACGTCATACGAACCAGGACTTTAAGTCGTCAAACATGATCGTTTTCCTTTATGAATAGAATGTGGCTGCACCATACTCTTATATTGCATACAAGTTATAGTAATTCATGTGTCGCATGAGTCCTAAGTCTCAATTGTTTATATTGTGGTTTTAATTGAAAAGTTCAACAAGTCTTGGTTATACATGAACACTTGAATTTTTCAATTGGATTTCTTTATAAATATTAAGTTGTATTGGAAAAATCATGGTGATACATGAACACTCTAATTTCAATTTAATATAATTTTCATGTGAATTTAGTATTATGAAATCTTTATTTATTTCAAATGGATTAAGTGTTTTATCCATGGTAAATCCTCGCTATAAAACTCATACTTGTAATATTCTTAATGTCTTTTCAACAAGTTTTCTCGTTTCCCTCATCGCCCTGCAAGATGACAGCCCAGATCACTAAGCAACTGGCTGTTGTGCTCCCGGGAATGGTGACTCAATTGCACCAAACCATTTCTTCCAATTCGAACTCAGCTACTTCGGGTTCGAGCTCCAACTCTTGTCACTATAAGACTTTAACCGATGTGAAACCTCCTAGGTTCGATAGCTTTGAAGGTGCCACGGCCCTACTGCAATGGTACGTATGGAAAGTACGTTCCTCCATAGCGAATGTCCCGAGGACAATAAGACACGCTTTGCTTCAAGTTTCTTGGTGGGTGCAAGAAAAATCCACCTGTGGTGCTGATATAGCCATGGCCTTGCCATAGGAAGAGTTTAAGAAAATCATCACCACTGAGTTCTGTCCACCCAATGAGCTATGAATCTTGTGGTGGAATTTTGGAATCTCAAGCAAGAGGGTGGTGAAATGTTGCATACACTGATCGCTTCAACAGGCTTAGCGTCTTGGTGCCACATCTTGTCATTCTTTTCTCTCATAGGATTGGCAAGTATATTCGAGGTTTACTAAGGCAAACTCAAGACTCAGTCCAAAGCAGCACTCCCAAAACTCTTCGCGAGGCTATTGTCCTTGCTGCATCCTTGTCTGGCAACCACATCAAGGTAGGAACCCTCAAAGACAGCAAGAAGACTATTGAGAAAACCAAGGCTATAAGTTCCAAAGAGGCCGAGGACGAAGCCACACACAAACCAAAACGCAACAACAACAACAACCACTCCAAGAAACGAAAGCAAAACTATGCCTTAACCTAACAAAACCCACCTCCACCTCAATATCAACAAACCCAAACCCAAAACCTTCAAGCTCCACATCCAAAGAAATTGAGAAAACAACAATGAGACTTATGGATCTAGTTCTTTGATGACCACATGTGATTCGGTTCAATACAATTAGGATGATGATGATACGTTTAATGGGTGTAGTGTGTGTAGTTGGAGAGAATTTCGCAGAGTAACAGTATAGTTCATACGATTAGGAAATTCTCATTACTTTAATCATAATGTACAGGGTATTTATATGAGATTAGTTCATTCGCTATATATACTTTAACGAATGACTCAATCGTTACATTAACATATACGAATGACCTATAGTCATTCGTCCATATTACATTAATACGAATACCCTACATTCGCTATCACATTCGTTATTTTGGGATAACGAATGTGACTTACATTATGCGAATGGACTCATTCGTTAAAGAGTAATGAATGAGCCTTACATTTGGATGAATTGGCTTAATACATTAATTACCAAAATGCCCTTGATACATTAAAATATTATAATAATATAATATAAAAACCGAGACGCTGAATCATGTATCAACAAACTCCCTCTCGTCTCGAGCTCTTTATAATCTGCAAAATACTTTATTTCATGAACATCTTTGTAGTCCAATCATTGCAACTATGAATCTTGAATGTGTAACATACACGTACGACTCTTTGAAACTGCATTGCAAGATCATAGTCCTTCACGTCTGCAAATCAGATCAGATTATGGAATAACGCGTCGTTATCAGACTCCGATAAGCTAACCAACCACATAGGATCAATTACGCAAAATGAACTCGGTATTTATTCCCGATCCTAATACCATTACCCGCTTCACTAGTTCGATTGTCGTAATACCAATGATTGAACGTAGTGAATAGACTCTGAGGGAATGTTTTCATTGGAACCTCTTCATTTTTTTAGGCGGTTTAACCTGTAGTATCATCTTCCTTTAGCCTGTGCGCGGATTTATCTCATCGATATATTTGTGTGTCGGCACCTGAGGCTTGAAGAACTTGAGGACACAATGAGCTTCATGTTGAAGATTTCATACAACCCATTGGCCCATTGGTCTTTACCCCGATTAACAAACGGTCGGTTGGCCAAGGTTCTCACATCCCAACATGGCATGGTTAATACATCACGAATGTGCTTAAAATAATATATACCATGTTCCCACATAACCACATATACCTTAAGCTCTGAATCATAAATCCATGAAACAATGTTACCTTTTACCGATCTCGGGTTCTTATACTTCTTCATCTGGTATGCTGATGCTCAAGTCCTCGCTTGTCTGATCTCTTCTTATTCGTTGTAGCGAAGGGTCTCGATCATCTTGTTCATCTTATCGACATTATGATCAAACATACCATCCAAAGCACGTTTCCTTTTCTCCTCCTTAACTGTCTCAGCACTGGTTTCTGTTTGCTTATTCCACCAATATTGTTCTTGCCATAGGCGTTCTTCTACAGCGTTGAAATGTTCTGTTGTAAAGAACGGAATACCAGAATTTAAGTTGTTCGTCGTATACATAACTGGATACTCCACTGCAGTCACGTCTTCAACCTCTACCTCATCATAATCTGGTTCATTCCCATGTGGAATGCTAGTATTCATAATTGCCTCAAATTCCACCTCAACATCAACAGTTTTCCCCAACTCTTCCACTTCATCCTCGTTCAAATTCAGAAGCAAAGAGATTTGTTATTTTGTTAATGAGTGATCAACAAACTCGCCCTCTTCAATCTCGTCCGCATTCACCATGCTACCAACAACCCCATCCATACCGACAAATAAAATCATGTTAGCTGCGATCGTGTTGACTGGCTTAACACTTGTATAGTCTTTGTATGGTATTACCTGCAAATTATTACCTCCACTACCACTTGCTTCAGCACTTTTACCTGCTGGCCATAATGTACTACCTAGTTGCTGATCACTATTTCCACCCATGTCAGGATCTTGATCATCATTCTTCAATTTCCTCAACTCATCTTCCTTGCATGTCAACTGCAATATGATCTCATCCTACTTATCAAATCTCTCCCCCTGAGAAGCAACAAGGGCTTTCAAATCGTTGTTATCCTTTTGAATGAACTGAATGTGTCTATACATATTTCCATTCTTAATTCGCATCTGTTCCTGAAATACCCGATCAGCTGCCATTTCTGTTTGTTGCAAATGGATCAAATTAAGCAACTGAAACATCTGAGCATTAGGAGACATCTGATAGAAGTTTGGATGAACCGGTTGCATTGGACACTAAGGACTGTTAAATGACATAAAGTAATGCTCAGGCCTCTGCATCACAAATGGACGAGCCGGAGCCATTTGTGCTTGTGGGCTATGAAAATTCTGTGGTATATCACCAAAAAGAGGATCAGACATTGAAGTAGTCATCAAAGTCATCATAGGAGAAACAACTGGAGAAGTAGGCATGTGAACAGGAGTAGGTGATCTTGGAATCACAAGATCTACTGAAGCAGGAATAAAAATAGGTATCAACGGTTTGATAGTTGGCATCGCTGGTTGACTTGGAATCTCAATCCTGATACCACGTCGAACCCTCTGCATCTTTGGTTTCTCAGCCTTTTCCACCATTGGCTCTTTCCCTTTCCGTTTCCTTATATCGGCACTCGATAAACCAGCACTCGGTCCCTGACCACCATCATTACCACCATAATTCCCATCATTCACACCACCATCGCCACCTTCACGCTCATAATCGTAATTATCATGAGCCCAGCGATCATTAGGTGGGGCTTCATAATCAATATTGTAACTACTTACCACGATAAGTATGAATACGCCTCATAGTATCAAGGTTCATGTGATCGAGAACCATTAAATCAGCTCTGTTCGTCAGGTCTTGGAATAACTCAGCTGTAGATCATTGATAATCAACTGTATAAATTGAGGATACATTTTAAATCAATGTTGATGAGTCATGCAGTTCTCCTTTAGGTGATAGAAAACCATTTCCGCGAAGTTGAATGGTTTATGAGAACCAGAGCAACAAAGGCTAATTGCAACCATGATACGTAACTCATCGTATCCACCTTTCCGTCCACCTAAGCAATGTATAAGTGTAAGACCTCAAATCCCGAGAATCCTACAGTTGGTAATCATATCCAAAATTCATAAAAATTTAAAACCAAGAAAATTTGTTTTGTTTAATACAAGTTCAGAGTAAATAACAGCGGAATAATAAGTATCAAGATTCCCAAAAACTTAACAAAAGTTTAAGCCAAAGAAATACATTTTATTTGAAAACCTTTCAGAGTATAAAATCAGCGGAAAATCATAAGTACTAAAACAAATTCCCCAACTCGGGAATTAGGCCGAAAACCAAGTTTAAATATATCTAGTAGTAATTGAAAGGAAACAGTGTTCATTATTGAAATCCCCGACTAGATATGCCTTCAACCGTCCAAGTAGTCTCGAACACGTCCAAGCAGTAAGCATCCTCCTCTTAACCTGAAACTCACACTAATATACACACAAAGTCAGCTTGAGCTGAGTTAGTTCAAGTTTTAATAATTGACATTTATATAAATCATTCCAAGAGTTTAAAATATAAAACGAGATATGAATAGTTAGGCTGTAATAACAATAAGTCGTCATACTTATATATCAATATAATGATATCCCTATACATAACATCCAAGTAATAACATCAGGGTCGAGCACACGTACAACCCAAACACTTAACATTCCATCCAACATATGCAAACACAAAGTAGGCATACGCAAACATCCTTAGTCGATAACGACTAATTAACATCGCCAATTATTGGCCATAAAATAACACATGTATAAACATACATACAAACATGCATGAATATCATCCCAAGGCATACTCTATACAAGTAAGCCCATGCAAAATCATTTAAACGGTTCATCAAGCAAACTCAGTTCGGTGTGTATGCGAGCCCAAAACTTGAAAAGAGTGAAAAGGGGCATCATGAACTCACCTGTCAAAAGGCATTAAATCACCATGAGCTAGAGAACCCCTAAGTATCCCCACAACTCAAACGCCTATCGGTTTACATACGATCATTACTAACGATACCGAAAGGACTCGTTATCCTAGGAGACGTTCTAACATGGTTCGAGTTACCTAGAGTCTCGACCTCATCAAGTTCAATTATAACAGCCCCCAGGGCCTTATATTCATCAAAACCACCCTGAGGTAATCCCGAGAACAAAGAATTCCCAAATTACCCCCCAGAAGTGCTATGTGAGACGAATATGCGCGTTTAAGAGTTTTCTAGGAACTTAACATTCAACTCAACCCCGTGTGGACCCAATTTGATAAATTCACAGCCAACAAGTCAACACGACGCTACACGAGTTGAATGGGTTGGTAACTCGCAAGCACAACGCACCAACTATTCAATAAACGCGAAATACGCGTTGTACCGACCCACTTGAGTAACCGACAACCAATTTAGCCCCAATACTTATAAAATCATTTTCTAACAGCCCATACATCAAACCGAAGTCACCCGAAGTGAATTGGTCATTTATTACTTCACCTCTCGCGTTAAACGCAACGATTCACTATTATAGACAACCGAATACAATGTTTCAATCTACAACTAGTTGACCAATCAAACGAACACCAATGCACATGATTTTAAAGTATGTTATATTGGGCATACCTAGGAAGATTGTGGAGCAAAAACCTTGGTCAAAACAGTTCTGGAAGTGCTCAATTGGACAGCCACCCGGTGAGCTTAAAACATGCGATTTAATGACCAATAAACGAGTTATAATGACCAATTAAGGTGTAAAAGACTTATAGGGATGTAGGATTAACATTGAATTGAAGTTTGGCACTTGGAATTGGCTGCAAAAACGAAAATCGAAGCCCTAAGGCTGCTCCCTTCTTCCGATCGGCCAAAGTGAGAGGGGGGGCTAGGGTTTTTTTTATTATAATACAAAATATTACACTCTAGTCCCTTGAGTTGGAAAGATGTAGCAAGTTGTAAGAAAAGTGAATTAATTTAATTTACCGGAATGACGAGAGGGTCTCCTAGAAAGGCTAGATAAATCCCAAGAGATGTACATACTTACAAGCTTTAAATCATTGAACCAAAATTAACGGGCGTTACAATAAGTACATGTAGTAGATACTCATATTGCTCACAAAGGTTCACCTTATTGTACATCGATCTGTCCAAATCCCCCTTATACTTTATCCTCCCAAAAAACCCTCTAATCAACTTCTGATCAAATTCACACCTATCGTCGACCGTATCTCGAAATCCCAACACATCTCTTATCACCGCAAGATAAAATTACCACAGGCTTATCCTGTATAGTCACCTCAATCTGGTTCTCCCCCTCAACGTAACGAGCGGTATCCCAGAATGTGTGTATAATAAATGCTCTAGTATACAATCATATTGGTAGAAATAGCTCAGTAGATCCGTAAACGTCTTAGGAAACTTTTAATACCGCCAAGCATAGCATAACCGAAAAAGTAATCCTGTAAGAGCGCACAGATATTGTGTTTCTTATCCCACGGTAACAACACTTGTTCTTGTTCGGGTTCGACTTCTTGAACTTCAACATGAGCTTCCTGATCAGGTTGTTACTTGGGAACTGGATCAAGTATATTCTCCTCAGCCATACTATTAAACACGTATACGTTAGTAAATAAAATATTCAAAAATATTTCTGACTAACGAATGATATCACTTTTGTTAATATTATCTGAACGAATGAGCACATTCGTTAATTTTTATATTAACAAATCACAAGCTTATTCGTTATACTGACGAATCAGGTTCCTTATTCGTTACCTTAATGAATATTTTCATTCGTTGACCTTATTCGTTACCTTAACGAATCAATTCATTCATTGGCTAAACGAATGAATACCTTATTCGTTTCATTTACAAATAAAGTCATTCCTTTAACGAAAGACCTTGTTATTCGTTACCTAAACGAATCACCCTAACATTCGTTATCTCAGCGATTGATTGTTTTATTCGTTAACCTTAACGAATAACCCAAGTCATTCGTCAATTATAATGAATAAAATGTTCTAACTTCTACAGGTTAGAGTCAAAATAACCAAGAACTCAGAAAAATCAAAAAATGATACCATATGCATTAGAAACATATCTAAACATCAATTAAACTCTAATTAACCCTAGTATACTTCATCGATGTTAAACCTAATGTGTCAAAATACATCAAGTATCACACTATGATCAAGAATTAGGATTTATCAAAAGTCTATGATTGCAGTTCCATTTGTTTATTGATTAACCCCTAATTACACAGCTAAATCTCATGAATCGTATATCATTGGACTCGCCTTTACTTGTATAATAATAATCGAACAGTTAGATTGAATAATAGCAAGGTTTCAATATCTAGGAAAAAATTTCAAGAGTTTCTCTCTGTTTTGGTAACAAAATAGTGAAAGACGAATGGGTTCTCATTTGTCATCTTGGGATTATAAACCCTCAACAATAATTTCACGAAACCCTGGGCAATTCGTTAATTCAAATTAACGAATAAGCCTTCATTCGTTAAATTAAATATGCTATTCGTTTAAAATCACACGAATAACCATTATTCGTTAACCTTTAAACGAATAGGTCACGTTATTCGTTAATTTTTAACGAATAGGATAATTCGGACTACCATTCGTTAATATAGTGTACGAATGACCACATTCGTTATCTGCAAGCAGAAACGAATGTGCATTCATAACAAATGAGGTTCCTGTCATTCATTTTACTGTTATAACGAATAAGCAATATCCATTAACGAATGAAAAAAATCATTAAAATGTATTAAATAATCACTTTAAATCCAATAAGGGTTTCAAGTATTTAATATTTTAATATTATTTACGTTAACCGATCAAACGTTGATAAGAAATTATTAAATTAAGCGGATATACTTTAAAAACAATACTTTAAGCACGAATTAACTTAAAATGTGTGGAAAATATTTTTGATTTTATCTTTGAATAGCTCGCTCGCTTGGTAAATTGAAAATAAAGCAAAAAAATAAAATCTTTTTGAATTTTCAAAGTTTATATCAAAACACACCAACAATCTTTTCATATTTTTTTAGTTATTAAACAAAATAACAAAAATGAAAAACGAAAATGTAAAGTAATGAAAGTAAAGACAATTAAAGCAGTACATATTTTTGTGAGTTCGAGCAGGAAATCATATTGACTAATGACGTCTCTAAGCAACACCTCAATTTCAATATTATTATGCACGTAATCCAACGATGATTGCGATATAATTGTCCTCTTAAACTTTACCGAGACTTGTCGGAAACTTTACGATATGTTTTAAGGTTCAATTAAGCACGAATATTATGTGGTTCCCACCTATCAGTCGTAAGTTTTCTATCTCTTATGCATTGAAGATTCACATGTACGTTTTACTTTTGACTGTAAGATCTGATTAACTGTGACTCATGCAAAAATAAGAAAGTAAAAATAAAGCAGAACGTTAAAATTTTCCCTTAAGGTCATGTCAATGTACTATCATTTCCCTTTTCGCTTCAAAAACTCATTTTGAGGAGCAATTTTTAATGTTTTTGTATTTGATATTTGAATGTTTTTGGATTTTTAAATTCTCTCTATACAAACAAAAATCACAATATTTTTGTATTTTCTATTTTCTCCCCATAAAAACATACAACTAAAAAGAAAACATAAAAACAAAAAATAAATGATTTAGCCGAGTAATTGAACTCCAATAAGTTTTTAATCCATTTATACCAAGCAAATATTTATATCTTGTTTTATCAAACGCTTTGGTATAAAGGTCAGCTTTTTGAAAATCCGTGTGTATTTTATCTATACTGATTAATTTCTTTTCGTAACAATCACTAATAAAATGATATCTGATATCGATGTGTTTAGTTTTTGACTGATGAACAGGATTTTTGGTGATAGAAATGGCAGCAGAATTATCAATAAAAATAGGCGTTGTAAGAAACTTCAAACCGTAATTCGGCAGATGCTATTGGATCATGGGAACTTGTGAGCAGCAATTCGAGGCCGCCACATACTCCACTTCGGCTGTTAAAGTTGAGACCGTTGTCTGCTTCTTACATTGCTAGGAAACAATCCGGTTTCTAAGAAATTGACATCTCGTCGTCGTCGATTTGAAATTTATCTTGCAACCTCCGTAATCCGAATCGGTATAAGCCATTAAATCAAAACTATCATCCTTAGGATACCATAACCCGATGTCAAGGTTACCCACCAGATAGTACATGATTCGCTTAATCACCGCCAAATGAGTCACTTGGGGACTCGACTGATACCTGGCACACTAAGTGCATTAATGGTCCTATCATAGCTCGATAAAAGGGTTAGGTCAATGGTATCCTCTAATTTGTCCGGTGACAAATTATTACCCATGGGCAGAGGTGTCGAGGGAATTTTTCTGGTAAAGATCTTGAATCGGATCAAGACGTCGTTCACGTATTTCGTCTGATGAATAAAGATTCCCGTGTCAGACTGGTGAACCTGCAGCCCCAAGAAAAAATTCATCTCTCCCATCGAACTCATTTTAAACTTAGTCTGCATCGTGTTCTCGAAGTCCTTGTACAACTTGTCGTTTGTGGAGCCAAATATGATATCGTCGACATAAATCTGGACGATCTTCACCAATGTTCTTGTAGAATAGCATACAATCCACAGTACGTTGTTTGAAGCCACTATCCAACAAATGGTCAGCAAGCGTGTTGTACCAGGCTCTCGGGGCCTGGTGTAAACCATATAGAGCTTTTTTTAAACGATAAACACGCTAGGGATAGTCTGGATCTTCAAAATTGGAAGGTTGCTTCACATAGATCTCTTATGTGTTTCCCCGTTCAAAAATAATGATTTCACATTCATCTGATAAACTTTAAAGTTCTTATAAGCTGCATAGGCCAAAAATATGCGTATAGCTTCCAGTCGTGCTACTGGAGCATACACCTCAGTCAAATCAATGCCTACCTGTTCATTATAACCTAGGACGACTAATCGTGCTTTGTTACGCACGATCACCCCACGATCATCCTTTTTGCATTTGTAAACACACTTAGTCGGTATAGTCTTTCTGAATCTATCGGGTTTATCTATTAAGTCCCATGCACCCAGTCGAACGAACGGCTGCAGCTCCTCCTGCATTGCTTCTACCTAAGACGGTTCCTTAAGTGCCATAGTGACACTTGTCGGTTCTATCTGAGATAGAAAGCAGGTGTATCATGCAATGTTAAGAATTCCCTTGGCGTGCATATCTAGATAAGCACACATCACGGATTCTTCACTAACGTTATCGGTAGGAGATGTTAACTTCAGTTTCTTCATCACATACGTTAGCAACTTGGCATCGTGTTCTTACCCCATCACTTACGTTACCGATTATCTGTTTGTATGGATGATTTGCGTGAATCCTTAAGGAAGGATTCGCAGAAACAGATACGTTATCACCTAAATTGGTGATATTCTCCTTGGCTGTGTCTAGGGAGATAGTAGGTGACACATCTTTAGTTGGAATCGGCTTGGGCAAGTCTTGAGCATCTTCCAAAAGAACAGAAGGCGAATCAACGAACTCAGCATCATCGGAGGAATCAGAAACCTCATTCGATGTTCCCGATTGAATAGATACCTCGGTCTCCTCATACGTTGTAATGTCCGTTAACTCCGGTTCCAAGAGTTAAAACTTGTAGAGTGTGTATAATTCTCGGGATTTATCCGACGTTTCTCGGAAACCTTTACGTCATCTCAGTACGTAAACCATTTAACTTTTCCTCCTTAATGCCTTATACTTCAATTTGGAGGGACTTGGATGTAACTATTTTTATTATATCATAAAAAAATTAACCTAACCCTAAAACCTTTTCTAGCGGCCGATCGGAAGAGAGACCCCCCCCCCCCTCCCTGCTCGAAATTCTTCTTTCCATCCAAGTTTAATACATAAAAACTTCAATTCAACGTCGGTTTTATGATTCCCCATGTCTTTTACACATTAATTGATCATATTAACGCGCTTATTGGTCGTTAAGGTTGAGTTTTGATGATAACAGTTCGCTGACAGATTTGTATACGTTTATTGTAGGGTCTGTAACGCGATAATAATCCATTTTTTTTGATCGATTCTTCTTTCCATAATGTTTACATTGAGTCTAGTTTCCAGAAAGTATAATACGTAATTTTTGGACGAGATTTGAATGGTTTTTATGAATTTGTAAAATCAAGTGTCAAAGCTGATGCGGGATGACGGATTCTGGTATGTCTTCCCGACGTCATAACCCTTTTTCGACAAGTCCAAATTAGTTGCTTCCACTTCTGGAAGTTAGTATTTTGAGTTAGGAACCAAACCCAATTGGAATCATTTAATTTGGCTAGGTAATGATTTTTATAAAAATAAAACCATTTTGTTGCGCACTGAAATAGCTGCACATACCTTTGTGTGTTGGAGGAATTTTTATGAATTTTGTGTCCGCTAGAAAAACATAATAAAAATATTTTTATAAACCTATGACATTTACTAAAGTCTGGTAAAAATTTAATAATTTATTTCAAATGTTATCCTATATAATTAAATCCATCTTCGCATGCTAAAATCTGCACATTTTACTTGTTATTGATCGATAAGTTCGTTTTAGGCTTAACCGGTGGATGTTCTATTGTGTTCTTGTCGGGGCTGTTTGAAGTGAGTTTTTGCACCACAATCTTCCTAGGTATGTCCCGTATATCATACTTAAAGATCATGTTCATAGGTGTTCGTTAAGTTGATCAACTAGTTGTAGTTTGATTGTTATGTTCGGTTGTCTAGAATTGTAGTTTGCCGCGTTTAACGCGAGGGTTGAAGTGATTAACGATCAATTTAGCTCGAGGACACTTGGTTTGATGTACGGGCTGTCCAAAATTCATTTTTATAAGTTATGGGGCTGAATTGGTTATCGGTTACTCCAACGGGTCGGTACAACGCGCAATTGTGTTTATTGAATAGTTGGTGCGTTGTACTTGCGGGTTACCGACCCATTTGACTCGTGTGGCGTCGTGTGGACTTGTTGGCTGTGATTTTATCAGAATTGTAGTTTGCCGCGTTTAACGCGAGGGTTGAAGTGATTAACGATCAATTTAGCTCGAGGACACTTGGTTTGATGTACGGCTGTCCAAAATTCATTTTTATAAGTTATGGGGCTGAATTGGTTATCGGTTACTCCAACGGGTCGGTACAACGCGCAATTGTGTTTATTGAATAGTTGGTGCGTTGTACTTGCGGGTTACCGACCCATTTGACTCGTGTGGCGTCGTGTGGACTTGTTGGCTGTGATTTTATCATAATGGGTCCACACGGGGCTGAGATGGATGTTAACGGCCTAAACGACTCCTAAACGCGCGTGTTAGTGTCACCTAGTGCTCCCGGGGGCAAATTGGGAATTCTTTATTCCCGGGAGTACCTAAAGGTTGTTTTGGTGAATGTGAGACCTCGGGGGCTGTTGTGATTAAGTTTGATGAGGTCGAGGGTTTAGGTAACTCGAACCATGTTAGAACGTCTCGTAGGATAAACGAGTCATTTTGATGTCACTAGTAATGATTGAATGTAAACCGACAGGTGTTTGAGTTTTGGGATTTCTTAGGGATTCTCTAGCTCGTGGTGAATCCGCGTCTTGTGTCAGGTGAGTTCATGATGCCCTTTTTAACTCTTTTTAAGTTTTGGGCTAGCATGCACACCTAAGCGATTTTGCTTGATGAAATGTTTTAAACTATTTTGCATTGGCTTGCTAGTATTGGTAGGCCTTGGAATGTTATAGAATGTGTGTATGTATATATATTATTGTATGGCCAATATTTGGCGAATGTTGTAGTCGTTATCGACTACGGAATGTTACGTATGCCTACTTCGTGTTTGCATGCGTTGAATGGAATGTTACATGTTGGGGTTGTACGTTTTCTCGGCCCTGAATGTTATTATTGAATGTTATATATATAGGAATGAACGTATAGAGATGTTCATACGTAAGGATGATTATTTATTAAATGTGATGACCTAACTGGTATATTTCCATTTATAGTTTAAAAACCATTGGAATGATTATTAAGACTTTTGTTACTTATTTAAAACTTGAACTCACTTAGCTTAAGCTGACTTTGTGTGCATGTTAGTGTGAGTTTCAGGTTATGAAGAGGATGCCTTATTGCTTGGATGTGCACGAAGCTACTTGGACGGTGAAGGGCATACGGGATTTGAAGACTTTATTATTAAACATTTCCTTTTAAAAATTTTTATTAAAGATAATTAAGTTGGTTTTGGGCAAAACTTCCGGGTTTTGGGAACTTATTTTATTATTTACGTTTTCCACTGAATTTTACTCTGAAATTGGTTGCTTAATAGAAGGACTGATTTTTTTTAGTTTAAATATTTTATAAGTGTTTTGTATGATTACCAACTGTGGGATTTCCGGGGTCGGGGCCTTACAAGTTGGTATCAGAGCCATGGTTCGAGGGATCCGAGCATCCCCGAATGCTTGGACTCGAACTGTAAAAGAAAAACTAGTATGCCCACCGCGAGTAGCTGCACGCCAAGAGGTAAATTTAAATTATTTAGTCATTCCTTTGAATTTTAAAGTTTCCAGTATGTGATTAACAGTTTAAGTGTTAGATAGAATGCTAATATGGTTAGGGGCAGGGGGTGCTTAGGACGGGCTGGTGAAGTAAACGACTAATAACACTTGATCAACGTTATTAGCAGTTTACCCTTACCTTCCATGTTCTAAATACCACTTGTGTCTGACTATGTTAGGGTTCCGTCTTTGTAGGGATAGGATTTGGCTAACTCTCGAGTCATTAGCGTTAAAGTTCATCTTATTCCCTAAATTCTCCTGTTCGTTTCCCATCCTCTCGAACGCTTTGCGCGTAATTGTTTAGCTGAGGCGTAGCATGCTGTCACTCTGGGTTCCTTGGTACTTGACCGTTTAAATTCCTCGCTCCTTCAAGAATGTTTGAGCAACTGTTTAGCTAAGTAGGAACGTGATGTTATCCCAGATACCTTTCTACTTGATGATTTATCGGCATCAGTCTTATTTGATTTGGGCGCAAGTAGAAGTTTTGTGTCTACCGCTTTCTGTTCCTCGTTGAATAAATCACCCGAGCGCGTAGTTGATGTGTTTGAGGTTGAGGTCGCCGTAGGAAAATCTGTTTCCGTGTCTAGGGCTACCGTCAGTGATGTTCCTATCGTTCGGGGTTTCCCAGATGATTTGTCAGATGTACCGCCGGACCGTGAGGTCGAGTTCCAGATAGATCTTGTGCCGGGCGCAAAACCCGTTGCTCGAGCCCTTATCGTCTAGCACCGAATGAGATGAAAGAACTTATGGCCCAGTTGGAAGACTTGCTCAAAAAAGGCTTCATTCGACCGAGCATCTCACCTTGGGGTGCCCCGGTCCTGTTCGTTAAGAAGGACGGTAGCATGCGAATGTGCATTGACTACCGTGAATTGAATAAGCTCACTGTTAAAAAAATCGGTACCCGCTCCCGAGGATCGACGACTTATTTGATCAGCTCCAATGAGCTAGTTGGTTCTCGAAGATCGACCTTAGGACCGGGTATCATCAGTTGAAGATTTGGGAGGAAGATATTCCTAAGACTGCCTTCCGCACTTGTTACGAACATTATGAGTTCCTCATGATGTCTTTCGGTTTGACCAACGCACCAGCTGCGTTCATGGATCTTATGAACCGGGTGTGTAGGCCGATGCACAACCGATCAATTATTGTATTCATCGATGACATTCTGGTATATTCCAAAGTGAATCCGATCACGCCGGTCATCTCTTGGAAGTCTTGGAAGCTCTGCGAAAGAACAAGTTGTATGCGAAGTTTTCTAAGTGTTCTTTTTGGTTGTGCGAGATTCAGTTCTTGGGTCATGTTATTAACCCGAGTGGTATTTTGGTTGATCCTGCGAAGGTGGAAGCCGTGAATGATTGGGAGTCTCCTAAGTCTCCATCTGAAATCCGTAGCTTTCTGGGCTTGGCGGGGTATTACCTCCGCTTTATTCCCGACTTTTCGAAAATTGCTTCTTCGTTGACCAAGTTGACTAAGAAGAGTGTTAAGTTCGTTTAGGGTACTGAGCAGGATGAGGCTTTTCTCGAGTTGAATAACAGGTTAACGCATGCTCCGATTTTAGCTCTACCTGATGGTACCAATGATCTGGTGGTTTATTCTGATGCCTTTTATCAGGGGCTTGGTTGTGTTTTGATGCAGCAAGGTCGAGTCATCGCTTATGCCTCACGGCAGTTGAAGCCCCATGAGGCGAATTATCTTACTCACGATTTGGAGCTTGCGGCCGTTGTGTTTGCGCTTAAATTGTGGCGGCATTATTTGTACGGTGTTCCTTGCGTTATATATACCGATCATAAGAGCTTAAAGTATTTCTTCGAGCAAAAGGAACTGAATATGCGACAGCGTCGATGGTTGGAGTTGATTAAGGACTACGATCTGGTGATTATGTACCATCCGGGTAAGGCAAACGTGGTAGCCGACGCGTTAAGCCGGAAGGAGAGACCAAAACCTATTCGTGTGAAATCCTACTAGCTTTTCCTTAAACCTGATATTTTGAAGTAAATAGCCAGCGCTCAGAATGAGGCTTTGCAGGTGGAATGGATTATGTCAGAACGTGTTTGGGGTCAGGAGAAATTGTTGGAAGACGTCGGTGACGGGGTGAAGTATAAGGATGGTCGTTTATGGGTACCGAGGTATGGGGGATTCAGATATAAAATTTTAGATGAAGCGCACAAGTCGCGCTATTCCATTCATCCGAGCACGACCAAGATGTACCAAGACCTGAAAAAGAATTATTGGTGGCCTGCGATGAAGTTTGAGGTGGCTCAGAGTGTGAGTAAGTGTTTGACGTGTCTACAAGTTAAGGCCGAGTATCAGAAGCCGTTTGGGAAACTTCAGCCGTTGGAAATACCTGAGTGGAAATGGGAACATCTTACGATGTATTTTGTGACTAAACTGCCTTGTACCCCTAGGGGTAGTTATGACACCATTTGGGTAATCGTGGATAGACTGACCAAGAGCGCTCATTTCTTGTCGATTCGAGAGGCCTTTAATTCTGAACAGCTGGCCGATGTGTTTGTTCGTGAGATCGTTTCTAGGCACGGGGTGCCGGTATCTATTGTTTCAGATAGGGATACGCGTTTTACCTCAAGGTTTTGGAAAACGTTTCACGAGGAGATGGGTACCAAACTCCTCATCAGTACTACCTATCACCCACAGACGGATGGTCAATCCGAGAGGACCATTCAGACTCTTGAGAATATTTTGCGGGCATGTGTAATCGATTTTGGTGGTAGTTGGGATTGTCACTTACCGTTGGTAGAGTTCTACTATAATAATAGTTATCACGCCGTGATTGGGATGTCACCGTTTGAGATGTTGTATGATAGGAGGTGTAGGACTCCAGCCTGTTGGGGTTCCATTGGCCAGAAACAGTTGGGTAGTTTGGAGGTTGTTACACCCCGACTAGCACAATGCGGAAGCGTAAAACGGGAATGTAACAGACACCTCTGATATCAACACATTGTTTATAAAGAAACATTACAAACTAATTTACAATATATTACATTTCTTTGTTCTATCATTGTTTTACAGTCTAGGCGATACAAACAAGACTGGTTCGTTAACTATACGTTATTACTACTAACACCCTTGCCTCTATTCACATAGCATCAACCACACACCTTGGGCAAGTAACAGATCACCAAATCATTCCGATTTAGGTACACCTGAAAAGCAGTTTAAAACAGGTCAACTACTAGAGTTGGTGAGTTTCACGAGTTTCAAGAAATCAGTAATGAGTATTCACAAGTCAACACTTGTAATCATGAAATAAGTATGTATGTATGTAAATGATGTAATTATGCTAAGCTACAGTGAAGCCTTGACTGTATGTGCTGCGTGCATCCATTTCCCCCGCTCCATCAACCATTGTGGCCCCTTTCCGCCCACAACATGCCCCGGTAGCTATGTCTAACACTACATAGCCTGTTTGTATAAATATGGTCATATGCAAACGGCGCTATGTGACACGGCAACCAGGCCGATTCCGTTTGGGTTTGTCAAACCAATAGTACTATTCACAAGCCACCGGCTCGAAGTTAATCACTGT
Organism: Bidens hawaiensis; assembly: GCF_021521415.1. Classification (NCBI taxonomy): domain Eukaryota; kingdom Viridiplantae; phylum Streptophyta; class Magnoliopsida; order Asterales; family Asteraceae; genus Bidens; species Bidens hawaiensis. The sequence goes on from NW_027492550.1 coordinate 401,395, forward strand.
GATCGTGGGGACTTTCGTGTGTTAGCACTTAAATAATTCACATCAATACATGTTTCAGGTATATATATGTAATCAAACATGCTCTTCACCCCAAAATTTCGTAAAACAGTTTAAAAGTGGGGTCATGAAACTCACGGTTTAGTAGATAATCAGTACTGTATCAGCTCGTGGTTTGTTCGGTCTGCTATCAGTAGTTCCTATAATCAATATTTTAATAATATTAAAATTTTTATATTATTATAATCTAAATACTAAACTGGGTTGTATAACTAATCTGGGTGTAGCTGGAATGCCCAGAAAGTGGCAATAGGCTTAGGTTGTGATGTTGTTCAATGTCTAATACTTAAAACTGAACTTGGCCCAGATTCCCGTTTTCCCCGCTGGGCCAAGTTGTTCGTTTACGCGTTCAGAAAACAGTTATGGGGAAATAACCTTGGGTAAATGTATTGGTTAACAAAATGATTAAGTTATAACGAAGGATCACCTATTAGGGTCCCGGATTAGCCACGGGGCCCGTTTCAGTTTATTCAGTTTGATTTAAGAAGAAACGCGCACAATCCACCCGGATTGTCCAGGTTTCTCATAGAAAAGTTTGTTTTTACATAATTAGTCCAAAAATATGATTTTTGATCACTCTTAGTGTTTTGATATTCCCTCAGATTCGTTAATCGCGAACTTGCCGGTTTTTATGAAAACTAAATTTGTTTAATCTTTAAATTAGCATAATTAATTAACCGTTAATCATTAAATTATGAAAATTTAGCCACTTATCAATTAAAATATGTAGATTTTTATAAAAATATTTCTGGAATTAATTACTGATTTATTAATTTATAAAAATTCATTTTATCAGCTATATTTCGCCTGAAAATCGTCCGTTTACCCCAAACAATTTCCAAAAATTCCACAAAAATTCCTGAATATTCAAATCATATCCCAAAACAATCTGTATCAATTTCAAAGTGTAAAAAGTTCGTGCGATATTCTTTTCGGCCCAAATTCGGCTATAAAAATTCACACGAACGCATATACACAAAAGATCTTTAGACTTCTCCAAATGATCCCAAAATTTATATGTGATAAAAATACATCAAATATGAGTTCTCAGAAACATTTCATAATTTTTGAAGTATTTTAGCTATTTTTCCCAAATAAACGTCCCAATTCGGTAATAAATTCGCCAAATATTCTCGGATGGTAGAAAAATTACCAAATTTGAACAGGAACTCATTGAGATGGTCCCTGATGTCCCTAAAAAATTTCAAGGCCTAAAAATATGCACATCACAACCTTAACCTAAACAGCCCGTAAGCGAGTGTTTCGGCATTACCTTAGTGGGTTTGGCTCGTTTTCGACTTTTTAATAAAGTTTTCAGGTTCTTGTGCTTCTAAGAAAGCTAGGTACAAGTCCTATATCACAAACCAAGCAATTTTTCATCAACATAACAGCCCTTAACTTAGGGTTTCGGCTAGTGCACAAAAACGAACTTTTGAACCGTAAAAACGCTGTTTCAACCCTTTCATCCATGTTTATGGCCAAAAAAACTATCAAAACAGGTTCCTTACTATGTGAATGATCAAAACATGTTTATGGACCATTTTTAGGATTTTTACACGGTTAGGAATGATTTTTAGTAATCAAGACATGTTTTTATGGTATTAAACGAGTTTAAACAAGCCGAAAATCGATTATTTAAGACCTCTTTACCTTGTTTCTTGTTGGTTTTTGGCTGGAGCAGAATTTGTGTCCAGAGTTTTCAAGAAAATAATGTTAGAAATATCTTGTATCTAGTTTATATGTGAAAGGAAAAATAAGGGGGTGGGGTAGCGGCTGCAGCTGGAACCCATGGGCCTCCCCTTTGGGCTGTTTTGGCCCAATAATCTGGTTTCTCAAGCCCAAATACGAAAAGCCCAGTCCAAATTTAGTTCGGGTTCGGTTTTTGGCGCGAAAAACTTATCGGGTGCGTTAAACAGTGCGAAAACGTCTGTTTTTCGGCTAGTTTTGTGTAAAATTATAAAAACATACTATATGTTTGTAAAAATCAAAAATATTTTCACGGATCGCTTAAAACATTTCAAACAAGTGTTTGGTAAGTTTTTTTCGGCTTAACGGATGATACAATCCTTACATACGTAGAAGAACTCGGTCTTGGAATACATTTATCTTCCAAATACGCTCTAACCAATTGCATAAACGAGTTAAATAATGAGTTAAATAATGACTCGTAGTCGAACATCCAGTCAAATCCTTTACCGGATGGAGGTGTGGTGTAACTTTGACAATCAACATGAAACCATTCTTCGACACATCCCGAAGAAATGTTGAATACCCGCTTCTTAGGTGAATTATACCCAAGAAAGTATCCCTTGAACGCCTTTTCATCAAATTTCCTGGCATCTTTCTTCACTACCATACACGGACACCCAAATGTTTCCAAATACTTTAGGTTTAACTTACGGTTATTAAGAAGTTCATAGCTCATTTTCTTGAACTTTTTAACCATGAGGATCGGTTTAATATGTAACAAGCAGTGTTCACAGCTTCGTTCCAGAATTGAACGGGAAGCTTAGAATCCGCCAACATAGTCCTTGCCACTTCAATTAATGTACGGTTCTTCCATTCAGACACACCATTCTGTTGTGGTACGTACGGTGCAGTAAACTCCGTATGTATTCCCCATTGAATACAAAAGAAGTCCAATACATTGTTCTTGAACTCTGTACCATTATCACTTCGAATATGCCTCACTTTATGTTTGTAAAGTGATTCGATCTTTATGATTAGATTCTGAATCAAAACTGGCGTCTGATCTTTAGAACTCATAAATAAAACCCATGAGTATCTCAAATAGTCATTGGTTACTACTAAACATTAGAAATCGCTCACAATGCTTGCACAATTCATAGGACCAAATAAATCCTGATGAAGTCACTCAAGTGGAGTGTCGATCGAGTTCAACGACTTGCTTGGGTGAGACTTCTTCTTCTGTTTACCTTTCTTGCAGGCAACACAGTGATCGTTCAGCTTGATGTGTTTTAGGGACACACCATCCACCAAATTGCTCGCAATTAAATGGTTCATTTTGCGAATTTGGATGTGTCCCATCCGCATGTGCCAGGAATCGTGTCTTTCTCGGTTGCTTTCGAGATGAAACACGTCTCAGAAGGTGTAGCCGTTACATTAATACCCATGTCGAGTACATAAATATCATTAGATCGTGGTGATCTCATGAAAACCATATCTTCTAGAATAGTGATTCCCAGTTGAAGGATTACACATTCCTTATCTGTGAAAACGGTAGTGTGTTTCTTATCACAGATCTGAGATACGCCATGATCTACCTTCTCACAATAATTAACCGTTTCTAATGTTATTCGACCGTTCGACACTTCTCCCTCTTTGGTAATCATACAACCATTATTACCCGCAAACTCTACATACCCCCCCCTGAATATCCTTAGCATTGGTTAGGAGGTCTAGGTTGCTAGTAATGTGCCGAGAACATCCGCTATCTAGAATCCATTTGTCACCCGATATCGTCCTAGATGAACTCTGCACATAAGGTAAAATGATTAGTTCGAAAAGGCAACCCAAGCCTCATTCTTGGGCTCTCCTTTCGAGATTTTCGGAGAAACATTTACATTAGACTGTGAGTTCAAGTATGATTGATGCACCTGTGAATAAGTTAATGGTTTCTTTGATTTCTTTTTCAAATAACCACCTCTTATCACACCCAAATCAGTGTTCTTGCAAATCGATTGAGCAGGCTAAAACGATTGGTTCGATACATTAACAGCATCAACTCCAAAAAGTTTTTGATGATTGATGTTAGAATAAATTATGAATGATTCATCAATATGTGATTCCACCGATTGTTGTTTAATGTCAACAGTAGGAATTTTATCTTTAGTTACTTGATTGACATTTTTAACTTTAGCCCCTCACTTTTTAGCAACATGACCGTGTTCACCACATTTAGAGCATAAACGTGTATCAATAATTGTTTGTGGTGAAGCATTAGTCATGTGAATAGGCTTAGGTTGAACGTTAACAACCTTAGGATTCACATCGGTTACCGAGTCTGAAACTGTATTCTTTATGTCCTTTTTATTCTTGTAAAATTCCAGATTTGTTGTGTTAGAAGAACTTTCCAAACCGAAAGATTTAACAAACTTTATAGGTTTAAAATAGTTAACAGTTTGTTTCACTTGAGATTTAGATGCTTTTGACTTTAAAAATGCATTTTCAAGCTCAGTAACTTTTGATGTATCATCATTGAATACTCTCTCAATCAGTTTGGGTTTAAGTAAGTTCAAAGGAACTTCGCTATTAGAAAAGACTTTGTTAAGTCCTTTCAATTTGAAAACCCGACCCTGATTTAACTTAGAATCTTTTGGAGGATTGATAAATTTTATCAAATCCTCATCAGAAACTTTCGATTTTTCTTATGATTTTACATTAATAGAAGTCTTTGGTTTGTTTGAAGATTTAACAGGAGATTTTAAACCATACACGGCTTGCTCAAACTCTTTTGGTTCACATAAAATGTGATTATCAGAAGGAATGTTTTCGTTCTTAACAATTACTTCTGGTTCTTTAAGCTCTTTAATCGAACCATCAACCTCGTTCTCGGTAAAGACCAATTTAGTCTTAATGTGAATCTTGTCATGAAATGATTTAATAGATTCAACATTTTCAATATTTACTTGAATTTTTTCGTGTTTTTCCGAGATTGTTTTAGTTTTAACAGTTTTAGTTTCAACAACCTCGGGAATACTCGAGTAATCATTCTTAAATGGTGGAGGAATTTCCACAAATCCTAACCCAGCTTTACCGTTCTTTTGGTGAGAGTTATTGACTTCATTAATCATTTAAAAGAAATGATGAATCCCTAAACTTGCTTATTTTATTTTTTTGTTATAAAATCTTGTTTTCAAGTTTAGTTATGCTGGTACGCAACTTAAGGATTTCTTGAAAATGTTGCTCTATTATCACAAGTTTATAGTTCACCTCAGCATTCAAATCGTGATTTCTCATAGACAGATTTTTAATTTTCACAAAAATTTGTACAAACCTCTTCAATTGTTGCCATACAAGCGAACGATTCGGTTTGCTCAATTTGCTTGATTCCCTAAGAGCTTTTGTGACCAATCCAAACCCTCATTCAACGGTAAAGCCTGTGAATTGTTGGCCTTAACACGATCCCCATCCGTCCTTGTTTTCATCTCAAGCACATTTGTGCATTTTCCTGAGTTACGATATGAAGCATGAGGTCCGGTATATTCTTTCTTCGGCTTGTCACACTCGCGAAATGGCTGAATTCTTGAAAATTGTAGCATTTCACTTTTAACTTATCGAATCATACCCGTTTGTTAAGAGTGGGTAGATCCTTTCCTGTTCATTTCATGAACCACTTTACCTTACGTACGATCATGGCCATGTTCCATTTCAAATACATGAGTTGAAGATCGTATGGATCGATTTGATCATAGTCTTCATCAATAAGTTCACTTGTGGTAATTTTACTCCCCACAAGTTGTTCATATGAGGTCATAAATACACACATGAAAGAGAATTCTGTTCAGCCTCTTTCATGTTTACATTAGGGGGTGAACCTGACGGACTTGATCTAGTGGTAGATCCCAATGCCATAATGCATACATTAGGAGGCTGATTACTGCTTGGAGTCCCATCAATAGAACTTTGTGTAAAGAAAGCTGTAATCGGGACTGAACTGCCATTGCTATTCGCAGGTAACGCTCCACCATACAGAGTAAGATTATGGCTATCCTTTAATGAAGTCTGAAACTTCATATCGTATTCACGTTCCTCAAGTTTATTAATAAACTCTTCGGTCGTGAGATTTTCATTTCTGAAATAGCCATTCTCCTTCAATACACGTAAGAAAGTGTAATATGTTGCAGGCAATGCGTTCTTCAACGTGCCAATCTTGTCCACCTCACTTGGTTCTAACTTAACCGTTGGCATCTCAGCAATCAAATGATAGAACCTACTAATCATCTCCTCAACATTCTCGTTCTTGAGCAATGTAAAGTTTCTAAATTGAAACTTCACCATCGTTTTCTTGCTCTCAAGTGTATTACCCAAGCTGCGAGTCTTCAATTGGGCAAATAGAGTCACACATGGCGTGATATACCTAAATTGATGGAAGATGTTCTCAGTTAAAGCCATTGTCAATGTCGAATAAGCTTTCATCTCGTTGTCCTTCTCTTTTACTTCATTCGCCTCATGCATGCTGAATAATTTGTTAGAATATCCAGTAGTTGCACTTCCGACTTGTGGTGGCAAGTATACAACATCTAAATGACGAACACATTCGGGATGAATAGAACCCAAGTGTGCTCTGAACCTCGGTTCCCATCTTGCAAAGTCAGACAATTTAAGCAGCTTAGGAACTTATTGTGGGACCCAATTTTGTTATCCACTGTAAGCATTTGCTGCATTGACACGTTTTGCGAAGCTAACGCGTAATACGAAGCTGGAGAATACATTTTTATCAACTTTTGAAAATCAAAGGACTGTATTCACAACTATGAAAACTTGATCAACGAATGACTAGTTTATAGTAAACACGAATAGGCACACGAATAAGACACGAATGATACTTTAATTGTCACGAATAAGTGATTACTATTTACACGAATGGTGCACGAATGATATTGACACGAAAAATACACAAATGAAGGATAATTGATAAACATGAATGGGCTTTGACGAATGAATGTGATGTAAGACCCCAAATCCCGGGAATCCTACAGTTGGTATTCATAAAAAATACTTACAAAAATACTTAAGCCCAAAAACAGTTCATTCCATTAAAATAGCCAATTCAGAGTATAATTCAGCGGAAAATCATAATTATAAAAACAAGTTCCCAAAACCCGGGAATTATTCCCAAAACCAAATTTCAATGTATTAAATGAAACTTTAAAAGAAAATGTTCATTATTAAAACTTCCGACTAAGTATGCCATCCACCGTCCAAGTAGCTTCGTGCACGTCCAAGCGGTAAGCATCCTCCTCCCAACCTGAAACTCACACTAACATACACACAAAGTCAGCTTAAGCTGAGTGAGCTTAAGTTTTAATAATTGACATTTAAATAAATCATTCCAAGAGTTTTAAAATAAATCGGGATACAATAGTTAGGCCATCATCATCAATAAGTAGTCATACTTATATATATATATATATATATATATATATATATATAACCATCCATCTAATTATATCCCTACAGATACCATCCAACTATTAACATCAGGGTCGAGCACACGTACAACCCAAACACGTAATATCCAAGTAATAACATCAGGGTCGAGCACACGTACAACCCAAACACGTATCATCCCATCCGATGGTGATCATGCCACACGAGCCTCTCCCCTTAGGGGCTTTTCAGGGCCCACCACAGGATTTAAGAACCTGAGTAGTATAGTTTGGCTTCGCCAAGATCACCATCCATCCGCATGCAAACACAAAGTAGGCACACGCAAATATCCTTAGTCGATAACGACTAATTAACATCGCCAATTATTGGTCATACAATAATATATGTACAAACATACGTACAACATACAGTAATATCCTCCAAAAATATATATCATCATGAAAGAGAACCTATGGTCTTAAAGTAACATCCGCATACACATTCATAAATATCTTCTCACGACATACTACAATACGAGTAAGACTATATCCTTGAGTCTAGACCATAGGTAATATCTATAACCTTATAAAATATGTTTATAACCATAAAAGAGCCTCAAATATTCTAAGGCATAGAATAAAATTTACACATAGTTTCATAATTCCACAAATACAAGTAAGGCTATGTAATGCCATCCAAATAGTTTAAACGAGTATATTCAGGTAAAATTTGTGATACGGTGTGTATGCTAGCCCAAAACGTAAAAATATAAAAAAGGGGCATCATGAACTCACTTGACACAAGGCACGATTTCACCACAAGCTAGAGGCCCTAATTATCCCAAAAAGTCAAACGCCTGTCGGTTTACATACAAACATTACTAATGACATCGAAAGGACTCGTTTATCCTACAAGACGTTCTAACATGGTTCGAGTTACCTAAAGCCTTGACCTCATCAAACTCAATCATAACTGCGCCCGGGGCCTTAAGTTTACCAACACGACCCATAGATACTCCCAGGAGTAAAGATTTCCCAAACTACCCCCAGAAGCAATAAGTGATACTAACACGCGCGTTTAAGAGTTGTTTAGGCCATTAACATCCAACTCAGCCCCGTGTGGACCCAATATGCTAAATTTACAGCCGAAAAGTCCACACTACGCTACACGAGTCAAATGGGTCGGTGACTCGTAAGTACAACGCACCAACTATTCAATAAACGTGAATGCGCGTTGTACCGACCCGTTTGAGTAACCGACAACCAATTCAGCCCCAATATTTATAAAAATCATCTTCCAACAGCCCGTACACTAAACCGAGGCTATCCAAACTGAACTGGTTATCACTTACTTCATATCTCGCGTTAAACGCAACAATCTACCATTCTAGCTAACCGAAAACAATCTTTCAAACTACAACTAGTTAACCAATCAAACTAACACCAATGGACATGATTTTTAAGTATGTTATATGGGACATACCTAGGAAGATTGTGGTGCAAAAACCTCAGCTGAAACAGCCCGGAAACTGCCCAATTGGACAGCCACCCGGTAAGCCTAAAACAAGCGGTTTAACGACGAATAAACGAGCCATAATGATGAATTAAGGTGAAAAAGAGTTGTAGACATTTAATACCGACCTGGAATTGAACGTTTGAAGGCTGGGTGATGGCAGGTTGCATGCAAATCAAGAAGGTGGAGGGGGTAGGGGCGCCGATCGGAGGTAGGGTTGGGGTTAGGGTTAGATTTTTTTTATATAAAATATATTAACAATATAATACATTCTGCCCCCCCCCCCACTTTACTAAGGGTTGAACTTATAAGAAAAGTTAAGTATGATAAGTTTACGAGGGTGGCGAGGAGCTCTCGGGAGAATGCCGGGTCAAGCCCGAAAGGTGCACACAACACTGCAAGGTTAAACCTTTTATCGGAAAATAACGGATGTGACATGTGAGTGACTGACACTATTGTATCAAATGTGATATGTTAACGAATGAGTGATTGATGGTGAATGGGTTGAACGAATGTGATAACGAATTAGTAGACGAGTGATTTCTGATAATGAATGAGTCCAGGTTTTCACGAATGACCAGTTACAACTACCTGACAGATGGAACGAATCAGTTACAACTAATTAACTAACGATGCTTAACGAATGACCACTCATCCACACGAATGAGCATTCATCCTCATTCAAACTTGTCCAGAATTTCAAACTCGTCCAAATCTTAACAAAACAACACAAACTTAACACTAATCAACTAGGAATTCAATTATGATCCCGTCTGAACTTAAATCAAACCACAATTCAAACCAAAACCAAACCAATTCCTTAATTCAAACATTCATCATTCCCGCCTTTACCTTAATTCCAATCCAATCTCAAATCTAACACAATTAACCTACAAATCTATCAAATAACACTCGATTTAAATCAATACGAATACATAATTCATTTAGTTAGATTCAAATGGATGTGATAATGAGTCAATTACAGATCTTTGTTCTTAATATATTGTTTGAACACTTTAAACCACAAATCGATACTATTAATCAACGAATCACACGTAGATCAGAATCCCCTTGGCTCTAATACCAATTAAGAAAACCTCAATGAGCCTTATGGATCTAGTTCTTTGATGACAACATTTGATTCGATTCAATATGATTACGTTAATTATAATTAGGATAATGATGATATGTTTAGTGGGTGTAGTGTGTGTAGCTGGAGAGAATTTGTCAGAGTAATAGTACAGTTCATACAATTAGGAAATTCTCATTACTTTAATCATAATGTACAGGGTATTTATAGGAGATGAGTTCGTTCGTTATACATACATTAAAGAATGACTCATTCGTTAAATTAATAATGAATGACCAATAATCATTCGTCCATATTACATTAATACGAATAGCCTACACTTGCTATCACATTCGTTATTCTGGGATAACGAATGTGACTTACATTATGTTAATGGACTCATTCATTACAAAGTAATGAATGAGACTTACATTTAGACGAATGGGCTTTACCAAAATGCCCTTGATACATTAAAATATTATAATAATATAATATAAGCACCGAGACACTTTACCACGGTCCTCACCTGTTTTGCCAAATTTGCCAACGACACCATCAGCTCAGCATCCCTTGCCGACAATGCACCCATTGTGGTCGTTTTGGACACCTGCTAGGCATATGTTTCGAACTCATGCGTACCCAACCAACCCTTACCAAACCACCCCGTACACCCCCACACCTTTAACCAAAACCGTGTTTTAACTCAAGCTCAACCTATTGCTCAAGCTTACCCCACCCCTCGAGTATGTTTAAGTTGTGAAGATCCTAGTCATTCCACAACGTGTGTCCTGGACTCGCATACCAAGTTAAGATGGTCGCTCCGTCTATGTACGCTGCTTAAGCCTATCAAGTTCAGACTTATCAACCTCCAGTTCCGCAGCTTAAGGCAAAATAAGTTGTTCAACCGGTTCAAGCCAACCATGCCTCGACTTTTCAAGATGCACCAGCCGTCTTCAATGCTTGCGGGAGGGCATCCGTGATCAATGTAAATCAAGCTCAAGATAAAAACGATATGGTGAACGGTACGTTCTTGGTTAATAACGTTTATCCAACCATTTTATTAGATACCGGTGCCGATATGAGTTTTGTGTCATTCAATTTTGAGCCTATGCTTTCGGCGTCTCGCTCAAAGTTCAAAATTCCTTTACGGTTGAAGTCACAAACGGTAAAACTATCTTTTTTGATTTAGTAATTCGTGGTTGTACCCTAAATCTCAATGACTACGCTTTACCTATCGATCTCATTCCTATGCATCTTGGAAGTTTCGATATCATAGTAGGCATGGACTGGTTAGCTGAACATCGTGCCGAAATCGGGTGTTTTGAAAAGTACACTTGGATTTTGCTTGATGGAGATCATATTTTGCGTATTTTCGGTAGGCCTTCTAGAGGGCTCAAGCTTATGTCGTATACTCAACCCCAAAAATACTTACGTAAAAAGTATGTGGCTTTCCTTGCCAAAGTCGTGGAAAAGAAACAAGAAAATAAGACAATAAAAGAAATGCTGGTGGTTCGTGATATTCCCGAAGTTTTCCTTGGCGACATTTCAGGTTTACCTCCTACTCATGAAGTGGAGTTTCATATTGATCTCGTTCTTGGTGCGAATCCCGTCGCCAAGGTACCCTATCGTCTCGCACCTTTAGAAATACAAGAATTGGCAAGTCAACTCCAAGAAAACTCCAGCAAGGGTTTCATTCGCCCAAGTTCGTCACCTTGGGGCGAACCTGTCCTTTTCGTTAAAAAGAAGCACGGTTCCTGTGACATCTGTGACAAAATCGAGTATGCCTTAGTAATTGTTTTTCAAATAAGCGATTAACCGCTTATTGCGTAACCAACAAACGATTAACCGAACAGGTCTGGTTATGACCCAGATATCCTGGGGGGGCCATCTATAAGTGATATATGTCTATTATAAGCCAACATATTGATATTAAGGCATTAGTATGATAGCAAACTTGTTAAACAAAAACATGCTCGTTCAACTACCCGCTATAGATTTCAACGCGAAAGAGAGTTACAAAACAAGCATTGTATCATCCGTTAAGCCGAAAAAGATCTACCAAACACTTTTTGGGGATGTTTAAGTGATCCATAAAAATATTTTCGATTTTTACAAACAAATAGTATGTTTTTACAAATTTACACAAAAATAGCCGAAAAACGCTCGTTTTCGCTCCGTTTGTCGCACCCGATATATTTTTGTCGCCAAAAACCGAACCCGAAATAATCTTGGACTCGGTATTTCACATTCGGGCATGCAAAAAGAGACTAATGGGCCAAAATTGGGCCCAAAAGGGGCCCAAAATGTCCAGCCCGCCAAAGTGGACTTTTAACCCCTTTGGTATATCTTCTTGTTTTAAGACATGTTAAACCATTTTTTGAAAAATACCTAAGATCCAGAAGCTGCCCAAGTCCAGCTCCTTCAAAAACCCAGCAAGAATACAAGGTAAAAACACATTTTTGGATCAAATTCAACTTGATTAACATGAGTTTTATCATAACTAATAATTCTTGATTGTCAAAAACTCATTCTAACCAAGTAAAAACCCTAAAAACTATCCAAAAACATGTTTTGATCCTACACATGGTTAGAAATCAGAATCATATTCTTTTTTAGCCATAAACACGGATTAGAGGGCTTAAACGACGTTTTTACGGTTCAAAAGTTCGGTTTAAAGCCCTAACCGAAATCCTAACTTTCATGGCTGGTCTCTTGATGATACATGCTTAGTTTGTGATATAGGACCTTTAATTAGCTTATATAGAAGCATGAGAACCCGGAAATTGGATTAAGAGAGCGAAAACGAGCGAAAACCGCAAAGGTAATGTCGAAACATTCGATTACGGGCTGTTTAGGTTAAGGTTGTGATGTGCATATTTTTAGGTCATGAAATTTTTCAAGGACACGAGGGACCATATCATTGAGTCCCTGTCCAAATTTGGTAATTGTTCGACCATCCGAGAATATTTGGCGAATTTATTAACGATTTGAGGCGTTTACTTGGGAAAAATACTTAAAATGTTGTACAAATTATGAAATTTTGTGGGGAACTCAAATTTGATATATTATGATAACATCTGAAATTTGGGGTCATTTGGAAAACCCTAGGTATGTTTTGTGCATTTGCGTTTATTCGGATTTTCATAGTCGTTTTTTGCTCGAAAATGTATTTGGAAAAATTGTTAGCTTCTGGAATTACTACAGATTATTTTGGGAATTATTTTAGTCACTTAGGAATTTTGACGGATTTCTCAAAAATCATTTGGCATAAACGGATGATTCTCGGGTAAACTATAGCATATAAAATGAATTTTTATAAATTTATAAATAGTAAATAATACCATAAATATTTTTATAAATACCTACATATAAAATGAATTTTTATAAATTATGCTAATTTGAAAATTAAATATATTCAATTCTGACGAAAACCGGCAATTTCGTGATTAACGAGCCTGTTGGTATATCAGAATATAAAAAACGATTAAGAAGCATATTTTCGGATTAATTATGTAAAAACGAACTTTTTTGAGAAATCCAGACATTTTGGATAGACTGTGCGCGTTTTTCTCCAAATCAAACTAAATAAACGGAAACGAGCCTCGTAGCGAATCCAGACCCCATAATTGTGATCTTTCTTTATAACTTAATCGTTTTATCAACCAACACGTTTACCCAAGTTTATATCCCCATAACTGTTTTCCAAACGCGTAAACGAGCAACTTGGCCCAGCTGGTGAAACGGGAAAACTGAGCCAAGTTCGATTTTAAACATCAGATATTGAACAACATCACAACCTAAGCCTATTGAACTTTCTGGGTGTTACAGCCACATCCAGACTAGCTATACAGCCCAGCTTAGTATAAAGATTATAGTAATATTAAAATATTAATATTATTATAATATTGAGTATAGGGACTAAGTGATAGCAAGGGAAACGAACCTTGAGTTGACCTCGCACTGAGTGCCTACAAAACTGTGAGTTTCATGACCCCTCTTTTCAAACTGTTTACGAACTTTTTGGGGTGAAAAGCATATTTAGAGAAAATTACTGTTTGCGTCCCCATGATTTTAAGGCAGAGGCACAATAAGTCCCCGAAAAATTTTTTGAACTGGTTGAGTCCCTATGGTTTCAGAAACGAACCATTTGAGTCCCTGTCGTTACTTAACTAACTTTCATTATACTGAAACCATAGGGACTCAAATTGTTCGTTTTTGAAACCATAGGGACTCAAATTGTTCGTTTCTAAAACCATAGGGACTCAAATTGTTCTTTTCTGAAACCACGGGGACTCAATTTGTTCAAAAATATTTTCAGGGACTCATTGTGTCTCCGCCCTAAAACCATAGGGACGCAAACATTAATTTTCTCGCATATTTATATACGTTATCTACCTGGAAACGGTTTAGGATATGAATTGTCTGAACGTTTACATACAAAAGTCCCTACAAACATAACGACTGATTGCGTGCGAATGAATGGTGAATAGTATTCTTGAATGAAAAATTAAGTGAATATGGTACGAATACCAAAACAAAATGAAATTACACGTGACAACACGTTTATACAAATATGTTGTGTTCTATTAAAAATAACGTGGCCTGTAACGGCCATGGGTGATTAACATTGCCAGTACGGCCATGGGTGAATAACGTGGTCTGTAACGGCCATGGGTGAATAACGTGGTCTGTAACGGCCATGGGTGAATAATGTGGTCTTTAATGGCCATAGGTAAATAACGTGGTCTATGATGACCATGGGGCTATTGTGGGTGAAAGGGGAGCCACAATAGTACCAAACTAAAGTTGAATATGGCCTATGAGCCAAGTTCTGCTGCAACTTAATAAACTAAAGTTGAGTATGGCCTATGAGCCAAGTTCTGCTGCAATTAAACCAACTAGCTTGATTATGACATAGATTTAAGAAAATAATGTGAGTATGCGTATTGTAGGTGGATGGGGAGCCACCGTGTATGGTGATACGTGATAAATACTATATATGTATGTGTATCTATATACATGCTATGTGAATAGGCGTAGAAAATGCTATGTGTAGAAAATAGTAATTATTGTGTGTACACTGTGCAATGTTTGACTCTATGTGAAACAGTTGTGGGCGGAAGGGGAGCCACAGTGGTTGATGTTACAAGGAACCGTTGTGGGTAGAAGGGGGGACACAGTGGTTGATTTTATGTGGAACCGTTGTGGGCGGAAGGGGGCCACAGTGGTTGATTAAACATGGAAAAATGGAAACACGCAATACGAACAACAGTCACGATTTTATCGTGATTTCGAACTCATATTATAAAATTACATGTGTGCATATGTACACACAAGGATATGGTTGTACATATATATACAAACATAAATATATATTTTTACATTCGCGCGTACAGATAAACTATGACTGTGTGGTACGCAGAACTGATTTCGTTAAAACTTATAAAACTCACCAACTATTCGTAGTTGACCGTTTTTGAACATGTTTTTCAGGTAATCAGAAAGGTGGAATAGATTGCTTATGTGTTTTGTGTTCGGATTGTGATCGATGCTATGAGCATTCGAGTATGTAGAGAAGTAGTTAATGGACTAGTTTGATTGAATCACTTAGTTTGTAAATATGTTAAAACGATGTTATATCTTGTAAATTAGTTAGCAATGTTTCTTTATGAACAATGTATTTAATACTAGTTGTATCTCTTACATTTCCGTTTTACGCTTCCGCAAATCGCTTAACGGGGTGTGACAGTTCCTTTCGGATGTTCATCAACTAACGTGAACTCAATAAACTCATGATTAAGAACCATTACCCTTTTCCTAGAATTGACGACCTTTTCGATCAACTTCAAGAGGCATCTTGCTTTTTAAAAACCTATCTTCATTCGGGTCATCATCAATTGCGCATTCATGAGGATGATATACCTAAAACTGCTTTTCAAACTCGCTATGGTCATTACGAATTTATGATTATGCCTTTTGGCTTAACCAATGCACCTGTGGTATTTATGGACCTCATGAACCTTGTATGCAAGTCTTATCTTGATAAGTTCGTGATCGTGTTCATCAACGACATTCTCATTTACTTGAAATCTAAAGTTGAGCATGAAAAGCATTTGCATGATATCCTTGAGTTGTTGAAGAAAGAACAACATTTTTCCAATTTTTCTAAGTGCGAGTTTTGGTTAAACGAAGCCCAATTCCTTGGTCACATCGTTAACGAAAATGATATCCATGTCGAACCAGTTAAAATTGAGGTTGTTAAAAACTAGAAGACCCCAACTTCACCCACTGAAGTTCGATCCTTTCTTGGTCTTGCCGGTTATAAACCGTCGTTTCATCTTAAACTTTTTCAAGATTGCTTTGCCTCTCACCGCCTTAACTCGAAAGGGTAAACCATATGAGTCGGGTGCTAAGCAAGATGAAGCTTTTTAAACCTTAAAGTGTATGCTTTGCGAGGCTCCTATCCTAGCCCTTCCCGGAGGAATCGAGGATTTTGTTGGCTAGTTCTCATGCAACGAGGCAAGGTCATCGCCTATGTGTCATGACATTTTAAGGTTCACGAAAATAATTATACGACACACGACCCTGTAAGTGCACGGATTTGGTGTCCGCAGCTGTTCGAATAGACTAGGGGTAGTTTAGTCTTTACACATAATGTATAAAGGCTCATACACTAAGGTTGTTTAGCGAATGAGGCCTGATTCGTTAAAGATTAGGCTATTCGTTAATGTAAGAGCCCATTCGTTACTACAGTGTAACGAATGGCAGCTCATTCGTTAAGGTATACCCATTCACTAAGGGTGTTTAGCGAATGGGCTATGGAAAGACCTTATTCGTTAACCTTGTTAACGAATGAGAGGTCTCATTCGTTAATACTACACTTATAACGAATGAGTCCAGCCTATAAATAGGCCTACCATAGTTAGAATGCAGAGAGATCTGTGCCATATTTATCTAATGTAACGTTACAATGCCGGATTTTCTCTGTAACATATCTTCATCATAATGTATCAATCCTTAACGTATTGAATGAACACAAGTTAACGTATCGATTTGCGACTAGTTCCTAGGTTCGTAAACGTTTTATAACGTTTCAACAATTGGTATCAGAGAAGGCGGTTGCTCGTGATACGTGTTCTTCGTGTTCTTCTTGTATAATCGAATTTGGACCGAATTCGTTGATTGAATGATGGAATTGATTGATGATTCATGTTAATCATCAAAATCCGATCATTCGTAAGGTATTTTGGAAGATATATAGGTCGTTTGATCGAAATCTGCCATGAATAGCCATTGATGAAGTTTGAGAAAGCTTCTGGTTGATCTAAATTAACAAGGAATCGGTGTGTTATTGATAAAATTGAATGTTAATTCAAGTTCCATATGCAAATCCGAGTCTTCATGATGAATCTGGGATGTTAATTTGATGTTAAGATGGAGATTTGAGTTTTCAGGCATAGAACTCGTTTTTCCGATGAAGATAACTGAATTTTCCGGCGAGGGTGCTATAGTAACTGCCTAACGACTCATTCGTTAATTTAAATGCTCATTCGTTACAAAGGTTTAACGAATGAGTTATTCGTTAAGGAGTTTAACGAATATGGATTACTTAACGAATGAGACCTCATCCGTGTATGTTCATACGAATGAGGGTGATTAACATATGGAAGACATTCGTTACTAGTGTTAACGAATGAGGGTGTTAACGTATGTGGACATTCGTTAGTGGTTTTAACGTATAAGCTCATTCGTTAACGGGTTTAACGAATGAAGGTCAACATAACAAATGAGGATACCTGGATAATGAATGACCAGGATAATGTATGAGATTCTTAAAAAAATAAATAAATAAATAAAAAGAAAAAAAGCCATATTTACATTAAGACCATATACAATAACCTCTTCACCTGTACGATTGTCGTAGTACCAATAATTAAATACGGTAAATAGACTCTGAGGAAATGTCTTCATTGGAACCCTCTTCATAGTCTTCGGCGGCTTTACCTGTAAAATTAACTTTCTCCAGCCTGTGCGAGCATCAATCTCATCAATGTACTTATGAGTAGGCATCTGAGGCTTGAAAAACTTGAAACCAAAACTGGTTTCATGTAATAACTGCTTATAAAACCAACTAGCCCACTTATCGTCCCCACGATTTACAAACGGTCGATTGGCTAGGGTTCTCACATCCCATATAGGCATAGATAAGATATCGTGTGGTCGTTTGAAATAATAAATACCATGCTCCCACTTCACGATATATACCTTAAGTTCAGAATCATATTGCCATGCCACCATATCTCCTTTCACGTCTTTAGCAGGCTTGTACTTCTTCATCTGGTATGCTAACGTTCGAGCTGTCTCAATTTTCACTTCTTCACGTTCATGATATCTGAAAGTCTCGATCATCTTGTTCATCTTCTCGACATTGTGTTCAAACATACCATCCAAAGCACGTTTCCGCTTTTTATCAGTAGTGGATACATGACTTGATTCAGCAGCTTCAAACTTATTCTTTTCTTCTTGTAACCGACGTTCTGCTGCATCAAAGTGCTCAGTAGTGAAAAACGGAATACCTGAGTCAGTGTTGTTGTCGGTGTAAAACTCAGGATATTCTTCAGCATTAACATCTTCTACTTCTACTTTTTCAAAGTCAGGCACATTCCCTTGAGGAATGCATGTATTATCACTCTCTTCCATTTCCACATCAATACTCTTATCCAACACATCTACCTCTTCCTCATTTAGATCCAGAAGCAAGGCAATTTGTTCTTTCGTTAAAGAATGATCAACAAATTCTCCTTCTTCGATCTCATCAGCATTCACCATACTGTAATCCCATCCATTCCTACAAACAGAAGCATGTTAGCCGGAATAACATCTACTGGCTTGGCTCTCGTGTAATCTTTATATGGAACAATCTGTAGATTACTAGCTTCAGACCCACCACCAACACTCGCATCAGTCTTATTACCCGCCGACGGTGTGGAACTTCTGCCCGGTTGCTGATCTACCCCACCCCCTGCATCATCTTGATCGTCTTCATTATTCTTCAACTTCTTTAATTCATCTTCTTTGCATGTCAGTTGAAGAATAATCTCATCCTGCTTATCTAATCTCTCCCCCTGAGCAGCAATCAGGGCTCGAAGTTCCCTATTATCACGTTGAGCCGATAGAAGATGCCTCAGCAAATTCCGTTGCGCTAGCTCATTAGCAGCTCTGTCTGCTTGCATTTGATTTTGTTGTAAATGCAACAGATTCATCATGTGAAACCATTGAGCATGAGGAGCCATGTGATAGAAATTAGGATGCACTAGTTGCATTGGTCCCTGAGGACGATTGAATGACATAAAAGAATGCTCAGGCCTCGACAACGATGTTGGAGTAACAGGAGTAGTTGGCTGTGGTGTACGTATCCGTGCCAATACAGTATGTAATATGTCTCCAAAATGAGGATCAGGCCTCACAGTGGTAGCCAAAGTCAGAGTTTGAGGCATTGGAGAAGTAGGCATCTGCACAGGTGTTGGAGAACGAGGAAAATCTGACACTGCAGTAAGAGTAGGAGATCGTGGAATCTGTGGAACTGGAACTGGAACTGGAACTGGAGAAACAGTAGAAGGAATAATAGGAGTAGAAAACAGCAGTAGAAGGCACAAACAGCTGACTCGGTATCTCAGTACCCGAACCTCTTCTAACTCGTTGTTTCTTGGGTTTCTCCCCCTTTTCCGTCATCGGTTCTTTACCTTTACGCTTACGCTTCTGTTCATAACTTAACTCGGCTTGTGGTCCTTGACCACCATCACCACCATCATCTCCACCATCACCACCATCACCACCTTCACGTTCTGAATCGGAATTGTTATGAGCCCAACGATCATTAGGTGGTGCGACATAATCAATATTCGCTAGATGACCAATCAAACGTTTAAACTTTGGTCGATCTGCCAAACTGTGACCTCTGTACGATCTCAAACGTCGCATAGTCTCTTCATTCATATGATCGAGCTTCATCACGTCTGCTTGATCTTTTTCCAAGTCAGGCACCAGATCATTTATCATCATTTGCAAAAATCTGGGATACATTAAGAACTTATGTCTACTGTTGATGTTTTCTTTCAAATGATAATAAACCAATTCTGAGAAATTGAATGGTTTATTAAGAACAAGGGCAACAAACGCAGATTGAAGCATCACTCGGCACTCGTCAAATCCACCCTTACGTCCACCGAGACAATGAATCAATACGTGAAGCAGATACTTGTATTGTTCACACAAGTTCGCTTTGTTGTACATAGATCTGCCCAAATCACCATTATACTTTACACGGCCAAATAATCCTCTGATCAATGCTCTATCGAACTCACATCTGTCATCAACTGTGTCATTAAATCCCAGTGAGTCTCTGATCACGCCAATATCAATCACCACCCGTTTTTCTTGAATAGCCGCTTTTATCTGATCATCTTCTTCATTGAACTTAGCAGTATTCCAGAATTCTTGTATTATCTTCTGATAAACAACAATACGGGTAGAAATGGCCTTTTAGATTCTCGAGCGAATCAGAAAACTAATCATTCCCCCGAATATCGGAGAATCTTCAATAAGCGGCTCAAGATAGGCATAAATATTATGGCTCTTATTCCATGACAGCATGACGAAAGCTTGAACAGGTTCATCTTGAATTTGAGGCTGTTCTGGATTATCTGCTGGTTGTTGCTCAGGAACTGGGTGTGGAATGATCTCGTCTGCCATTTCTGTTTAAAAAAAAACAGCAAACTGTTTAAATACATCATACTGATTTAACGAATAAGTATCTCATTCATTACTTAACACGAATGAGACATTCGTTATAAAATTAATGTTTTACATTCGTTACAAATAACGAGTCATACTTATACGTGAAGTCATTAGTTATTGTAACGAATCAATGTGTATTACTTTAACGAATCAACTCTGATTCATTACACTTATTCGTTATTAATTGCACTGTCCATTCGCTACCTTAGCCAAACAGATAGTCTTTTGTTAACAATTTAACGAATCTGACCTGATCATTCTTACAAAGGTAACGAATGTAAATTAAATATTCATTTGACTATCAGGAGTCAAAAATTAAATTAATTTTGACTATTCAAAGTCAAAGACGATGAATATCAACGATGTATCAGTTAGTCAATTTTTCCTAACAATTTTCACATTTAAATCCAATGACATTGGTCTGAAATCGGTTATATATCTTAATCAATGATCATCGGAACTAATTATCATCAATATATAAGTTTTAACAGTGTGCAACTGTTCGGTTCATGACTAGTTAGAACATCACTCAATTAACACATAAAAAGCCGATGAAACACCATAAAACTCATATCATTAAGATCGCCAATACATGTATAACACGAATATGTTAATCAATTATGATAATAAGCAGGTATAAGATCTTGGAAAAATTTTGCAATAGTTCGTCTAGGTTGATAATGAAATAGGAAAATGGTGAATGAAACGGCATTCGTCAAACATTGGGATTTTAACCCAATAATTTCAAACGAATCGAGGTCATTCGTTCAAATTTTGAACAAACGAATGGCCTCATTCGTTAACTTATTCGTCCTGATTCCTTTAACCTTTTAACGAATAAGGATCTATTCGTTAAATTTTAACGAATATAAGTCGTTAATGTTTCAAACGAAAGAGAATGTTATTCGTTAAAATTCTTAACGAATGATCATTAAACATTCCATTCGTTAAATGTTTAAACGAATATCCTCCATTTGTTATGCACAACGGAAGCGAATGTCTTTATAACGAATGAGAAACTCATTCGTTATGTTTAAATAATGAATGGCTTTACATTCGTTAAACATTTTAACGAATCACCCAAATTTTCCTTAGCGAATGAGATACAAATCTCTTTTTAAGGAATTAATTAGTATTATAACCAATTAAGGTTTTAACAATGAATTAAATAAAAAATTAAATCCAATTTTGGGGTTTATCACATACATTAAAATACCCGATCAATCAAGGATCGGTAATGTTTAACTTAAAGCAGATTTTTACATTAAAAATACAACTGATACCAGTTGTAAATACATTAAGCTCGATTAACTTAAGACCTTTTAGGGATCAATCTTTTTCTTTTGAATTTATTCGCTAGCTTGGTAAATCGAAACTAAAGCAGAATTGAAAAGAAAGAAAAAATCTTTTTGGATTTTGGAAAATTTTCAAATAACAAATTACGGAAAAAACAATAAACGACTAGACTATTAAAGCAGTACATATTTTTGTAAGTTGAGTAGGGAATCATATTGACAAAATATCACTAAGTAACACTTCAATTTCGATGATTATTATACGCGTAACCCAACGATGATTGCAGATATAATTGTCCTCTTAAACTTTTCACAGACTTGTCGAAAACTTTATGATATGCTTTAATTTGGTTCAATTAGGCACGAAACCGTATGTGGACCCCATCAATCAGATATAACATTTCTATCTCTTATACAGTGAATATCACATGTACGTTTTTCTTTTGATTTTCCAAATTTTGATTAACTGTGACTCATGCAAAAATAAAAAAAGAAAAAATAAAGCAGAAGGTCAAAATTTTCCCTTAAGGTCGGTATGACTACACGCAAATAAGGTTCCATTTCAACAAAATAAGAAAATAAGTTGAAGTTGCATAAAATCTTAACCCTCAATTCGGATAATCCCGTATTATTGCGTGGAGAAAGTCCAAGATTTTATACGAAACACCAAGAAAATAAAGCAGAATACCCAAATATTAAACCTCAGGTCGGATAATCTTATCGCGCAGGAGAGGATCCAATATTTGAATAAAAATAAAGAAAAAATAAAGTTGAATTTCTTTGCAAAATAAAATAGAAACAAAGCAGAATTTTCTTCAAAAATGAAAGCATGCACACACAGTAATCATTTTGACTTTGGACTTTTCTTTAAATCAGATATAATATCAATCTTTCAAGATGTAATTCCACTAGGTTCGGCATTCATTATCTTTATATCTTATCAGTTCCTATATAGTCTGTCAAGCCTATCTTTGCATATCATATTGCTGGCCTTACGGTAATTTTTAATCTAGTTTTTCCATGTACTTGATCAATCCCATCAATGTTATATCATTTTCCCTTTTTGCTTCAAAACTCATTTTGAGGAGCATTTTTCAATGTTTTTGAAATTTTTCAATATTTGAATGTTTTTGGAGTTTTTAAATTTTCTCTATACAAACAGAAACCACAATATTTTTGGATTTTATATTTCTCCCCCTAAAAACAACAAAAATCGAAACAAAACAAAAAAAAATTAAAATGATTTAACCAAGCTTTTGAATTTCTTTTAAAGTTTTTAAACCATTTATACCTAACAGATATTGAAAACGTGTTTTGTCAAATGCCTTAGTATAAAGGTCAGCCTTTTGAAAATCCATATGAATTTTATCAATTGATATTAATTTCTTTTCAAAACAATCACGTATAAAGTGATAACGAATTTCAATATGTTTGGTTTTCGAATGGTGAACCGGATTTTTGGTGATTGAAATAGCAGCAGAATTATCAATATAAATTGGAGTAGTAAGGAACTTCAAACCATAATCCCGCAAGTGTTGCTGGATCCAGAGAACCTGTGAGCAGCAACTCGAGGCCGCCACATACTCCGCTTCGGCTGTTGAAGTTGAGACCGTTGTCTGCTTCTTACCCTGCCAGGAAACAAGCCGGTTTCCTAAAAAAAATGTATTTTCGGAAAATTTTCTTAAACGAAATTTTTTGGGGATATTTTAAATATGCAGGATACTCTTCTGGCAAAATTTGGTGATATATTTTTCGGCCGACTTTTCACGCATATCTAGGGGCCGAGGGGGAGTAACCGCTTAAGTTAATGAGACGTTTATTGAATATATTTGAAGAATTGTTCAAGACCTTGCCCAATTTGTCAAGAAAAGGGGGAGATAAAACTTTCAAAGAGTTTAAATGATTGGTATCTGTCCTACATTTGCAAGGATTTCTTGAAAAATTACTGCAATTCGGGTGGTAATATGTAATTGCAGAGCTATGTTTGACCGAGTTCAAGACTGTGTTTGTTCTTCGATTGGTGATTGATTTGTTCAAGATTGAAACCTGACTATGTGGGATACGAATGTCTGTCTGTTTACTTCTTTCTGAGGGACTTTGATCCTGACTATGTTGGCTACAAGTATTCGGCGGATTGCTTCTGTTGAAGGGGACATTCTTGAATGGTTTGATGTGGTTGAGGAATATACGGGTCTTGTTATTGGATTGAAGAATCTGATCGTTCAGGATTGATTAACGAAGGTTGGAACTCTGAATCATATGCCCAAAGCATTAACGCATCCAAGCGTATTGGTTGCCGAAGAGCTTCAAAGGGTTATATTTTGGGATAGACGTTATCGAGAGAGTGAAGACCATTGTGAAAGATGTGGAATGATCGGGTTGTTCATGAAGATGTGTGACGAGGTTAAACGTAAAGACATTTGTACTTTACCGGTGCGACAGATAGCCAATGACTTGCTGCTAATTGATTCGTTTGATTGAACCATATCATATGCCAGCTGGATGATCGAAATGATCACCTGGACATGCTTGTTTGAGGGGGAGATCTATACGAGTCGCTACAAGTTGTTGGTTTGCTTACAAAGAATTATATTTTGTCTGTTTGCTCAAGCCCGAGAATCATCAACCAAGGAATAGGTTGGTTGTACGGCTGATGATATGCAGTTAAAGTATTAACGGTTAAAGTATTCAACTTTAACGTATTCGTTGTTAACGTATTCGACGTTAATGTATTGGTCTTTAAAGTATTGAAGGTTAACATATTTGACGTTAAAGTATTGGATGCTAAAGTATTGAAGACTAAAGTATTGGATTCTAAAGTATTGGAAAGCATTCGACAGCTACGGACAAGGGGGAGTCTGTAAGTGCACGGATTTGGTGTCTGCAGCTGTTCGAATAGACTAGGGGTAGTTTAGTCTTTACACATAATGTATAAAGGCTCATTCGCTAAGGTTGTTTAGCGAACGAGGCCTGATTCGTTAAAGATTAGGCTATTCGTTAATGTAAGAGCCCATTTGTTACTACAGTGTAACGAATGGCAGCTTATTCATTAAGGTATACCCATTCACTAAGGGTGTTTAGCGAATAGGCTATGGAAAGACCTTATTCGTTAACCTTGTTAACGAATGAGAGGTCTCATTCGCTAATACTACAGTTATAATGAATGAGTTCAGCCTATAAATAGGCCTTCCATAGTTAGAATGCAGAGAGATCTGTGCCATATTTATCTAATGTAACGTTACCATGCCGGATTTCTCTGTAACGTATCTTCATCATAATGTATCAATCCTTAACGTATTGAATGAACACGAGTTAACGTGCCGATTTGCGACTAGTTCCTATGCTCGTAAACGTTTTACAACGTTTCAACAGACCCTGAGCTCAGTGTTGTTGTATTCGCGTTCAAAATAAGGAGAAACTATTTATATGGAACGAAATGTGTGGTATTCACTGACCACAAGAGCCTCCAACATATTTTCGACCAAAAAGATCTAAACATGAGGCAACGACGATGGGTTAAACTCCTTAGCGACTAATATTGTGAAATACGTTACATCCTAGTAAAGCAACGTAGTGACTGATGCCTTTAGTCGAAAAACCCATGTTAAGAGCATTATTCTCCAAAGCGTTATTATTCAAACCGACCTTCAGCTACATATCTTTAAGGCCCAACGCATCTCCATCACTGAAGGCAATATGTATAAAGAAATGTCGTGTGGTGTTTGAACTCCAAGTCGAAACCAAACGTGATGGTTTTCTCTATTTTCTTAATCGCCTTTGGGTCCCAGATCGTGACAATATCCGCACGTTTATAATGGACGAAGCTCACAAATCACGATATTCTATCCACCCTGGTGCAGATAAAATGAAATTCGACCTTCGAACTACTTTCTGATGGCCCGGCATGAAGAAAGATATCGCTATCGATGTCGGAAAATGTTTAGAATCTGCTAAGGTAAAATTCGAGCATCAAAAACCTTCTGGTTTGCTCGTGCAACCTTTCATTCCAGTTTAGAAGTGGGAGAACAATACGATGGACTTCGTCACAAAAGAGCCAACCACCAGGAGGCAACATGATAGTATTTGGGTAATCGTCGATCGATTAACCAATTCATCCCATTTCATTCCCATTCGGGAGAAACTCCCAATCGATCGGCTCTCTCAAATCTATGTCAACAACCGTTGAGTGTCATCTTTGACAGTGATGGTCCTTTTGTGTCCCACTTTTGGAAATCGCTTCAAACCACTTTCGGAACCCATCTAGATCTTAGCACCGCTTATCATCCTCAAATGAATGGTCAATCAACGAAGCATTCAAAAACTGAGGATATGCTAAGAACTTATGTGCTTGACTTTGGTGGTAATTGGGATACTCACCTTTCGTTGGTTGAGTTTTCGTACAATAACAATTAACATTCGAGCATCAAAATGGCTCCATTCAAAGCACTCTATGGCCGCAAATTTCGGTCTCCTACGTGTTGGAACGAGATCAGTGAAACCCAATTCACCGGAACCAGAATGGTACAAGATATCACCGACAAAATTGGTCAGGTCCTTAATAATCTGCTCGCTGCTAGAAGTCGCCAAAAGTCATATGCCGATAAGAGACGAGACCCTTGAAATTCGAAGTCTGCGACCTTGTCCTTCTCAAGGTTTCACTTTGGAAAGGAGTAGTCCGTTTCGGTATGAAGGGTAAACTAGCACCCCATTTTGTTAACCGTTTAAAATCCTTGAACAAATCGAAGATGTAGCCTATCGCCTCGAACTTACGCAAGAGATTCAAGGCATTCATCATGTGTTTCATATCTCAAACCTTCGAAAGTGTCTAGCCGATGAGAACTTTCATATCCCTCTTGACGAAGTGCGTATCTATAAGACAATGCACTTCAATGAGAGACCGTTGGAAATAATAAAGCGTAGCCGAATCCTTTTGGTCAAAGTTCGTTGGGAATCTAAATGCGGTGTGGAATTCACTTGTGAGTGTGAAGACCAAATGAAGACTAAGTAACCGCAACTTTTTGTTACGGATGTTAATTCCTAATTTCAGAAGACATTTCCTAAAAGTTGGGAATGTTGTGACATTCCTCAAAAATTTGGTTTATTATTTTGTATTTGTTTTATTACCCGTTTGTAATCGGATCCTCTCATTTAATGTAACGTTGACTTATTAACTATGTTATTCGGTTTTTATCTTTATTGTATCTACGCGTGCCTCGTATTAATGTATTCATGATCGTTTAAAGTATCGAACATGTGCATTTAGATCCCTAAACTATAGTTTTACCCACTCTTGATCCTCAAACAAACTCTAGGGACCATATTGCAAAATAAAAACTTTTTCCCCCTCTTTCGTCCCATCCCCGTCACCACCAGCGACCCCCCCCCCCCCCTTCCATCTTTTTTCTTTAGTTAACCCACAAAATCAGGATTTTATGAATCCTTAACCTCTACGCCAGTCGTCCTTATGGAAATAGTGAGTAATTGTCGATTAACCGAATCATTTTTTTATCAATTTCATTAACTCTTATACACGGACTGAACTCGACCCTGTATCACTATAAATACGTAATAAGAACTCAATTAAACTGCCCCACACCATTGCTTCATCATCACGACATAAACCCCTATCCCAATTGCAACATGGAAGATGTTCTAAACCTCGTTTGAATTCGTATTTTTGGCCGAAACCCTAACTCTTGTATCTCGATCAATCCTTAACCTTTTTAGGTAATTAAAACAAGTTTATAGATCGTTTTTACACCCTCTTGAAAACCCCTCTGTCAATTTTGATTGACAGAGGGTGTAAGACCCTCAATTGAATCCTAGGGTTCTTGAGGTTTATGGTTTGATACGAGGATCTGCTTATGTATTTTTCTGTTTCATAATCTTAACAAGTTAGTCACTTTCCTTGTTAGCTAGCGCACTTATGTTAAAGCTTAGACCCAGCCAGAGGCGCGGGTTCGAACACCCCTGGTCCGGTTTTGTAATTTCTTTTATTTTACTTTTATTTTATCTTTGTTTTAACCAAACATTATTATCTAAACCTCGATTATATTAGAAACTAATATTGTTTACACTTGGTTAACAAACCAAACACCATTAAACTCTTGAAATAAAATCTCGTTTTCATATGTGTGTATAAAGCTATATACGTTTGCACTAATAATGCTAAAATAAATATTTTCACAAAGTATAAATATATTTATTAAACTAAAAATAATAATAATAATAATAATAATTATTATTATTATTATTATTATTATTATTATAAATTAATGATAATAAAAATAACATTAGTAATGATAATATTAATAATAATGATTTTTTTATTCCTTTTTTAATGCATAAATTGTTTATAAGTTTTATGTGAACACTTTAACGATCCCAAGTCTATTATAAACCCATCTTTTTTCTTTCGTGTTTAGTTCATTTATGTTGTTTTAGATATTCATTTTGTATATAATCAGGACAAATTGTCGGGACTTCTTGCGGGACCAACTAGTTTGCTTTAATCATTATCATCGTCTCGTTACCGTATTCCTCATTCCAAGTGAGCTTTTCATAACTCCTTTTTAGTGCTATTTAATATTTTTGGGGTGTAGCATGTCACAAGTTTTATTTCGTTAGTTATGCGCTTGTTTACAAACTGATTCACATTTATCGTACTTGCTAATATTATTCATGCATATTGTTTATGATTATACGTGAACTTGCTTGCAATGTGTTTATTGTCTCTATAGTGGAAGATACGCAAACACAAAAACATACACATAGTAGGAGGGTCCGATGGGACGTGCTTGTGCTGTCTAATGTTACGACTTAGGTTGTTTCATATGGTGTTTCTCATTTCCCCTATTACTACAGCTTTTGCCAAAGGAACAAGAGGATGACATTAATTGATTTCATTTACTTTATCTTGAATATTTATTGTATAACGATCGTTGAATCGCGTGCGCGCGCGTATGTGTGTGTGTGTGTGTGTGCACAAACTTATAAAAACTCACCAGCTTAATTGTTGGCAGATATATTATTTTCAATGTGCTACAGGTTGAATCCATGGTGTGCTGAGGATGAAGCTCATTAGTATAACTCAAGTTATTTATATAAAGAACTTATTTACATTTTCGATGAGGTGTTTATTTTTTTCCTTTTTATTTATGAACAATTTGTGTACTTGTAATTATTTGAAATGAAACAAATATAATTATTGTCGCTTTAATAGCGTTACGAGCTTATGAGTGATCAGTATGTTACACCCGGGCGTATTCCACTTAAAGCCGTGGTGTTACAGATGATATGTTCGACCAACTGCAAGGATCTAGTTGATTTTCTATTGAGATCATGACACCTGAGATAGCTTTTCGAACTCGCTAGGCACATTACGAGTTTGTGATAGTGCGTTTTGGCATAACCAATGACGTGGTTGTCTTCATGGACCTCATGAATCGAGCGTGTCGACCAATACTGAACAGATTTCTCAATGACTCTATCAACGAATTCTGATCTATTCACCTATAAGGAGGAGCATGCTCAACGTCTTCACGAAATTCTTATATTACATTGCTAAAGGAGAAGTTATACACGTTATTTTTCCAAATGTGCATTTTGGCTTTCAGAAATACAAGTTTTAGGCCATGATGCTATGAATGTTGAAGGCATTCTAAAAATTGAATGGAAGATTGACAAAGACTAGTTCGGGCATTAAGGATCAAAAGACTTTATGGTATATTTTGATGCCTCAAGACTTGGGTTAGGAGGTGCTTTAAGCAAATGGGAATGCCAGTACCCTATGCCGCATGTCATTTAAGACATATGAGATGAACTATTAATCTATAACCTAAAGTTAGTCATGACATCTTCACACTAAAGAATCTAAAGCATTAGATGATAATGAAACAAGTTAAACTATTGAACAAGAGTGACTAAGTAATTAAGAATTACACTCGATGAATATGGATTTTAAGGAATTTTGAAGTCAATTAATGGTTCTTGACGAGAAACCCAAGTCAAGTTCACTTATTTGGGTGCTACCAAAATTTGTGACATGGCCTATCCAATAAGTATTGATGGTTTGGCATGAAGAGAGACATCATGAAGTATGTAGAAAATGTCATGCATTCCAAAAGTAAATATTGAACATCAACACCCTATACTAAGTTACAACAATTTACGATAACCATATGAAAATAGGAGCGCTTAACCATGAACTTAGTAACAAAACTAGCAAAGACCATTAGAAAAACTAGCAAAGACCATTATAAAACTAGCAAAGACCATTAGGAGAAAAAAAAATACTAGATGAGTAATAAGTAATAGGTTGATAAATTGTGTAATTTCTAATCATCAAGGAAGTTCCTTAAAGAAGATGGATGAGCTACTTGTGGAAGAGATGGTCTCAACACATGGTGCGTGTGTCTATAATATTGAGATACTAAAGTTACCTCCATATTCAATAGAAAGTTCCCAAAAAAATTAGGTATTAAATTGTTTAACAGTACAACTTATCATCCACAACATGATGATCAAAATATGAGAACGATTCAAGCTCTCGCACATGCTAAGGTCATGTATTATTGACTTAGGGAGTAGTGTCCTATCTACCACTGGTAGATATAGCCATGCCAACATCAGGATACCACCATATGAATTGCTATATATTTAGACGGAAATATAAAACACCTATATGTTGGGATAGGATTGGTCTCAAAGAACTTGTCGGTAACAGGATTGTTAAAGTTACAAGAAGAGATCAAGCATATAAGGGCTCCAATAGAACAAATCGCATGAGACAAACAAAAGTGCTACACTAATAAAAAAAAAGAAGGTCGGTTGAATTTCAAGTGAGAGATTCTGTGTTGTTAAAGGTGTCTCCATGAAAGGGCATAATTAGATTCTAAAAGCGAGACAACTTAAACTTAAAATTCACTTGCCCATTTCAAGAGCATTACATGAATAATAAATGGAACCTATTACTAGACCTACCACACGAATTAAAGTTCCATAAGCCTAAAATGGTCTGGAAAAACCAGATAGGAGAATTACAACTTAATGACGTCTAACGTTTTACTCAATAAGAAATTTTGAGGACGAAATTTTTATAAGTGTAACATCCTGTTATTATATGGTCAAAATAAAAATATATGAAACTTATATTTTATATATACTAAATGAATATCTGACGAGTAAAATGAGTATTTTAAACATGAGTTATCTAGATGAGTATTTGATGTTATGAGATAACCGGTTACTAATGCTACTAAATATATTGTATTTGGTCCTACTCCATTGTTTATGAAACTTAGGTCGAAAAGATTTTATAAAAACGAACTAAACTAATATTATAAAAACGTTATATTTTGAAAATTTTAAAAGAAAAACGAGAGTAGAGCTAAATTAATTATAATAATAACAATAATAAAAAACAATATATTAAGAAAATATTTAAGGTGCTCGTGTACATGTCGTATTGAGTGTTAATAATAATAATAATAATATAATCTAGATTAATAATAACTAGTGATTAGACCCGGCGTAGTGACAAAGAAAAAAAACCAATAAGCGTTTAAGGCTTAGATATCCATTACGGTTACATCTTATGCTATCATTTCAAATAACAGTCCGTCATCATAGCCTAGACATAAGATTCAAGCGATTACTTAATGCTCAGATCTTTGCTATGACTGCAACATTGGTTTCCTTGCCAAATAACAGAGCGTCATCATAGCCTATACTCAACGAAGAATCCATGATTTCAACAAAATTGACTTGACCAAAATATCCCAACAGATTATAAATAAACAAACTGAATTGGGATTTCTTATATCCAACATGCAGCCACTTGACCCATATCAAATTGCACTTTTGGTCGAACAAAACACGCATGGGATGTATGTAAAAAAACATGGATTTTACTTCTTGGAAACCTACAATTAAACCACAACTGACAGTAGCCATAACCACCGCGAACAATGATTGATAGCCACCGGCTTAGGGTTCCAAAATAGAACCCAGAAACAGTCAAACAGCATGTCGTGATACATGCCTCCTCTACACACCATTGCCCCTTTGTTGAATGCCTTTTAGGCCCACTTGTCCTCCTATACCAAGAAGAATAACTGTTTAATCTAGTACAATGCAATAGCAATAGAATAAATGCAAGTCACATTACTGTTAATCCAACCACAAATTATGAATACTAAGTTGTGATTATATGTATAACAGTATTAGAGTAAATGTTGTTGTTGGATAGCAATCCCTGTTTCAGTTAATTTCATAATCTTCTCAAAAAACCAAAAATAATTTACTTGCAAATGACAATGAAACTTTGAAAAAATTTAATACCCCCCAAATGATCCTAGATACGCATTAAACAATATAAGGCAACACATGGTTACCAAGCCATCGGTGTCTTTATCAATCCTAAAACTTATGAATAGATTGATGATAACTTATAATATATGAATAAATAATGAACTCTCACTTAGCAAAGAAAGACACTTTGAAGCCGTGAATCAAAACTTCGAACAATAAATTACTCCCTGGAATCCTTCAAAGCTTTGTTAATCAAGTCTCCAGTGATGTTTCGTTGTTGTGGCTACAACAGGACTGGGCCAAGGGTGTAGACTACCAAAACTCGCCTGAATCCGCCACCGCCACCACCGCCGCCTAGGGTTCCAAATTGGAACCCGGCAACAGTCGTAATCGGAGCACAGTGCACACACGGTGCCGCCACCTAGGGTACCAAAATGGACCCGGCACGGCAACAGCCCTCACCTAGGATTTCAAAAATAGAACCCATCAAAAGATGAATCGCAGAGCCAGCGTACAAAATCGGAGGCAAACAATAAAGAAACCTGTGAAAGATGAATGCAGATAGAGAATTTATCCATAAATTGAGAAATGGAAGGGAGAAAAGTTATATGTGTAAATACACGTGTAAGCTAAACAAAACAATGAAATAAGTGTAAACCAACATGCAGTCCTTACAACTCTTTAAGCACCCTTTTGAAAGGAACAGTGTAAATGTGAGTGGTTAAGTTCTAATTTAAAATATACAATAATTATAATAATAAGTTAATATTCATGGTAATAATAATATTTTAACCATAATAATACTTGGAGCGTACGTTTCATATATGCTTGTGTATGGATAAGTTAGAATAAACTGTTATAACGTGTGGGTAAAACATCCATGTGAATGGATGAAAACATTTACATGAGGATGGAGAAAGTTTTTCAACCAAATTAATAGCTTATGTCCCCTAAATAGTGAATGAAAAGCGTGTGTGTGTGTGTGTGTGTGTGTGTGTGTATTCTATTTGTAACAATAAGAGACACATAATCAAAAGAGTTACTGAATATATATATATATATATATCATTTTCTTGTTTTTGTCATCTTCAAGTTTAAAGAATACATTGATAATCTTGTTATAATTTAGTAGTAATATTATAACACGTTATCAGCACGAATCGCTTGTGGCTTAATCAAGAAGATCAACCAAGTAAGAAAACGTAAATCATAAACAAGGTAAACATATAATAATAATGATTAAAAAGATAACTATAATAATAAAACAAAACAAACATAAAAGACATCTTATTATAAACTTTTACTAATTATAGAACTAATAACTCTCTATCCATTACTTATTATCTCTATAACTTTTATTTATGTACTAATGATTATTTATGTATCATAAACAAGTTCATTATTATTATTATTATTATTATTACACATACTAATTTTATATCTTATTTAATAGATTATCATTTATATCTCATTCATTTTATTACTTACAAAATAATTTATATATATATATAACTGTTGATGAAACGGTCATAGAGCCGTTATAAAACGGTTATAAATTTTTCACTACAAATAACCAATGATCAATCTCAATATTTTCACAAACACAAAACTATTCTTCTTAGGAATACCCAAGATAATATTTTTGAAAGATGCTTCACCCAGTTTTGATATTAGCCACCATAATGATGATAATCTTATTGTTCATAATTTGTAATCTCCCACCTAAGGAGTTTGATTTTTTTCTTTTTCCTTTATCTACTTATTGCTCTACCTTTGTATTTTCTTTCAATTTTAATAGGTATGTAATCCAAATATTTATCTAATTTGTGTTTAGTAATAAAATGACGAATATTGCAAAGCTTGAATTTTTGGCTCTCAAAAGTTTTGGAGATAACTATATGCCATGACAGCAAATATCAAAAGACACCTCAAATCAATGGGTGTGTTAGAAGCAATTATTGAAAACAACACATTGGATGACCACAATAGAGCAAAAGTTGATGTCTTTATTCATAAACACATCGATAAAATACTTCTGTTGGAGTATTTTACTTATGATAATCCAAGTGTTTTATGGAAAGAATTAAAAAGCATATTTGATCATCAAATGGATTCATTACTCCCTACTGCTAGAGCCAAATGGAACAATCTAAGGTTCCAAGATTTTAAAAAAGTGAATGATTACACATCTTCTTTATTCAATATATGTTCAAGGCTTGAATATTGTGGACAAATTATGTCCAAGGCAAATAAGTTAGAAAAAACTTACTCTACTTTTCATGCATCAAATATAATTTTACAACAATTACGGTTGTAAAATTTTCAAACATACTCTGATCTGAATACAAATCTCATCATAGCAGAGAAAAGTAATGAGCTATTAATGAAAAACAACCAAGCTCGTCCCACAGGATCATTAGACATACCAGAAGCAAATATTGCTTATAATAATGATCATAAGAATTTTGGACGTAAATGGGAACAAGGCCGTGGGCGTGGCCAAAACTATTTCAATAAAACCCATTTTAGTGGTCGCAACCGCTCATTTAAATGAAATAATAATTGTGGACATCGACACGGTCGCGGTCGTGGTCATAGCCAAAAAGCTAATAATTACCGCGCTAACCAGCAAAACAACTTTAAAAATAATGTTGGTACATCCCAGAATGATGGAGGCTCATGTTTCAGATGTGGAAGTACTAATCATTAGGCAAAGACTTGTTGAACACCTTCACATCTATGTGACTTATATCAAACATCTCTGAGAGAAAAGGAAAAAAAAGTTAATCATATCGACAAAACTGAGGATATCGATATTGAGTTGAATGTCTTAGATTTTATCAATGAATTTGAACCCTGAAAGTGATATTGTAAAATCATAATGATAATTATGTATTTCCTTTCACTTTTATGTCTTACCTATGTTTAATTACTTTTCCTTTCATGCAAAAATAAATGTTTTCTTGTAATAAATTTAGGAATGTATAATATATGCCCTTATTGTTTTTTCTTTATATTTGAAGATTAAAATGAATTTCATTGGAGCAAAAGATCAATCAAATGATTATGATTTACGCATAACGGATAGTGGTGCTATACATACTATCTTAAAATCTCAAAAATATTTTCACGAATTAAAACCAACAAAGGGAAATATTAACACAATATCAGGTCCTTCTGACATAATAGAAGGAGTGGGAAAAGCTAATTTAGAATTACAGAATGGTACAAAGCTTTTAGTAGAAAATGCTCTATTTTTTCCAAAATCAACCAGAAATTTGTTGAGTTTCAAGAATATATATCATAATGGATATGATACCCAGTCGAGGACTGTTGATAATGAAAAATATTTACATATTGTAAAGAGAAGTCATATATTGGAAAGGCTATCAATGCTTCATTCTGGTTTGCATTATACATATATAAATGTGTCTCAAGCACATATGGCAATCAAAGAAAACTGTTGTGATTTTGGTATTGTAAACTTATGGCATGATAGATTAGGCTATCCAGAATCCACAATGATGAAAAAGAATCATTAAAAATACACATGGGCGTCCATTGAAAGATCAAAAGATCCACAAAATAGATAAAATGCCTCAATGCACATCTTGTTCTCTTGGGAAATTAATTACTAGGCCTTGGCCATTAAAAGTTTATAAAGAGTCATCGATGTTTCTTGAAAGAATTCAAGGTGACATATGTGGACCAATTCATCCACCATGTAGACCATTTAGATACTTCATGGTCTTAATAGACGCATCCAGCAGGTTGTCTTATGTCTCTTTATTATCGACTCGTAATGTCGCTTTTGCAAAATTTCTTGCTCAAATTATCAAATTACGTGCACATTTTCCCGATTATACCATTAAAATAGTAAGGCTCGATAATATGGAAGAATTTACATCGCATGCTTTCGATGATTATTGCATGTCTGTGGGGATTGTTGTTGAACACCCCGTTGCTCACGTGTGCACACAAAATGATTTACCTGAGTCGTTGATCAAACGCCTACGATTGATAGCTAGACCATTAATAATGAGGAAAAAACTCCCTGTTTCTATTTGGGGTCATGCAGTTCTGCATGCTGGATCATTAATTCATGTGAGACCAAGTGCAAATCATAAATACTCTCCCATACAACTTGTTTCCGGCAATTAGCCAAACATTTCCCACCTTAGAATTTTTGGGTGTGCTATGTATGTTCCTATTGCACCGCCGCAATGTACAAAAATGGGTCCTCAAAGAAGGTTGGAAATATATGTTGGATATGAAACATCTTCCATCATATGATATCTTGAACCTTTAACGTGTGATGTATTTACAGCAGGTTTTGCTGATTGCCATTTTAATGAGGCAATATTCCCGGCATTAGGGGGAGAAATGAAAAGGCAAGAAAGTGATATATCATGGTGTGTGCCATCATTGTTACACCTAAACCCAAGGTCAAAACAAAGCGAGACAGAGGTTCAAAAGATAATACATCTACAAGAAATTGCAAATCAGTTACGTGATGCATTTACTGATACAAACATGGTCACTAAATCTCATATAGCAGCTGCTAATGCTCCATCTCAAGTTGAGATTCCAAGTAAACAAAACCATGATAATGCACCTCATGAATCCCAAAAACATTTAAAACGTGGGAGGCCAATCGGTTCAAAGGATAAAAATCCTAGAAAAAGAAAGTATTCTGAAAAGGATAAGGATACTGACCATAAAGAAAGAGAAAATGGAAAAACCTTCCCTCATGAAGAGGTAAATGATATAACCTTCTCTCAGGAATAAATAAATGATTCCAACAAAGAGTTGTCAATCAACTATGGTCAAACACATGTAATGTGGGATCGAGATGAAATGGAAAATATTGATGATATATTTTCTTATTCCGTGGCAAGTGATATCATGAAAGAAAATGATGATCCTAAACCAAAAAATCTGTAGATGATTGTCAAAGTCGATAAGATTGGAACAAATGGAAAGATACCATGCAAGCTGAATTAAATTCACTAAACAATCGAAAGGTTTTTGGACCTATTGTCATAACACCAAATTCAATAAAGCCTGTAGGATATACATGGGTTTTTGTGAGAAAACGTAATGAGAAAAATGAAGTTACAAGATATAAAGCTAGACTTGTAGCTCAAGGTTTTTCTCAAAGGCCAGGAATTGACAATGAAGAAATGTATTCTCTTGTTATGGATTCTATTATGTTTAGATATTTAATCAGCTTAGCAGTTTCTAAAAATTTAGAAATGCGTCTTATGGATGTTGTTACAGCTTACTTATATGGATCACTTGATAGTGACATCTATATGAAAATTCCAGAAGGATTTGAAATGCCTAAAGCGTTATGCTCAAAGCCCAAAGAAATGTCTTCAATCAATTACAAATATGTTTATATGGGTTGAAACAATCTGGAAGGATGTGGTACAATCGTCTGAGTGATTATCTAATAAGCAAAGGCTATACAAATAATCTTATTTATCCGTGTTTTTTATTAAAAAGAAAACATCAAGATTTGTGATCATAGCCGTATATGTTGATGATCTAAATATAATTGGGACGCATAACGAAATCCATGAAACGATCATTCATTTAAAGAAAGAATTTGAACTGAAAGATCTTGGAAAAACCAAATATGGTCTTGGTTTGCAGATTGAGCATATGAATAATGGAATACTTGTCCACCAATCGAATTATACTGAAAAGCTCTAAAAACGTTTCAATATGGACAAGGAAAATCCTTTAAGTACCCCAATGGTTGTTAGATCACTCAATGTCAACAATGATTCATTCCGTCCTTGTGAAGAAAATGAGGAGGTTCTTGGTCCAAAAGTGCCATACCTCAGTGCAATTGGAGCAATTGTGTATCTTACTAACTGTACGAGACCTGACATTTCTTTTACAGTAAAGTTGTTGACAAGATTTAGTTCATCCCCTACTAAAAGGCATTGGGCATTAAACATATTTTCAGTATCTAAAAGCAACCGATGATTTAGGTTTATTTTATTCTAATGACTCAAAAGAAGGGTTAGTTGGTTATGCAGATGCAGGTTATTTATCGGATCCCCATAAGGTAAAATCTCAAACTGGATACGTGTTTAAGAATGGAGGAACAGCAATTTCGTGGCACTCTCAGAAACAAACACTTGTTGCAACGTCCTCAAATTATGCTGAAGTCATGCACTACATGAAGCTTCTAGAGAGTGTGTTTGGTTAAGACCTGTGACACAACTCATAGTAACCTCTTGTGGATTAGAGAAAGATGCAAATCCAACACCAATCTACGAAGACAATTCAGGCTGTGTCTCACAAATGGAAAAAAGGGTATATCAAAACTGACAGAACAAAACATATACCTCCAAGGTTCTTCTCATATACTCAAGACCTTATCAAAGATAAACAAGTTGAAATAAGATATGTCCAATCTAGCAACAATTCACCAATCTTTTCACAAAGGCACTCCCTACAGCAACTTTCAGTAAACATGTTCGTGATATTGGGATGCGACATGTACGAACAATGTAACGACCTACAACTTGAGGGGGCTATATACTGCACTCGTATTCCCTTAGCTAAAGTTTTTTTCCCACTGGATTTTCTTTGGCAGGGTTTTTAATGAGGCAGGAATTCAATATCCCGAAGTTTGAAAATGTTTCATCTAAGGGGGACTGTTATAACGTTTGGGTAAAACATCCATGTGAATGGATGAAAACTTTTACATGTGAATGGTGAAAGTTTTTCAACCAAATTAATAACTTATGTCCCCTAAATAGTGAATGAAAAAGTGTATATATATATATATATATATATCTTCCATTTGTAACAATAAGAGACACACACAATCAAAAGAGTAACTATATATATATATATATATATATATATATATATATATATATATATCATTTTCTTGTTTTTTGTCATCTTCAAGTTTAAAGAATACATTGATAATCTTGTTATAATTTAGTAGTAATATTATAACATAAACAACTTTCTTTTTATTTGTTCTTAAGATATTTTCTTTATAAAAATTCCAAGACAGACTAATGTTGGTCGGCCAAAATTCCTATATATATATAGGTGTAACATAACTCTACAATTTCACAATCACAATACCGTTTCAAGCTATTATCGTCATAAACAAATTTGTGTTCAAACTCTTTAGTGCTAGTTATAATTATAATATTTTAATATAATATTAGAACATTTATAAAATACTTTAGTTATAAAACTATTTTTATAAAGTGATACTTAATTATTATTTTGTTTGTGATATGTTAGAAAACATGGGCTAACCCATAGGGGTTAAATTATTCTCCTTCAATATTTTAATAAATTATTCTAGGACTTAAGGGTAGCAACCCATTATAATAGAACCTATGGTGTTAGTATAACATGTCTAGTACGTGCACAACTAGACCGTAGTATGATATGATAACTCTGATCATGAGTGGTTAAGACAAGTTATTACTGGACATGGTTGTTGGTTTTGTTTGCATAATAGTTGTGCACGCTAATTGTTATGAAAAGGGTCTATGAATATTAGAATATTACTTCTATATATATATATATATATATATATATATATAAAAGATATTAGGTGCCCAAAATCTGATACATTCCAGTTAAAGTGACTTACCAGTTAAAGTAACCTAGTTTATATCTATATTACATATATCTATATCTTTATTCTAAGTAACCTAGTTTATTAAATTATAAATTCCAGTTAAAGTGGGATCAGTCGAAGTAGCTGAAGAAAGCCTGTTCAGGTGAGTTATTTAAACTATTTTTAAAACTCTGATACATGCTCATAAACTATTTGGACTGTGATTGATCATGTATTTGCATAGCGCATACAGTGTGCACCCAAGGTTTTATATATATTATAATAATCATTATATTTCCTGAGAGGACATGCACATAATACAGTAGCATACGTGCGTAAAGTCTGTA
The DNA here is from genome assembly GCF_021521415.1 of Bidens hawaiensis. Taxonomy (NCBI): domain Eukaryota; kingdom Viridiplantae; phylum Streptophyta; class Magnoliopsida; order Asterales; family Asteraceae; genus Bidens; species Bidens hawaiensis. Next base: position 441,505 of record NW_027492550.1, read on the forward strand.
TGTGCGAATCTATAATGTTGACCCGACTTTAATGTGAAGCGGGCGGGTTATAATTATGGCATAGCATGCAATGAGCTCATACTTGATCAATAAAAAAATTGTTTTAGTATCAGCTTATTAAATATGTCGGTTTATGTGACTTACCAGCTTTGTGCTCAGTATTTTTACCCAAGCAAGTATTACAAGTGTTGGAAGAGTTTAGAAGTTTTATCCTATTACCATTACGTTTTGTAGTGTGTGTAATAGTTAGATATGTAACAAATGTTTTAGTTTTTATCAAAGATTATGTTTCAACTTTAAGTCTATGCTGGCTGTTCACTATAAGTGCCACATCCTGGGTGGGATGTGCCCCCCTAGTTGTCTCAACACCCTTTTCCCAATCATTGCCTAGGAAGTGTTTGTGGAACTAAAACTTGTCAAATAACTCTACTACACGCACTTTGCTTCCACCTCTCGAGGCTACATAACCACTCACCACCCTAAACTCTTCCTCTTTCCTTTCCTTTAAAATCATCGGCCAGCAGTACTTCATCATTGTCACACCCCAACCTATGGCAGAATGTCGGGGCGCAAACTGTTGGTTCACAACTCACAAGGCACTAACATATTATATTATCGACAATATCTAATTATTTTATTAAATTCAAATCAAGTACACAATATTCAAAATAATTTACAAATAACAGAATAAATCAAATACTCTTGTTTATTTTAATATTCTAAAAGGCAAATAAACTAGGTTCTTCAATAACTTCAACCATCCAATGTAAACATCCTGCAATATGCGTAAAAAAGGTCTGTCAACAACACATGTTGAGTAAGTAATCACCAGATTGTGATAATAAATATATTATATATGAAATATGCAAATCAATTTCATGAGTATCACCAAATCAAATGAAAGAAAGTAATTGGTGCCGTTTGGCATGACTCACGAACAAGGCCGATGGCTACTAAGACAAAATAAATACAAATAATGGTGTCGGTTGACCATGCCTCAGGAACACGGGCTATGGCTACTATGATAGTCATATAATCATACTATAATGTGATTATGATTGACCTATCCGAATGCAATAAAATAAACAAGTAGGCAAATAGCATATAACATTCAATTGATCAACAACACAATATTTGACATTTTTCAAGTGATGTAAATAAGAGATTTGAAAGTATTATAAGGTACGCATAAGGTCCCCAAAAGGTTTAAAAGCTGAAAAATAGGGGACGAGAGAAATAATAAATGAGCAAAGTTAATGCGACGAGTGATTTGAACCAAACAGACCTAATACTTTTACAGAATAAAATGAGTCGTACCGAGAACATAACCACTGGAATCCATCCAAACGGATGCATAGAACTTCAGTTATGAGATTTCAGTAAATCAGAGAGCTGGTACTGACCAGAATCCGAACTGCGATTCAGGAGTCTGGTTTTGGTCAGTACACTCAAAATCTCAAAATAAACATAAAAGTCTTCTGGCCCGAATGCAAATGCCTATCAGAAGATTGAGCAATCGAATAGTTAAAGAATTTGACTATTGTGCCCTTAAACGGGTCAGAAAGCAACTGACTGACAAACTTCCATCAATCAGTAAAATTGATTAAGGGGTTTTGTTAGTTAGATAAAAACCAACGTTTTTCAATAAGACAACTTACCCAGAAAGATTACAGAACAATGAGAAAACACGAGTCAATGCGTCTTGAAGCTTGAAAGTTAAATCGTGTAACACAGATTATTTAAGAAGAACACCAATGGAATACCATATGAATTAATTTGAGATGGAGGCTGATGTTTACTGATTATTTTAGGGTTTAGGAACGAATTTTGATTAAGTATAATACACCAAAATTTTTTATTTGATAATAGTTCGTTTAAGGAAACCGAATAATCAATTAATGAGTAAAACATGTATAATAACATAGGGATTTCGACTTTAACAACAAGAAAACAAGTTTGGACCTTCTATAACATTTCTTGTAGTTTAAGTTTTGTTAATTTAGTCAAAATAGGAAAGATTTTTGCAAAATTAGTCCCTGTACTTCCATTAACGTGAGTTTTAGCCGTTTTAACCGATTTCTAAAGGTTTTTTGACATGATTAAAGGACATATTAATATAAAATGAATTTACCACCAAGAATTACTAACTAAATGTGTGTTTTAATGATAATGAAAGATCCGAATAAAATCCTGAATCGGGTTAAACATAAACAAATTCAAATATGAAAATCCGAGATGTAATAATCATTCCCATTACCATTTTCAATCAGTAGACTCAAATCTTCAAGAAAAACATGAAACTCTAACCAAGAAAAGGAATCTATGAAGTACTCCGAGAAGTTGGAACACTACATTCATGCACACAATCAAGAGAAAAATCATCATCTTTCTCCCAACCCCAAAACTATAAGGTAGCCCATTTGTGTAATTTCCTTAAGTATAGTACTAGATTTTGGTTGTTCATACTTAAGAAATTCACATAAACAAACATGAATGCATAAAAATGGAACTTGGCGATAATGTATGTGATGTGTGTGTGCCGTGAATGTGTGTGTGAGGGTGTCGAACACCCATATACATACATCCACACATATATATTAATCATCATGACCAAACTTCTTGAATGCTAATCTGAATCTTGAATATTATAAAAGATGAAGTGGGTTTTGAAGTTTTAAAGAGAGTGAGAGAGAGAAAGAGAAAGTGGTATGGATTCTTAGTTAGTTGTTTAGTTGATTACTTGAAAGTTGGATTGTATGATTAGAATTACTAGAAATATTATTGTTGGTGATTATTGTTTATTCTTGATGAAAAGTGATAGCAGAATATTTAGCCAATTATTGAAAATACTCTTTTACTTGCATGACGTAAAAAACACTTGTTAATAAATTGTCGAGTTAGAAGGTATTATGTTAGATTGGAAATCTTAATTAAACATAGGTGCTTGTTAATGCTACACAAATGATTGTTAAAATGACTCTTAAAGTTTGAAAGAATGAAATACTTGAAGTTGTTAGTCTTTCAAACGAAAGAAAAACCATATATTATTGCCATGAAACCTACAAGTTCTTGATGAGTGACTTATGCTAATATTAGGAATTGTCACTTTGATATTTGAAAAACTATGATAAGGTTGTTATTATTATTTTAAGACCCGCGTATAATGTTAAAATTTTATAGTTTAAAGTTAAGTTAAAAATACATGAACACATGAAAAATATACAAGTTAGTATGCATGAAGTACTCGCTCATATACTTGATATAAAATGGTTACTTTAACTTGTTTAAAATGAATTTTGTTAGATGAGAAATTCTGGAATATTTGGTGCATTATAAGTTTGAAAGGAACATATTTAATGGTTAAGGTTTCTGGTGTGCTTTGTTTGGCTTAGGTTTTTCTTGCCGGTAGCTAAATATAAATATGCATTACTTCAAAATAATGTATATAACAAAGACAATTTGGTTAAAAAAAAAAAAAACTTCATCATAGACGGTTCGTGTTGCGAAAACAGACACGAAAACGTTAAATTTCCGTTTTCGTGAAAATAATAACTAAAATAAGAAAGGAGGTGTTTTATAAAATAAAAAATAAAACGTATATATATTTTTTTTTATCTAAAAAGTGTTTTCTAAACTTTAAACAACGATATTTACAACGAAAAGTTAACCGGTTCATCGTTAAACACGGAACCGGCAAAATCCACGAAACCAGGAAAAACAACCTTATAAATATATAATAATTACAAAACGTGTAATTTATAAATAGTCATGCAGCTAAAGCATATTTTTATAAATTTAGATAATATTAAATATATAACATTATTTGCTAGAATAATTATAATTGTAATACTCGTTATTACTTGATGTTTGTATTTAGACATATATAATTTGCTAGGAACACATGTATATAAGAATATATATATAAGTTAGGCTACTTGTATGCTTGTGTGAAATTATAAATTGGACTTGAAACGAACTAAAAGTCGCTAACAGGTCGTTCAAACTTGAACTAATAAAAATATAAAAAGAAATATTTTATGAAAACTAAAATGTTTGTGTGAAATATTTTAAGTTAAAAGAACAACTTAAAATTTAATAGATTATTAAAAACTTGTACTATGTTAATAGGCAACGAGGTGTTTGGACATATCGGACATTATACCTAGTAAAAGTGAGTTTCTTTTAAAGCCCCTCATTTTTTATATGTTTTATTATAAATGTTTTTGGAGTAAAGGCGTATTCATGTTTAAGCACATTTTATTTTACAAACCGTGTTAAAGTGGGATGAATCAATTTGACTAAATAAATGTTAACCGAATTAATAAGGGCATAGAAATATTGGTAGATATATCGGGGTGACCCCCCCCCCCCCCCACACACACACACTTCAGGTCGCGCTGGGTTAAAAGCGGAAATATTTTGAGTCTGATATGTTTCGAATTATCATTTTGATAGTCATACACTACGATTTGTTTAAGAAATAAAATGTTGTGTTTTAAATGACTTTTATTGTGACACCCGGTAAATTCCCAATCCCTTAAACTAAGTAATCAACCTAATAATTAGGTGATTGTAAATATTAAGCGCGCCATGTTAGTCAGCGCGTGCATTTGTTATGTGCGCCCTGCGCGAGCGCGCCATGTTAGTCAGCGCGTGCATTTGTTATGTGCGCCCTGCGCGAGCGCGCCATGTTAGTCAGCGCGTGCATTTGTTATGTGCGCCCTGCGCGAGCGCGCCATGTTAGTCAGCGCGTGCATTTGTTATGTGCGCCCTGCGCGAATGTTTTGGCTTTATGTTTTCATGTAACTTAACGTTATGTTGTCTATGGGTTGACCATCCCGCATGATGCTAAGGCGGGTGCATCCTAAATCGTTTATGCGCGTGCGGAAGGGAACTAACCTCCCCGCATGGCGGGAACATTGAGAGCTAGTTTGTCTGAAGCTCCAAGATGGAATTGACTTCAACATGACTGATCACTATGTTGAAATACCAAGACCACCTGGAGAATCTACAAATGAAACTCAATATCCCTAACTGCGAGAAGGTTACGCACCTACCCGCAGCAAAGAAATGTCCTTCACGCAGAAAGCTATGCGCACAAAGTGATGCGCACAGAACACTTAGTCTATTCTCCAGACATAAGGAGATTACTCCCGCCCAAAAGGAAACAGTAGCGTATTTCAGAGATTTTTCCACTTTTTACTGTACACTGACAAAAGTACCTGAAAAAGCACACTGTAACATGAAAAGTCAACTGTCAGCCACCCTATTCTCACCAACCCCAGACCTGCATGTCCTGTCCAAATCAAATCAAGATCTTTTGTCCACTCCTCCACTTTTAAGTAAATAATAAACAATAATAATTTCCATACTTTATCATCATTACACCTAGATATGAAAAGATTTCAATCCCCTAAAGCAAGGGATTGTGTTCCCTTGAGTTTGCCTTTAAATATGTAACCTAAGTTATCACTCAAAACACACTCCAAAGAACTGCAAACTTGCACTAATCATCTCCCGAGCATCCGTTATTTTCGATTCCGTTCCAGTTACTAGGTAAGCCGAGGTTATAACCTTGAGATCTACTTTCCAACCCTTATATTCTCCTATTTCTTGATCTTAATATATATACTTGTTATTTAATCGTATTCTAGACCTTCGATTCCAAGGCCAACACCAAGAAAACCCGAATCTCGATTAATCCCTTAACAAGAACCACAGGTGAGTCTCACAGCCCCTATTTTCACTGTTTTCACTATTTTTAAACTGTTTTCGGGGCGAGGGACACGTACTTAAATAATGTTTTATCATGGTATACTTACAAGCTATGCAAGCGATTATGTGTTTAAGTTATGTTTCATGATGAGTAATGCAAACGGTTATCTAAGGTTTTCGATGTATGTGCGCTAGAACTCGAGTAAGTGATCACTTTACCATTGGAACTCTAAGGGTAGGGACTGCTGGTTTGATCCACCCACTCGTAGGGGTCGCACCTCTTTGCATGGACGAGTGCCTAGTATGGTCATGGGGCAGTACTATGGGTTTGAGCCCGCTCGTAGGGGTCGCGCCTCTTTGCATGGACGAGCGCCTTGTTTTCCGGCACAACGTCCGCGCGTAACCCGCGGGACGGAATTATTATTTTAGCTCGTAGTGGCAGCGCCACTTTGCATGGACGAGCACATGTTCCTGAAACGTTCGCGCGTAACCCGCGGGACGGTATTACTTATTTTAGCTCGTAGTGGCAGCGCCACTTTGCATAGACGAGCACAGTTCCCTGAAACGTTCGCGCGTAACCCGCGGAACGATTTTATCAGAATATGTTGAGATAACTATGTCTTACCAAGCATGTGTTTTAATGATGCTATCAGAATTATGTTTCAGAATGATTTGTATCAAGATTATGATGCAATACGATTTATCAAGTTACTAAGACTTGTGAACTCACTCAGTTTATACTGATTCAAATGTTTTTACGTGTCTTTCAGGAGATAACTAGGTAGCGCATGGAGTCACACTTAGAGCACCTCACGCTGAACATCTAAACTAGCTTTTTGGAAGATTTTAGTTCTATCCCTTCGATGCGCGTGGTTGTTCCCGCCGCGCATGGGGATATGGCGTGGAAATCTTCAACAATTTTTATACTTGGATGTTTTTATGTAATTTTTAAACAATGTAATGTATTTGTATTAAACTTTTCATGCGCAATGAAAATCTTACTTTGAATGTTTGCAATGGCCCGTGCTTAAGTATCAATTCCCACTCGCGCGCGCCCGGCTGTTTCCGCCGCTCAGGGCCGGGTGTGACAGATTGGTATCAGAGCCAGGTTATAGCGAACTAGGAAAAGAAGTTTTAACCTAGACTATAACCGTTGGGGAATCGCATGAAATATTTTTCAAAGAAAATACTTTCAAAAGAAACTATACACACACTTAGGAACACGGGTCACACTGTCTAGTAAATAATGATAACATTATGTGCTCAGAGTACATGCGCTAAGTCTGATATTTTCACTCTTTTAAAGCGAGAATGCCTCCAACTAAAGCCAAGGGAATTACCATGACACCCGAGGAACTCGCGGAAATAATCGCGCAAGCGATTGCGACACATGAGGCCAGCAAGGCCGAATCAAGTCAGGGTCGTCAGAATGAGACCCCAGAACCCGAATCAGGAGCCTTGGACAAAGGATGCTCCTATAAGACATTCATGGCCTGTAAGCCTTGGCCATTCAAGGGAACCGAAGGGGCCATTGGGCTCTACAACTGGATTGACAAGATGGAGACAGTTCTCTCCATTAGCGGATGTAGTGAGAACCAGAAGGTCCTTTACGCGACCTGTATGTTCCAAGAGGCAGCTTCGTCTTGGTGGAAGCTTCAAACGAAAACATTGGGGCGAGAAGTTGCTCTCCACAAGACCTGGGAGGAACTGAAGGAGATGATGATGAGGAAGTTCTGCTCTCGCGCAGAAATCCAGAGTCTACAACAGGAATTCTGGAACCACACCATGGTAGGAACGGATATCGACGCCTACAACAACCGGTTCAACGAACTTTGCCAGTTGGTGCCAGACATGGCAAACACGGAGGAAAAGAAGATCGAGAGGTATATTTTTGGGTTACCTCCTGTTGTTAGGGTTCCGCTCAACGCCGCAGCGCCTCCAACCTTTGATGAGGCGGGTAGCGCGGGCCATCACCCTTACAAGGGATACGATCCGTGCGGGTATGTTGACTACGCGCGGAATCGAGCAGCGAACCTCTGATCCCAAAAGGAAATGGAACTCTCACCACCGAGGGTCCGACTCCAAGCAGCCACCGTTCAAGAAACAGGAAAGCGCAAGGGTTTACGCGATTCAGGCCGCGGAGCCACCACGAAAAGGATACAGCGGGCCTCGCCCATGGTGCAACAAATGCAAGTACCACCACGAGGGTGAATGCGCAAGAATCGAATGTGCCAAATGTGGCAGACCAGGGCACAAGACGATGAATTGCCGTGTCAGAGACGCTGGAGCAAGCGACAACTGCTACGCATGCGGGAAGCCAGGGCATTTTAGTCGGGATTGCCCGCAAAAGGGGAACCAAGCTCGCGGGAGAGCCTTTGTGATCGGCGCAGGCGAAGCTAAAGAAGAGCCGAATGTGGTAACCGGTACGTTTTTGCTTAACGGACATTTTGCATCTGTCTTATTTGATACTGGCGCTGACCTAAGTTTTATATCCGCTGAGTTTAAAGACTCCCTAGGCCTAGCAACCAGTAGGCTAGACACGCCATATACTATAGAACTAGCCAATGGTAAGCAGTTATGCGCGAACGAAAGAACTGAACAATGTGTTATAGTCATGGGAGGTCACGGGTTCAATATTAACTTGTTGCCAATAGACTTGGGAAGTTTTGACATTGTGGTAGGTATGGATTGGTTAGTCGAGAACCGCGCGGAAGTTATTTGCCATGAGAAGCAGGTTCGGATCCCACTGTTGAACGGAGAAACCTTGGTAATTCAAGGGGAAAGAAGGGGAGTTGCGATGAAACTGATTTCGTGCCTAAAGGCGCGAAAGTGCCTAAGGAAAGGGTGCTACGCCTTCCTGGCGCATGTCGTAGAAAAGAAAGGAGATGAGCGAAGAATTGAAGACTTACCAGTAGTGCGCGAATTTCCAGAAGTTTTTCCTGAAGATTTGCCCGGATTACCGCCGCCGCGACAAGTCGAGTTTCGTATTGATTTAGTCCCAGGAGCTGCGCCAGTAGCTCGAGCGCCTTATCGACTAGCTCCATCTAAGATGCAAGAGCTATCCAATCAGTTACAGGAACTATTGGATAAGGGTTTCATACGCCCAAGCTTTTCACCTTGGGGAGCTCCAGTACTGTTTGTTAAGAAGAAGGATGGTTCGTTCAGGATGTGTATTGACTACAGGGAGCTGAACAAGCTAACAGTCAAGAATCGGTACCCCTTACCGAGGATTGACGACTTATTTGACCAGTTGCAGGGATCCAGTTATTATTCGAAGATAGATCTACGGTCAGGATACCACCAACTTAGGGTCCATGAGGAAGATGTGCCGAAAACAGCATTCCGAACTAGATACGGCCATTATGAGTTCTTAGTGATGCCTTTCGGGCTAACTAATGCGCCGGCTGTGTTCATGGATCTGATGAACCGTGTGTGCAAACCATACTTGGACAAATTTGTGATTGTGTTTATAGATGATATTCTGATTTACTCACGGACCAAGGCCGAGCATGAGCAACACCTGAGATTGATTTTGGAATTGTTGAGGAAAGAAAAGTTGTATGCGAAGTTTTCCAAGTGCGAGTTTTGGCTTAGAGAAGTTCACTTTCTCGGTCACGTTGTAAACGAGAAAGGAATTCACGTTGATCCTTCCAAAGTCAAGGCCATCGAAAACTGGGAAGCGCCAAAAACCCCAACTGAGGTGAGGCAATTCCTAGGACTAGCTGGCTACTATCGACGCTTCATTGAAAACTTCTCCAAAATAGCTCTACCTCTGACCGCGCTAACTCAGAAAGACAAGAAGTTTGTTTGGGGCGAAAATCAGGAAACAGCATTTCAAATGTTGAAACAGAAGTTATGTAGTGCGCCAATTTTGTCTTTGCCCGAGGGGATGGATGACATTGTTGTTTACTGCGACGCTTCACATCAGGGACTTGGATGTGTCCTTATGCAACGAGACAAAGTCATAGCGTATGCCTCACGCCAACTCAAGACCAATGAAAAGAACTACACAACGCATGATTTAGAACTTGGAGCGGTTGTCTTCGCGCTAAAGATTTGGCGCCATTACCTCTATGGTACAAAGTGTATAATCTTTACGGATCACAAGAGCCTTCAACATATATTTGATCAAAAGGATTTAAACATGAGGCAACGAAGATGGGTGGAGTTGTTGAACGATTATGATTGTGAGATTAAGTACCACCCTGGAAAGGCGAATGTGGTAGCAGACGCGCTAAGTAGGAAGGAGCGAATAAAAACGCTACGAGTCAAGGCTCTAAGGTTGACCATTCACGCAAATCTCTCTACCCGCATCCGAGACGCTCAGCAAGAAGCCTTGAAACCAGAGTTTGTTAAAAACGAATGCCTTGGGGGTATGGTTAAAAATTTGGAACTTAAAGAGAACGGCAATCTATATTTCGCTAACCGCATATGGGTCCCTCTCAAGGGAGGATTGCGCGAGCAGGTATTGAACGAAGCTCACAAGACGCGGTATTCCGTACATCCTGGCGCAGACAAGATGTACCAAGATGTTAAAACGCTGTATTGGTGGCCCAATCTTAAAGGCGCCATCGCGACGTATGTCAGTAAGTGCCTGACGTGTTCGAAGGTAAAGGCTGAATACCAGAAACCATCAGGGTTGCTTCAACAGCCAGAAATTCCCATGTGGAAGTGGGAACAAATCTCTATGGACTTCATCACCAAACTGCCAAGGACACCTGGGGGTTATGACACAATATGGGTTATTATGGATCGGCTAACTAAGTCAGCGCACTTCCTGCCTATCAAGGAAACCGATAAGATGGAAAAGTTAGCCCGACTGTATATTCGAGAAGTAGTTTCAAAACATGGAGTCCCAGTGTCCATCATTTCTGATAGAGATAGTCGGTTCACATCAAGGTTTTGGAGATCGTTACAAGGGGCTTTAGGTACTCGTCTTGACATGAGTACGGCATATCATCCTCAAACGGATGGGCAAAGCGAGCGAACAATCCAGACATTGGAAGATATGCTACGTGCGTGCGCAATCGATTTCGAAGGTAGCTGGGATACTCATCTCCCATTGGTTGAATTTTCTTACAACAACAGCTATCACATAAGCATTAAGGCTGCGCCGTTCGAAGCTTTGTATGGGCGCAAGTGTAGATCCCCACTGTGCTGGGCTGAAGTGGGTGACAAGCAAATGACTGGTCCAGAATTGATCCAAGAAACAACAGACAAGATTTTTCAGATAAGGGATCGCCTTAAGACAGCGCGCGACAGACAGAAGAGCTACGCAGATGTGCGAAGGAAACCATTGGAGTTTCAAGTAGGGGATAAAGTACTTTTGAAAGTCTCTCCATGGAAAGGAGTCCCCCGTTTCGGCAAGCGAGGAAAGTTGAATCCGCGCTACATTGGACCATTTGAGATCCTGGAAAGGATCGGTCCGGTTGCTTATAAACTCCGTTTACCCGCCGAACTCAGTGGAGTTCATGATACGTTTCATGTGTCCAACCTCAAAAAGTGCTTATCTGACGAAACGTTGATTTTGCCGATGGAAGAGATTCACATCGACAAACAGCTGCACTTCGTAGAAGAACCTATAGCAGTAACCGATTGGAAAGAACAAAAGTTACGCAGGAGCAAAATCAAGTTAGTAAAGGTTCAATGGAACTCGAGGCGTGGGCCTGAATTCACTTGGGAAAGAGAAGACCAAATGCGCAAGAAATACCCACACCTCTTTCAGAACATGGCTTCTGCCAGCAACGTCTCCTAAATTTCGGGACGAAATTCGTTTAACGAGGGGAGAATGTGACACCCGGTAAATTCCCAATCCCTTAAACTAAGTAATCAACCTAATAATTAGGTGATTGTAAATATTAAGCGCGCCATGTTAGTCAGCGCGTGCATTTGTTATGTGCGCCCTGCGCGAGCGCGCCATGTTAGTCAGCGCGTGCATTTGTTATGTGCGCCCTGCGCGAGCGCGCCATGTTAGTCAGCGCGTGCATTTGTTATGTGCGCCCTGTTCGAGCGCGCCATGTTAGTCAGCGCGTGCATTTGTTATGTGCGCCCTGCGCGAGCGCGCCATGTTAGTCAGCGCGTGCATTTGTTATGTGCGCCCTGCGCGAGCGCGCCATGTTAGTCAGCGCGTGCATTTGTTATGTGCGCCCTGCGCGAATGTTTTGGCTTTATGTTTTCATGTAACTTAACGTTATGTTGTCTATGGGTTGACCATCCCGCATGATGCTAAGGCGGGTGCATCCTAAATCGTTTATGCGCGTGCGGAAGGGAACTAACCTCCCCGCATGGCGGGAACATTGAGAGCTAGTTTGTCTGAAGCTCCAAGATGGAATTGACTTCAACATGACTGATCACTATGTTGAAATACCAAGACCACCTGGAGAATCTACAAATGAAACTCAATATCCCTAACTGCGAGAAGGTTACGCACCTACCCGCAGCAAAGAAATGTCCTTCACGCAGAAAGCTATGCGCACAAAGTGATGCGCACAGAACACTTAGTCTATTCTCCAGACATAAGGAGATTACTCCCGCCCAAAAGGAAACAGTAGCGTATTTCAGAGATTTTTCCACTTTTTACTGTACACTGACAAAAGTACCTGAAAAAGCACACTGTAACATGAAAAGTCAACTGTCAGCCACCCTATTCTCACCAACCCCAGACCTGCATGTCCTGTCCAAATCAAATCAAGATCTTTTGTCCACTCCTCCACTTTTAAGTAAACAATAAACAATAATAATTTCCATACTTTATCATCATTACACCTAGATATGAAAAGATTTCAATCCCCTAAAGCAAGGGATTGTGTTCCCTTGAGTTTGCCTTTAAATATGTAACCTAAGTTATCACTCAAAACACACTCCAAAGAACTGCAAACTTGCACTAATCATCTCCCGAGCATCCGTTATTTTCGATTCCGTTCCAGTTACTAGGTAAGCCGAGGTTATAACCTTGAGATCTACTTTCCAACCCTTATATTCTCCTATTTCTTGATCTTAATATATATACTTGTTATTTAATCGTATTCTAGACCTTCGATTCCAAGGCCAACACCAAGAAAACCCGAATCTCGATTAATCCCTTAACAAGAACCACAGGTGAGTCTCACAGCCCCTATTTTCACTGTTTTCACTATTTTTAAACTGTTTTCGGGGCGAGGGACACGTACTTAAATAATGTTTTATCATGGTATACTTACAAGCTATGCAAGCGATTATGTGTTTAAGTTATGTTTCATGATGAGTAATGCAAACGGTTATCTAAGGTTTTCGATGTATGTGCGCTAGAACTCGAGTAAGTGATCACTTTACCATTGGAACTCTAAGGGTAGGGACTGCTGGTTTGATCCACCCACTCGTAGGGGTCGCACCTCTTTGCATGGACGAGTGCCTAGTATGGTCATGGGGCAGTACTATGGGTTTGAGCCCGCTCGTAGGGGTCGCGCCTCTTTGCATGGACGAGCGCCTTGTTTTCCGGCACAACGTCCGCGCGTAACCCGCGGGACGGAATTATTATTTTAGCTCGTAGTGGCAGCGCCACTTTGCATGGACGAGCACATGTTCCTGAAACGTTCGCGCGTAACCCGCGGGACGGTATTACTTATTTTAGCTCGTAGTGGCAGCGCCACTTTGCATAGACGAGCACAGTTCCCTGAAACGTTCGCGCGTAACCCGCGGAACGATTTTATCAGAATATGTTGAGATAACTATGTCTTACCAAGCATGTGTTTTAATGATGCTATCAGAATTATGTTTCAGAATGATTTGTATCAAGATTATGATGCAATACGATTTATCAAGTTACTAAGACTTGTGAACTCACTCAGTTTATACTGATTCAAATGTTTTTACGTGTCTTTCAGGAGATAACTAGGTAGCGCATGGAGTCACACTTAGAGCACCTCACGCTGAACATCTAAACTAGCTTTTTGGAAGATTTTAGTTCTATCCCTTCGATGCGCGTGGTTGTTCCCGCCGCGCATGGGGATATGGCGTGGAAATCTTCAACAATTTTTATACTTGGATGTTTTTATGTAATTTTTAAACAATGTAATGTATTTGTATTAAACTTTTCATGCGCAATGAAAATCTTACTTTGAATGTTTGCAATGGCCCGTGCTTAAGTATCAATTCCCACTCGCGCGCGCCCGGCTGTTTCCGCCGCTCAGGGCCGGGTGTGACATTTATACCATTGTCTTCGGTGAGGAATTAAATACCATCATCGTCGAACGGTGAGGATTAGAGTTATAATAGTTGAAGACTATTATACCATGGTTTTTATATAGATATATTTTCAATGAGAACTCACTGACATTCGTGTTGACAAACGTTTTAACAGGCCCGGCTCTTGGGTGGTGCAACCAGGACAATCGGCCGGGGCACTTACATTTCCAAGGCACAATATATATATATATATAGTATCATTTGAGAACTCTTAAATTATTTAAGAACTTGAAGGAACTCTAAATAACTAATGTTTTTTATAAAAATTTTTGTATGTTAATGTTATTTAAGTGTAGTTTTATTACTTTTGACATCTATATTTACGATTATAATTATGAAAATTAGTTTTTTTACACGTATCTATGTATTTTTACACATATGTAAATTTTTATCACATAAATTTTACACATGTGCAACTTGTGATTTATATATGTAATCAAAATTTTTTTTGTTATAAATATGATAAAACAAGTCTCAAATAATGTTAATATATAAAAAAAGTTAAAAAAATATTTAGTTTTTAAGCGTTCCTAAAAGTTCTTAACATTTTTTGAGTTCTCAAATGAAACTAACCCTATATATATACACACACACATATATATATAGAGAGAGAGAGGGGTTAGAATAAGAAGTGAATTATGTTTAAGAAGTGTAGAAAATGATATGAACCCCTGAATGAAATATAACACATAAGGGTAGGATTGTCTATAGATTTTTATTATTTTTTGGAAATTAGAATATGTAGTTATTACAATACCTCTTTTTTCTCTCCCATATGCCAATTCCTCTCAAGATACATATACATACACAGATATAACAAATTGAAAAAACAAAAGCAAAAAAAGCTACGACCTAATCAAAATCGTGGCTGATGTTCATCTCCATATCTCAAACTATATTTGATTTCTATCAATTAAGGGTATTCCAAGACTCTGCAACTCAATTCCAAGTTACTATTGTTTTGTTTTTCGACAGGTTCTTCTCGTTCATCTACCAAGGATTATGGTGTCCATGGTTTATAAGGGTAAAGAATTGGTTCGCGATCGTCGAGAACCGCAGTGGCGAGAAGGTGGCGTGCGGCGGCGATGAAGGTGGCGCTGCCGCGACGGGTTTTTTTTAGCGGCGGTGATGAATCAATCTTGGTGAGAAAAAAACTGATGGGACCGGCGGCGAAGCAGTCGGTGCCGACGACAATATTCCTAGAAAACAACTCATCTTCGTTGGCGACAAACTGCTTCGTTTTTTGGCTTCGTCAGCGTCGCTGCCACCCTCATCTTCTCCTGTAAATCATCAACGGCGTTCAATAAAAACTTAATTCACTAATTGTTAAGCATCTACAACAACAAAATCTCTAACCTGTCATTACGAAAATTTCATATTTTCCCATCTTCCTCTGCCACCACCCCCTCACTTTTTGAAGCCGCCCAATCCCGATAAAACGACACCAAATCCAGGCGACGAGATGATTTTCTTGTGGTTATTTTTTTCCGGCATGGCGGAGATCTTCTAGCCGAGAACGGATTGACGGTTGCGGCTTTGCAAATTGAAAAGATTGAACTGAAATGGGTATTTTTCAGTTTCTTTCAGAATTGTTTTAGAATTTTTTTTATAATTCATAAATTATAAAAGTATTTTTATAGTTATATAAATATAATATGTGCTTTGTTTTTTTTCCAGATTTATGTTTTAGTTCAACAATTAAATGAAGAGGAAAAATTATATTGTTAGAATCTCAGTGGATGGTGTGTTCAGATCTATCGGATTCAAATGATTGGGTAAGATGGTAGTTGTGTTTCCGAATTTGTTTCCTGAAATCCTGGAAAGCGTTTAGAGATTGGATCTCTGGGGTAGTTGTTCTTTATTGTGTTTCTAATGGGCACTCAAGAATTACAGATGAAAGGAGGTTGGACGAATGATGAAAAAGTGCCATGACTCTAGATGTTCACATCCATAAATTAATTATATTATTAGAGAATTTTTGTTTATATAATTACAATATTGGGTTTTAGTTTCAAATAAAGTGTTTATGATGTTTCAATTCGTGCATTACGAATGGTTTGTATTTGTTTTATTTAAAGTGTTTTTGTTCATTATAATCATGTTATTCACAGTGTTTTTGTTTATTGTAATTATGTTCATTATAGAGAGTGTTTTCGTTCTTTATATTTATTGTTTGACGAATATCTTGTTCAATTAGTGTGTTTAAGTTGGTGATGGCGGGATGATGGCGATGTTGTGGTTTAGCGGAGTGCCGACACCGGAGTTAGGATGTTATGTGGATTGCGGTGATAAATGGGTATGTGAAGTTGGGGAAAGTGTAGGTTGCACGCCAACTGTTTGATGAAATGCCGAAGAGGAATAGCGTGTCGTGGAGTGGATTAGTGTGTTTTTGTTAATAAAAGTGTGTTTATAGGTTGCACGCCAACTGTTTGATGAAATGCCGAAGAGGAATAACGTGTCGTGGAGTGGATTAGTGTGTTTTTGTTAATAAAAGTGTGTTTTTGTTCTTGATGTTCTTGACGTTCTTGATGTTGTACTTTAAATTTTGATTAAAATCTGGTGTTTTTTTTAAATTTTGATTATTTCTTATTAAAACACACTGTTATATATCTTGTTATGTTCTTGATGATGTGTTTTAAATTTAGATTAAAAATGATAATTATAGATTGATAATGTTTTCATATAAAATATAACACACTTTGACCATAATACCCCTGGAGTGTTATAAAGCATATATTAAAATAAAACACACCGCATAAAAAACACACTTTTTATCTAGACCATCAGATCACTTAATCTAACGCACCAGATTACTTTTTACATTTTTTAGACACACTTCACTTCTTATTATAACATCACCCTATATATATATATATATATATATATATATATATATATATATATATATATATATATAGAAGTATTCCTACAACGAGAAGTGCGAGAAGTGGTTACAACCAATCATATATTTTCTTTTTATTTTTCCATTAAATTATCCAGGGGTGTCACCTTTACCCGAAACCCAACTTGAAAAAACCCGCACCCAAACCCAAACTAACCCGACCCGAAAAACCCAAACCCGAGAAAAGAATAACCCGAACCCGAACCCGAACCGAAGTAATTTGGGTTGATTCTCGGGTTTGATTTATAAGTTTCAGGTCAACCCGAAAAAACCCGAATAGACTTTTAGTTTTGAAATTAAATATATTTTTAGGTATAATAGGCTTATTCTTAGTCACTAAAGTTATCAAAATCTGAGCATAATCGACTGTTGGCATTCCAACCATTATAGATCGATTGTTTATTGCTAATGTATGTTTTCCATTTATTACTAATAGCAACCGTAATCGAACCAAATCACGTCTGATTGAAGTCGATTATGGTTCGAGTTAGTTACTTAGTTTTACTCTTCTTTTGAATTGTTTTCTGACTTTATCAAGTTATGTTGGTTTATTATTTGGTTATTTTCTTGACGAGCAAAGAAGAATACGTTGTTTTAATTTTAGCATTGAAGTTTTTTAAATTTTTTTGTTTTTTGTTTCATTTTCTAGGATACTCGAAACCTGATTAACCCAACCCGAATTACCCGAACCCGAAAAACCCGTAAGAGATTTGGGTTGGATTTCGGGTTAAGATTTAAAACTTTGAAACCCAAAGAACCCGACCTGAAAAACGAACCCGAAGAACACCCCTAAAATTATCTACAAGGGTATGAAAGTATAAATCCAAATGTTAGTTTTAGTAACTACTAATTACAAGCGGTTACAAATCCTATTATTTATATTTATTTGTTTATAATAAAATTTTAAAGGCTTTCACCATCGCCATTGACCATGTTCACAATTTTAAACATCACAATACCAACTAAGATCAAGCTGAATATTTGTATTGAGCAAAATATTTTATTGAATGAAAATTAGTTATTATTGTCATCACGTCAATTTATCCAACAAAGTAAACATATTTATTTTAGCATACCCTACACAGTAAACATGTTTATCCTACACAACAATTGACATATACGGGCCATACAGAGTAAGTATATCTATCCTACACATTCAATCGTTAGCAATAATATCATACACGCCCTATATAGTAAAAAATAATAATAATAATAAAATAAAATAAAACTTTATCCTACACGCCCTACACAATAAAAAAATGTACCCTACACACTGTACGCAGTAAAAAAATACTTATTCTACATATTCAACACAATAAAATAAAACTTATCCTACACATCCTACACAGTTGAAAAAAAAAAACTAATCCTACACAAGTACACATCTGAGATGTTTAGTGAACATTGTGTTATTACATCTTTACAAATTGATCCAATAATAAAAATTATAATTTTCTGATCGAATATTCTTAAAAAAATAATTCAAATGTAGACATCTGTTTAATGTTGTAAATTATATTAAACTTGATTGAAAAAAAAATATGAAAACGACATACCATCATGAATCCTTGAATCTTAACAAATTATTCCAATAATAAAACTCATAATTTTTTAATCGAAGTGAATAATACAAATGTAAGTTAATTTAGGCATAATTTGGGGGGGGGGGGGTCATAAAGTTGATCCGTTTTTTTATGCCTAAATATATTTGACGGTCATGCCCTTTCACATTAATAACCACTGCATCAATGTCATTTTTAATTACAAAAATGCCATTGTATTTTGTACCATTGATTACCCTTAATCAATGGCTAAGATTTACTTCTCGCACTTCTCGCTATAATTCCACTTCTCGCAAGATCATCCCCTATATATATATATATATATATATATATATATATATATATTTTCTTTATAGAATAGAAATAAATTTTAATCCCCTTATTACATATTAGGCCCAATTTTTGTGTTACCATAATCCATTTGTGTTATTGGGTCCAAATTAATTTTAAATAATTAAAAAAATGATAATAACTATAAAGCTATTGAATTCCAATAAACCTACCTGGTTGTGAAAAAGGGAAGAACTAAAGAACAGAAGCCTAAGGGGATGGACGGAGACACGAAGTGACAAACGGACGAAGTACCTTCAGAAGTCGGAAGACAAAACTCACTGACGGACTTGAAGGTATGCTATTATTTGATTGATGCCAAGTTCATTATACTTATATATAATATAATATTATATATATATATATATATATATATATATTATAATATAATATAATATATGATTAATTTAATAGAATATTGTTAATTATTCCGGTCAAAGTGGCATACACAGAAAGAAGTTTTTCAAAGTTGAAGTTATTAAAATCTTATTTATGCTCCACGATGTCCCAAGAAAGACTTAATGGATTAAACTGCGAAGAGGTGATCAAACAGTTTGCTGTTAATAATGTTAGGAGATCTTCACGAATTATCGGTTAGAGGTTAGCTACTATTGTATTTGAGTTTATTACTATATATTTGTTATTTTTATTGTTATAACGTTAATGTCGTTTAAAAAAACTATCTCATGTATTTCGTTACTCGTTAGGGCCTATGAGCCTTTTTAGTGCTCGACCTAGGTATTTGAATTCCCGGAGACGGCCGTGCGTTTTAATATGTTTTCCATGTTAATGAATTATTGAAGCTTCGTGAATGGCGCGGGAAATGGTGACGTGTGTTTGAAAGAAAAATGTTGACTTTATATTGGACTTGTAGTTTGAATAAAAATCATGTAATATGATACGTGTAATGACTCTGATTGTTAAATAAAGTCCAACTTTCATTTGAAATGTATACTTAAATGTGATTGGCTGAAACGGCGTCAGCCACCACCTAAATGACTTAGTCAAAGTCTTTCACTATTTAAATTCAGGTTTTAAGGATTTGACAGGTTTTCCCAGAAACATGAAATAGTGGGCTTAGACTAACCAGTGTTATCTGTAATCACAAACATGTGATGTTAACTTTTGTTAATGGGTAACCCCGAATAACCAGACTTTATTCGTTTCTCGTTTAAAAAATAATAATTTACTTTAACACATTTGAACACTAACGTAAGTTATTACATGAACTTTAATCGAGCTACATACAACCCCTTAAAGTTGCTCGAACACTTATTTACATGTATTAATCAAGCCGTCGTTAAAGGAGTTTCACCCATTTAGCAACACTTGGCACACCCGTATTCACCGCAAACATCATATAATAACCAGGTGGCGCAACCCTCCCGTCTGGTGGCGCGGTACAAGCAATCCTATACAACCCCGACCCATCGGGAACCGCGCTTGACACCACTAGCTTCACCACCCTCTGTCCCTGCGAGAACGAATGCGTTGCAAAAGGCGCACTCGCTATATTAATCTCAACCACCCCCACCACCGGGAGCTCGGTGGTCACAACCACATCGAACCCGCTCCCATAACTAATCTTCCCAGGCAACTCAATGATTACCGGCC